>NC_133772.1:28631704-28640344 GCF_003597395.2 Chelonoidis abingdonii | reverse complement strand
ACTGCTAGAACAGGGCCTCATCCTCCCTGATTGAACTAACCTCATTATCTCTAGCTTGCTTGCTAGCATATATATACCTGCCCCTGGAAATTTCCACTACCTGCGTCTGACGAAGTGGGTATTCACTCACAAAAGCTCACGCTCCAAAACGTCTGTTAGTCTATAAGGTGCCACAGGATTCTCTGCTGCCTTTAAGAGAAGTATGGCAGCAGAGCCAGCAGGCAAGGATGATCGCGGGCTCAGTGCTGTTCTTTGCTCTCCTGAGGCAGATCAATTTGCTCTCCTGAGGCAGATCAATGGACCCAGGGGCAAAGAATGGAAAGGAGCTGGCAACTCTGTGCTATAGGGCATACACCTGGGAGCCACAAACAGCAGCTCGGCAGGGTAACTCAGGCCCCAGCTAACTTGAGAAAGCACCATAGCTGATGACCAATGTCTCCGGACAAGTACATCGATAGTTTCCTGGTTTAGCTCCTCTGTCCTCTGCCCTAAAAGGGGCTTCAAGGAGCTTCTGCAGCCTTCCCATTGGTTCCATTCATGACTGGGACATCGGGAGTTTACTGAAGGCAGCTGGGATCCCCACTTAGAGTAGGGAAGGGATTAATTCTATACAAAGAGAAAAGAGTCCAAGTGATCAGTTTGTGATCAACTCAGAAGTGAAAATTACGCATCTGAACATTGTCACATATGTTACAAATATGGTCAAAGAAAACCAGTATTTTTTTTTATAAATGATTCACTTAGCAAAAAAGGAGATAAATTCCAAATGAATAGTATGTCAATGGCATAGTTAGAGTAGCCGTTTTAGACAGTCAATGTGCTTGATCTGACAGTGTTGTTATAATTGTGATTTTGTGAAACATCATCTTGTTTCCACAGGGAATAACTAACATCACCCTTCTCTTATGGTAGACCAATTTGTCTATGGTTGCATAAGCAGAAGAGAGGGTACCAAACCTTATTCTCCCCCCTCTCAACCCCCACGTACAGATCATAGAAGATTAGGGTTGGAAGAGACCTCAGGAGGTCATCTAGTCCAATCCCAGCTCAAAGCAGGACTAACCCCAACTAAATCATCCCAGCCAGGGCTTTGTCAGGCCTGGCCTTAAAAACCTCTAAGGATAGAGATTCCACCACTTCTCTAGGTAACCCATTCCAGTGCTTCACCACCTTCCTAGTGAAATAGTTTTTCCTAATACCTCCCCCACTGCAACTTGAGACCATTGCTTCTTTTTCTGTCATCTTCCACCACTGAGAACAGCATAGCTCCATTCTCTTTGGAACCGTTCTTCAGGTTGTTGAAGGCTGCTATCAAATCCCCCCTCACTCTTCTCTTCTGCAGGCTAAATAAGCCCAGTTCCCTCAGCCTCTCCTCGTGAGACATGTGCCACAGCCCCCTACTCATTTTTGTTGCCCTGTGCTGGACTCTCTAATTTGTCCACATCCTTTCTGCAGTGGGGGGCCCAAAACTGGACGCAATACTCCAGATGTGGCCTCACCAGTGTCAAAGAGAGGGGAATAATCACTTCCCTCAATCTGCTGGTAACATTTCTACTAATGCAGCCCAATACGCCGTTAGCCTTCCTGTCAACAAGAGCACACTGCTGACTCAAATCCAGGTTCTTATCCACTGTAATCCCCAGGTCCTTTTCTGCAGAACTGCTGCTTAGCCAGTCAGTCCCCAGCCTGTAGCAGTGCATGGGATTTTTCTGTTCTAAGTGCAGAACCTCATCAGATTTCTTTTGGCTCAATCCTTCAATTTGTTTAGGTCACTCTGGACCCTATCCCTACCCTCCAGTGTATCTGCCTCTCACCCCATATTAGTGTCACCCACGAACTTACTGAGGGTGAAATCCATTCCATCATCCAGATCATTAATGAAGATGTTGAACAAAACCAGGCCCAGGACCAACCACTGGGGCACTTCGCTTCATATTGGCTGCCAACTAGACGTCGAGCCATTGATCACTACCCATTGAACCAGATGATCTAGCTAGCTTTCTATCCACCTTATAGTCCATCTTGCAAAGGCAGACCAAGTACAAAAATATTTTCTATCCTTGACTACATGGTGCCAATTCTGTTTTTGTAATAGCCTCCAGAAGTAAAGGCAGGAGCTGATAGAACTTGAACTTGAACTAAAGAGCCACAGCTTCAGCAGTTTGGCAGATAGGAAAGTTGGATATAAACATTCACTAGTGGGTTACACTTTCACTATGAATGATATCAAGCGCCTGGAACATGAGGTGGGAGGTCCCAGCGCCAGTGATGCTGCTAGACTTCCCAAACTTTCTGGTTTCCTCTTCCACACCAGTGGCATCCCAGACTGAACATAGGATGGAATAAAAGATACATCTTGGAATATAAGTAGCAGTGGCCACATCACCAAGCATTTCCTCAGAATGATTATCATTTAGTGCAGCCGGGATACCTCTGAGAACTGATGCTGCAATGAATCCCAGTTGCTCCAGTCCTGTCATAGGCCCTGGCCCTGTCACAGTTGAGTCACATTATCATGTAGAGGAGAAATCCAAACATTAAGTGCCATATAACAATGATTAAGGAGTTGATGCAAAAACCACTGAAATCAACAAGGTAAACTTTCCATGGATTTTGTTGGACATTGGATCAGGCCTTAACTGAAGAGAACTAATGGCTATTCACACACAGCGATCCCACAGAGCCTGTTGAATGTTGCCCAACTTTTCAGCGTCCCTTTTCTAAGCATAGGAGTTGTCATAAACAGATGGTTAAAGGTTAATGTCTCTTTTACCTGTAAAAGGGTTAAGAAGCTCAGTAAACCTGGCTGACACCTGACCAGAGGACCAATCGGGAGACAAGATACTTTCAAATACTTCCCTTGGTGGAGGGAAGTCTTTGTTCGTGCTTTTTGTTTTGTTCGTTCTTCGCTCTCGGGACTGAGAGGGATGGGATCCATCCAGGCTTTCCCCAATTTTCTGAATCAAAGCTTTCGTGTTTTCAAAATTGTAAGTAAATTAGCCAGGCCAAGGTGGAATTAGTCTCTTTTTTTTCTAACTTGTAAAGGTGTTCTTTTCTGGAAGATTTTTAACCATCTGTTTGCTTGTAACTTTGAATCTAAAGGCGGTGGAGGGGGGGGGTCTCCAGTCTATATGAAATCTGAGTAGCCTGTAAAGCATTTTCCATCCTGATTGTTACAGAGAGAATTTTTACTTTCTTTCTTTAATTTGAAAGCTTCTTTTTTAGAACCTGATTGATTTCATTGTTTAAGATCCAAGATTGGATCTGTGTGAAGCCCTCAGGCAACCCAGGGAGGAAAGTCTGGAGGGAAAAGAAGGGGGATGGTTAATTTTCTTGTTTAAAGATCACAAGGGGTTTGGGTCTGGGTTCCCCAGGGAAGGTTTTGGGGGAACAGAAAGTGTGCCAGATACTAAATTCTGGCTGGTGGCAGCGTACCAAACCTAAGCTAGTAATTAAGCTTAGAAGTGTTCATGCGGGTCCCCACTTCTTGTACTCTAAAGTTCAAACTGGGGAAAAAAACTTTGACAGGAGTGAATTGAGAAACTTGACATAGGATTTCCTTGTGACCTCTTGTTATATAGGAGGGCACTAGTGGAGTCAGATAATAACAAGACATTGTTAAAGTTCAAAGGCATCTATAGGACATCACTTGGTGAAAATCTGAGGCGAGGGGGAGTTCATATTGAAAGATGGGGGTTGAAAACAATGAAAGGCACTAACTCTCAACAGAGTTTTGAAAATTTGCCTCAAATACATGTGTTATGGATTCGGTCACAGAGATCCCCTTGGGACTGTCACCTGAGTGCTGAGACTACCTCTGAGCACGTTTTCTCTGCCAGTTTGGGCCTCTAGAACCCTGCCTTGTTGAGCCAGACACACCAGTCACACCCCAAAGCCGCAGACTTAACTGAAAAAGGCTTAAGAAGTGCTCCTGTCTCCAGCACCCAGACACCCAACTCCCTGTGGAATCCAAACCCCAAATAAATTCAGGACAAATAACATTCTTTAACGCAGTGCTTTGGATTGTTAAGATTCCCTTAGTCACCCCATTCACTGTTCCCAACAGGTCAGCTGGGTGGACTCTCCCCTCCAGGAGATCTGACCCCCAGTCTTTCCTTAAAACCTGATCCACAGGTGAGGGGTCTGGCATTTAAGATACAGATTTTTCACCCTCTTCTCAGGGAAAAACCTCTCTACAAAAAGTGGGCAGACCCTCCTGTCCCCGCCTCACCTTCTGTCTGGGCTTCCCAATCTGGGCTCCCTTCTGAGGCAGACACTCCTGTGTCCCCCAAAAGGGAAGGTGACCCTGATCCAGCTGTAGGCTTACAGCTACCAGCTATGACAGACCCTTCACTGGCCAGCAAAATCCCCCACCTTTCACTCAGGTTGGGCTTGCTTCCAGCTACAGTGCCCCTTGGGGTCTGTTCCCACTGCAGCGGTCATCAGGACCCCAACTTCCATCTTCTGGATACAAGTCTCTGTGCACCCCAGGGCAGGACCTGTCCCCTGCTGACCTGCAACTTCCTGGCAGTCAGCAACTGGGAAGGCCTCCCTGTTACAAGGTGGAATATCCTCCACCCCCAAAGCTGCATTTTCCACTGCTGCAGAGGAATTAAAGAGACACTCACCTATTCCCCCAGCAGCACACGTGACTTCAGTCTCTCCACTGGGGCTTTTAGCACAAGATTCCTTCTTGCTGCTAACAAACCATGGGACAGATTCTGCCACATCAGAGAAATCATTCCATAGTAGAAATGGTGCAAAATTGTGTGCCATTGCTGCAACTGTCAGTTCAGCCTGCAAATCACCAGTTTCCATGTGTACTTTAGCTAAAGGTGCAAGGACTTTGTAACCTCCCACCAATTCTAATTCTGCCATTTTTCCTGGTAACAAATCCTTCTCCTGGATCAGGTCCCTCCTGACCACAGAAATTTCTGCGCCAGTGTTTCTCAAAGCCTTGGAGTACTTTGCCTTTAAGTTTACCAACATGTATATGATCACTGCTTGTAGAAATGAACTTTACAAATCCTGTGTGGAAAGGGGCAGTGGCCTGGGGTACCCCTGTGCTCTGAGAAACAGCAACTTCATGTGTTTCCTACTCCCTGTTCCCACTCAGCCAAGGACATTTATTGATCAGGTGCTCAGCGGACTTACAATGACACCACCTGTTGGGCTCCTCTGCTTGTACAGGAGATCTGAGATGAGTAACAGGGGAATGGGGAGGTGAATGCCCAGCCTCCTTTTTCCCAGGGATAAAATGGTGATTCTGCTTTCACCAACCATGTACCCCTCTGCCCATGGTTTATGTTTAATTGCAGCTTGTGACTGCTCGTAAAAGTCTGCAAACTCAGCTAATTCTCCCACTACATTCATCTTTTTGTCCCATAAATACTGTTTTACATCATCACATTCAGGAATTACTCCTGAGTAACTAAATCACACATTTCTTCCAAGCTTGTAATGCCTTTTCCCCTCACCCACTTGTCTAACAAATCTCTCATTTTATTTACATAAGCCACATTACTCAATCCAGGCCCCTCTCTTAAAACTCCTGAATTTAACCGTGTAGGTTTCAGGTGTAATCTGAAACTGTTTTAAAACCAGTTCCGTAAATTTATGATAATTTGAAGAATAGAATCATAGAATATCAGGGTTGGAAGGGATCTCAGAGGTCATCTAGCTCAAAGCAGGACCAATCCCCAACTAAATTATCTCAGCCACGGCTTTGTCAAGCCTGACCTTAAAAACCTCTAAGGAAGGCGATTCCACCACCTCCCTAGGTAATCCATGCTTCATCACCCTTCTAGTGAAAAAGTTTTTCCTAATATCCAACCTAAACTTCCCGCACTGCAGCTTGAGACCATTACTCCTTGTTCTGTCATCAGGTACCACTGAGAAGAGTCTAGATCCATCCTCTTTGGAACCCCCTTTCAGGTAGTTGAAAGCAGCTATCAAATCCCCCCTCATTCTTCTCTTCTACAGACTAAACAATCCCAGTTCCCTTAGCCTCTCCTCATAAGTCATATTCTCCAGCCCCCTAATCATTTTTGTTGTTTGTACAGTGTCCACGTTTCTTTCCAGAAGTTGAAGAGAATGGTGGATGATTGGGTTGGGTAGAAGCTTTCTAGTATCGGGCTCAAGAGTATGTCATGGCTCATGTCTAGTTGGCAGTGGTTTGAAGTGGAGTTGCCCCAGGTCGGTCCTGCGGCAGTTTTGTTATATTTCTTAATGTTGGGATGGCGTGACTGCACTTTCAGCAGTTTGCAGATGACTAAACTTGGGGGTCGTATATGGTAAGGCGAGGATGGGTTCAGAGGGATAGGAAATTATAATGTCGAAAGCTGTGAGTTCACAGAAAAGTGGCGCTCCCCTTTAGCGGACAATCATTCACTGTTACGATGGGCCGAATGGTGGATTCCAGTTCTGCGAAGATAAGGTTAAGTTGGACGAGAAGTGATATGGTCACGTTGCTGTGCAGAAGCAGATTTTGGGCGTTATAGTAGGGGCTTGCAGCCGCGGGGATGTGATTTCCTTTATTTGACATTGTTGAGCACTGTTGGAGTACTGTGTCCAGTTTTCGCCCCATAGTAGGATTGTGGAAATTGGAAAGGTCGTGGCGGGAACAAATTGTTAGGGGGCTGGGAAATGACTTATGAGGCAAGCTGGGGAAAATGGGATTGTTTGTCTGCGAGGATGCTGGGAGGATTTGATAGGTTTGACTGGTTCCACCTGGCGTTGTTAGTTAATGGCAAGAGGGTGATATGAAATTGTAGTGGAGTAGACTTTAAGGGACTCCATGGTCGAACTGGAGGTGACTGTAGGCTGGGAGGAGGTATGTGGGTGCCTCAAGGATCGTTTTGGACCATTTATTTACTTTTTATTATGGCCTTGGCCAAAGGAGCGGGAATGTGCTATAAAGTTTGGGATGACCAAGCTGGGGGGTATTCTACCAGGAGGACCGGGATACTCAGGAGTTGGATGACTTGTAATGGAGTGTAATAGATGAATTTAATAGTGAAGTGCAGGTCATGCACTTAGGTTAATATAAGAATTGTGTATACATTGGGAATCAGTGGGAACACAGGGGGAGAAGGACTCGAGTATTAGTGATGCAGGTGATATGACCGCCATGTGAATGGTGTTATAAAAGAATGCGGTTGTTAGGATGTCAGTGAGATTTCCGCAAGTAAGAGGTGTGTGTTACCGTTATATAAGGCATGGTGGCTCGCTGGTATGTGTGCGTTTTGGTCTCCATGTTTAGAGGATGATTCAAAACTTGAACGGTTTAGAGCGGGTATAGGATGATCCGAGGATGGAAACCCTGCATATGAAGGAGATCAAGAGTTGTTGTTGCTAGCAAAAGAAGGTCAGGGGATTGCTTGCCTTCTCAATTTCGGGTTACTTGGGGAGATATATGTTAGTCTATGTCGCACAAGGAAGGGTATAATGGATATTGGAAGTTTAGACTTGAATTGATGAGGTTTACATTAGAGGGTGCTCTGGACAGCTTTCAGGGGGTAGTGGGGCAAAAATTGCTTTAAGATAGCCATAATGATAAGTTTATGGAAGGTGGTGAATATGATGGATCTGTATTTTTTGGCATTGCTCTTGGATTATTTGCGCTAAGTTGCTCATGTCTGTGATGGATCTGTTTGCCGAGATTCTTTCCTGGGCTTGGGGTGAGTCTTGCCACTGTGGGTTTAGCTGTGCATATTTGGAGTGGAAGATTTTGCTGGGGCGATTGCAGGGCTGGAGGTTTTTCGCTTCTTGCAGCGTGGGCTGGTCATTGTGGTGGACTCTCTGCAGCTTGAGGTCTTCAACCACAATTTGGATTCATCCTACATAGGTTAGGTTGTTACAGAAGTGGGTGGGTATTGTTTCTGTGCCTGTTTGTGCAGGGAGGTCGCTGATGTTCTTGGTCCGTTTGCTATGAGTCTATGATCTTCTTTCCTACCTGAAAGGGGGTTCCAAGAGGTGGATAGTAACTTCTCGTGGTCTGATGCGAACAAGGGTATGTTCAGTTGAGGGGGGGGTTTTAGTTGGTATTAGAAACACTTTTTCTCAGGTGTGAAGATGGAATGGGTTCTGGAGGTGTGAATCCTTCCTTAGAGTTGGGAGGGTCAGGTTGCAGCCCTGGCTGGGATGCTTTTTTGGGAATTGTTTGTTTGAGGCAGAGGGTGGCTAATAACAGTGAGCGTCTTCCACCTGATTTCTTTGTTCCTTGATTTCTCCTTTGAGACGTGCACATCTGTGTTCCTGAGTCGTGGTAGCAATTTGACTGGGAGAGTTGGACTATTTCAAAGTGCCATTGTGGGAAGGGGGATGATTCCAAGTGCTGGGCAACAATAGGGCAGAACTTTTGCTTTGTACCAACAGGAGAATTAGTAGGAGAATAAGGGGACAGGGACTGGCTCACAGTTCAGATTCTGACTAAGAAGAAGGGGCTTCGAATCGACTGGCTCAGAAGTGACTTTGCTACTCAGGAATTAGGATCCCTGGAATAACGAGGGAAGGAGTCAGGAGCTGGTGTATTTTAAGTCTTAGTGAGTTGCGGGAACAAGACTCCTATGTGTGAGGTTAGTACATGGGGCGACGTTGGCTTATAGTGATCTTGTGTCTTAAACACAAACGACATGGTAG
>NC_133772.1:28613952-28631109 GCF_003597395.2 Chelonoidis abingdonii | reverse complement strand
GTATCAAAAGCTTTGCTAAAGTCAAGGAATAACACATCCACTGCTTTCCCCTCATCCACAGACCCAGTTATCTCCTCATAGAAGGCAATTAGGTTAGTCAGGCATGACTTGTCCTATATTCATCAGTATCACTGGATTCATCATACTGTGTACATAACCACTCCCATTTGTTGATTTTTGGGGAAGTGGAGCCAGGTGCTGAAGGGTTTTGTCTCTTCCACTCCATTATAGTCAGTTCATGCTTCTGGGTCTCAATCTGAGCTTGTATTTCTTGGTCTTTTAACTCCAGGGCTTGCTGGTGTGCAGGCCTTTTTTCATCAACCTCCAGCTGCCTGAGTTCCATGGCTAACCTTTAGGTTTCCTTGGCTTTTTTGTGAGCAGCTTCCTCTCTGGGTGCCTCTGTGTATTTTAGCCTAATTTGAAACTCATGGTCCTTTGCCTTCTCTACAGTTTCCAGTCTGGCCAGATCTAGTTTTGTAGCTGCCTCATTTTCCTGCTTTCTTGTGCTTATTTCCCTCACCCAAAATAAACAAACTGAAAATAACAAATCAGTAACCACTTTGTCTGTTCTCCAGCCACCACACCAAAAACTCACTTAAAATCAGTGCCAATGACTCAAAGCAATCAGCTGTGCACAGATTCTGCTGACTATGCCACTGTGATGGCTTCGGTCACAGAGATTTTTTTGGAACTGTCAGCTGATATGCCGAGACTACCTCTGAGCACGTTTTCTCTGACAGTTTGGGCCTCCAGAACCCTGCCTTGTTGAGCCAGAAACACCAGTCTGCTCCAACATAGACCAGGGTCTGAACCATGCTCCCCAACACTGCAGACTTAACTAAAAACATCTTAAGAAGTGCTCCTGTCTCCAGCACCCAGACACCCAACTCCCAATGGGATCCAAACCCCAGATAAATCCATTTTACTCTTATGAATTTACCCCTTATAAGTTTTATACAATTTGCTGTCCTCTATAACACTGATAGAGAGATATGCACAGCTGTTTGCTCCCCTAGGTATTAATTACTTACTCTGGGTTAATTAATAAGCAAAAGAGATTTTATTAAATATAAAAAGTAGTATTTAAGTGGTTCCAAGTAATAACAGACAGAACAAAGTAAGTTATCAAGCAAAATAAAACACAATGCATAAGTCTAGGCCTAATACATTAAGAAACCAATTACAGATGAAATCTCACCCCCAGAGATGTTCCAATAAGCTTCTTTCACAGACTGAACTCCTTCCTAGTCTGGGTCCAGCAATCATTCACACCCCCATAGTTACTGCACTTTGTTCCAGTTTCTTTCAGGCATGTCTTGTGGATAAAGAGGCCATCTCTTGAGCCAGCTGAAGACCAAATGGAGAGGCTTCCAGAGCCTTTTATATCCTCTCTCTTGTGGGTGGAAACCTCTTTGTTCTTCTGTGTAAAGTCACAGTAACAAGATGGAGTTCTTAGCCACATGGGCAAGTCACACATCCATGAAAGATTCAGCTTTTTGCAGGCCAATGCCATTGTTTACATGTTAGTTTGAATGTTCACAGGAGAGCTCAGAGGTGGATTGGCGTCTCCCAAAGTGCATTGTCAGTTAAGTGTTTCTTGATTGGGCGCTTACTGAGAATAGTCCGTTCTCAAGAAACTGACCAAATGATTCACTGAGGCTACTTAAAATCAAACACATTGCGATACAAGTACATAGCTGTAGGGGTGCTGGCCAGAGCTTGACTCTCTCTGGGGTGGAGGGGAGCCACACTGGCTCACTGCACACTGCTGAGATTTGGGGAATTAGTCCAGCTGCAGGAGTATTTCCTGGCAGCCCTGACAGTAACTGCGATAAACATCGTAAGCCGAGACCCTGGGTCAGGGCGGGACAATATAGAGTCAGGAGCTCAGGCCCTCAGGCAGAGCTGAGCAGCAACAGTATAAATAGTAGCAAGCCCGGGCCCTAGGTCAGGGCAGGGCAATACGGAGTCAGGAGCTCAGGCCCTCAGGCAGGGCTGAGCAACAACAGTACAAACAGTAGGGAGCCCAGGCCCTGGGTCAGGGCGGGGCAACAATGAATCAGGGGCTCAGACCCTCAGCCAGGGATGAGTAGTAACAGTATTGGGAGAGGGGGAGACTGCCACCCACAAGTTGGGTGGTGGGGGGACACAGGCCCTCCCACTCCACTGCGTCCCAGCCCAGGGCCCTAGCAGCGGCAGAAGACCTGCTGCTTAGTCAGTGGGGATCCTGGCCGCAACAGACTGACATGGGCTCTGTCAGTGCTGCAGCCAGACTAGGGTCGGCTACCTCCAGGCTACTTCCAGACTCCCCCTCAGGCAGTATCTGGGTCAGGGTGTTATCTTCTGGGGGGTCCAGCACCATAGGATCCTCGGGGTAGTGGGATAGTGGCAGACCTGGCAGCTTCTCTGGGTAGTGGGCACAGGGCAAGTCTGGAAACGCCCCTGGGTAGCGGGCACAGAGCAGGTCTGGCAACTCCTCCAGGTAGCAGATGCATGGCAGGCCTGGCCAGTCCTGGCGGCCGCCTTCGGCCATGGGGTTCTCCCAGTCGTGGGATAGACTGGAGGTCTCTGGCTTCTCCAGTGGCTGGGGCCTTACTGAGCTCTGAGGGTGAGCCTTTATACTTCTGGGTTATCGCCTGACCCTCTGAGGGGCGGGCTCAGAGCTCTCTAGCTCCTCCCACTCCAGCCTCCGGATGGGCTCTCCCCTCTCTGGGGCAGAGGGGAGCCACACTGCCTCATTACAATAGCCAATATTCATAACTTCAAATACAAAAATGATATAGATATACAGACAGCATAATCATAACCAGCAAACTACAACCTTTTCATAGACACCCCACTTGACCTCCTCTGTACAAGACCTGGTGCAACCATAGGACCCTGGTTGCAACGATGATCTATACAGTCATAGTTCATGTCAATAACATCACAACATATCTAAAGGTAAAGCTATATGGATGAATGCTTCTTCAGCAACTATTTCCAGTGGAAAAGCCTTGAAATGCTTCTGGGAGCTCATTAATCAGGTGATGATGCACTACCACTACATATTTATTTTAAAAATGTCTGCTGTAACTTCACAGTCAAGAGAGAGACAATTTCTCCCAAAGACCTTTCTGGGTCTTAGAATTTGTTGATCTTAGACCTGCAGCTTTGTGAACTGGGGTAGTGGTTGATGCAAAAAGATTCCTGAATGCTGCCTTGATCCAAACCACTTCTCTAGTTCACTAATTTAGTCCTCGCCGATCTTGAGAGACAGCAAAGGACATCCTAAGACAGGGCTTGTACAGACAAGTGTTAGGATGAAATTTACAAACCAGATCATCTATATAGCTGGGAGTATCTGATGCCTTTAAAATCACATTCATGAAATGCTTATTGTTCAGACCTGAACACCTTTGCCACAGGAGCAGGTTAGAAGCTGGGGAAATAATACCCATCACCATCTAGGTAAGTTTTGAGATCTGCAAATAGCAATCCATTTGAGTTTTCCGGTAAAGTTGAGTATTTTATGCTGTTCTTTCCCTGCTTAGCTTTATGTATGTAGAAGAAAAAGGAAACACTTTATTAGGATTCGCTCCAATCTAATTCCTCCTCCATCAATCAGTCTCTAACTAATTCACCTAAAATAAGTTGAATGATGCTAAAATCTTCATTACAAACTTCTCTCTTGAAAAATCTTTATACTATTTTTTATTTTAATTTTAGTTTTGAAACGTATAAAATAGGTTTATTAGATGCTAGTCTGTAAGCAATGATGATCCCCATGCCATATTTAATCCAATCCTGCTTATGACCATTCATAATACTTTCTTTTGAACGCAGAAAATTTAATTCAGTCACCTCAAATCAATAACACATATAGGATCAGATTCACTAGTAGGCTTCAGCTGCTTTCCACTGCTCTTGTGACAGTGTTAATTGGTCAATTGAACAGGCTTTATGGCTGCTCTGCATATCTGAAGAAGCACAAACTAAAGTATACCCATGAGGCCTGCTGTTAAATTAGAGTTTCAATTCTTGTTTCAGTTGGGGTTTTGTGTAAAGTTGATTAAAATTCTCCACTGAAACTTTTTTTTCAGTTAAACTGATTTTTCAATCAAATGTAGATTTTGTGAAATAATTTTGTGATGAAAATAATCATAGACAAGTTTCGAAGCATTGGTTACTTAACAAAAACTCAGTTTCCTGTTTGCATGTACGAATAAATATATTTTTTGAGCATTTATGTGCCCAAATGCCAAGGTAAGAGATATGGTAGTTTTTGGCTGAAAAATGGGGTTCCTCAAGGTATTTAACAATGCAATACAAATAAAATAGAATGCATATCATGAAAAGGTTGGTTGCAAAGTGTAGATAAGGTTAAGTTTTTCAAGTACACTTAAAGTGAAGAATAGAATGAATCATCTTCACATTTTTCACACTGATTATTTGAGAATATACTGTTCATGCCAATATGTAGTTCAAGCTAATTTCCTTTAGTTCCTTGAGTTACATATTGCCCTTTATTATTTTTGGACAAAGTCCACCACTTCATTCTTTACATCCTGATATTCACCTCGTCACTGGTCAATAACTGTTTATTATTCATATCGTTGTTTTGTGTCATGGCAGGTGGATTAGCTATATTCCATTTGTGATGGGTTGGACCACAGAAAACCCCTTGGAAAGTGCCAATTGATATGCTGGGACTCCCTCTAAGCCATTTTCCCTGCCAGCTTGGGACTCCAGAATCTTGCCTGCTTGAGCCAGACACGCTACCCTGCTGCAAATCCAGACCCAGGTCTGAACAATGTCCCCCAGCAGCTGCAAGCTTAACTGAAAACAGCTTAAGAAGTGTTTCCATCTCTAACTCTCAGATGCCCAGCTCCCAGTGGGGTCCAAACCTCAAATAAATCCGTTTTACCCTGTATAAAATGTATACAGGGTAAACTAATAAATTGTTCACTCTCTATAACACTGATAGAGAGATATGCACAGCTGTTTTCTCCCCCAGGTATTAATACATAATCTGGATTAATTAATAAGTAAAAAATGATTTTATAAAATACAAAAAGTAGGATTTAAGTGGTTCCAAGTAATAACAGACAGAACAAAGTAAATTACCAAACAAAATAAAATAAAACACGCAAGTCTATGCCTAATACAGTAAGAAACTGAATACAGATAAAATCTCACCCTCAGAGATGTTCCAGTAAACTTCTTTTACAGACTAGCCTCCTTCTAGTCTGGGTCCAGCAATAAGAACATTAGAATGGTCATACTGGGTCAGACCAAAGGTCCATCCAGCCCAGTATCCTGTCTACCAACAGTGACCAATGCCAGGTGTCTCAGAGGAAGTGAACCTAACAGGTAATGATCAAGTGATCTCTCTCCTGCCATCCATCTCTGAGGCTTGGTCTACACTATGAGTTTACACCGAATTCAGCAGCATTAAACCGATTTAACCTTGCAACCATCCACACAACGAAGCCCTTTATATAGATATAAAGGGCTCTTAAAACCAATTTCTGTACTGCTCCCTGACAAGGGGAGTAGCACTGAAATCAGTATTGCCATGTCGGATTAGGGTTAGTGTGGCAGCAATTCGACAGTATTGGCCTCCGGGCGGTATCCCACAGTCCATCATTGTGACCGCTCTGGAAAGCCAGCTGAACTCGGATGCACTGGCCAGGTAGACAGGAAAAGCCCCGTGAACTTTTGAATTTCATTTCCTGTTTGGCCAGCCAGCGTGGAGAGCTCACCGCACAGGGAGAACCACGCAGAGCTCAAATCAGCACAGGTAAAATGCAGTCTCCTGAGAATCAAAAAAGAGCTCCAGCATGGACTGTAGGGAGGTACTGGATCTGATCGTTGTATGGGGAAGAGGATTCGTGCTAACAGAACTCTGTTCCAAAAGACAAAATGAAGAAACATTTGAAAAAATTTCCAAGGCCATGATGCAGAGAGGCCACACCAGGAACTCAGTACAGTGCCGTGTGAAAGTTAAAGAGCTCAGAGAAGCCTACCAGAAAACCAAAGAAGCAAACAGAAGGTCAGGGGCAGGGCCAAAAACGTGCCGCTTCTACGCTGAGCTGCATGCAATTCTAGGGGGTCTGCCACCACTACCCCACCCCTGTCCGTGGATTCTGAGGTGGGGGTGGTAATCTCAGCCATGCGTAAGGTGTCTGCAGACGGGGAAGATGAGGAGGAAGAAGAGGAGGATGAGCTTGCAGAGAGCACACAGCTCTCCATTCTCCCCAACAACCAGGAGCTTTTTCTCACCCAGACGGAATTACCCTCCCAGCCCTCCCAAACCACTATCCCAGACAATGAAGCCATGGAAGGGACCTCTGGTGAGTGTACCTTTGTAAATATAAAACATGGTTTAAAAGCAAGCGTTTTTTAATGATTAATTTGCCCCGAGCACTTGGGATGCATTCGCGGCCAGTAAAGTTACTGGAAAAATCTGTTAACATGTCTGGGGTTGGAGCAGAAATCCTCCAGGGGCATCTCCATGAAGCCCTCCTGGAGGTACTCCAAAAGCCTTTGCAGAAGGTTTCTGGGAAAGGCAGCCTTATTCCGTCCTCCATGGTAGGACACTTGACCATGCCATGCATGTAGCAAGTAATCTGGTATCATTGCATGACAAACCTAGCTGCATATGGTCCTGGTGTTTGCTGGCATTCAGCCAACATCCGTTCTTTATCTCTCTGTGTTATCCTCAGGAAAGTAATATCATCCATGGTAACCTGGTTGAAATTCAGGAATTTAATTAAGGGGACAGAGATGGTTGGGCTGTTTGCCTGTGGCTTAAAAGAAATCCTTCCCTGCAGCTAGCCAAGCAGGGGGAGGGGGGTGATTGGCGCTGAGCTTTATCGCGTTTGGCTAGCTGGGATCTTCCCTGCTACCAGCAACGTGGTAGGGGGGAGGGTGGCTAGCAGCAATCTTCCATGATACCAGCCATGCGGTAGGGGGAGGGGTAAAGCGATCATCCCAGAGAATTGGATGGGGGTGGTTCTGGTGCTGCACGTTAACAGGAAAGTAGCAACACTCAACAGGCTTTCCTTGCTATTTGGGAAAGGAGGGCGCTGGATATATGAAGGCTGCAGAAGCCGAAAGACAATGGCTTACCATGGCCGCATGCAAGCCGAATTCTGATGCCTGGATCTGCGTCTGTGATCTCTAACACCAAAGCCGCAGACACTCAATATTAAGATGCAAAATGCAACCTTGTAGTGAGATCACACGTGCTATATAAGGTGAATAGTGTTGTTCACCAAGAAAGAGTATAACCATTATTCTGTAAAATGTATCTGTTTAAATACTTCTCTCCCTTTTTTCTCTCCCTCCTGCAGCTGCAAATTTTTCAAGTCTCCCTCCTCCATCCCGAAGGCTATCTCATATAAGGCGGCGGAAAAAAAAGACGCGAGACGAAATGTTCTCGGAAATCATGGAAGTGACCCACAATGAAAGAACTCATCTGAATGAGTTGAAGGACGTGGTATCAAAGTACAGGAAAGATGCCAGTGACCGTGAGGACAGGAGGGACCAACGTGAGGATAGGAGGGACGAATGTGAGGAGAGGAAAGGCGCTCGAGATGAGAGGTGGTGGCAGGAACATCCGAGGTGTCGGGATGCAACTTTGGGGCTGCTGCATGATCAAACGGACATGCTCTGGCATCTGGTGGAGCTTCAGGAACAGCAGCAGGATCACAGAGTGCTGCTGCAGCCCCTGTATAACCTCCCTCCCCCCTCACTATGTTCCTTAGCCTCCTCACCCACCAGATGACTAAGAACGCATGCGAGGGAGGCTCCGTGCACCTGCCCATTCCACCCCAGTGGTCAGCCCAACCAAAAGGCTGTCATTATTTTGAAATTTTTTTAGTGGCATTTTCCTTCCCTCCTCCCAAACACCATTTGGGCTACCTTGTCAGTTCTCACCCTCTTTTTATAATTAATAAATAAATAATACATGATTTTTAAACGAGTGTGATTTTATTTCCTTAGGAAGCAAGCGGTAATCGAAGGGGGAGGGTGGGTGGCTTACAGGGAATGAGTCAATCAAGGGGGAGGGAGGTTTCATCAAGGAAAAACAAACACAACAGTCACACAGTATCCTGGCCCATGATGAAACTGGTTTTCAAAGCTTCTCTGATGTGTACCACTTCCTGGTGTGCTCTTCTAATCGCCCTGGTGTCTTGCTGCATGTAATCAGTGGCCAGGTGATTTGCCTCAGCCTCCCACCCCGCCCTAAAGGTCTCCCCTTACTCTCAAAGAGATTGTGGAGCAGACAGCAAGAAGCAATAACAATGGGGACATTGGTTTGGCTGAGGTCTGAGCGAGTCAGTAACGTGCGCCAGTGTCCCTTTAAACGTCCAAATGAACATTCTACCACCAGCCTTGCTCAGCCTGTAGTTGAACAACTCCTGATTACTGTCCAGGCTGCCTGTGTATGGCTTCATGAGCCATGGCATCAAGAGGTCGGCTGGGTCCCCCAGGATAACTACAGGCATTTCAACATCCCCAAATGTTAATTTCTGGTCTGGGAAGTAATTCCCTTGCTGCAGCCTGTTTGAAGAACAGCTAGCCAAAAATCAAAAGGTAATCACAAAATGTTTAAGTACATCAGAAGCAGGAAGCCTGCTAAACAACCAGTGGGCCCTGGACGATCGAGATACAAAAGGAGCACTTAAAGATGATAAAGTCATTGCGGAGAAACTAAATGAATTCTTTGCTTCAGTCTTCATGGCTGAGGATGTTAGGAGATTCCGAAACCTGAGCCGTCCTTTGTAGGTGACAAATCTGAGGAATTGTCACAGATTGAAGTGTCACTAGAAGAGGTTTTGGAATTAACTGATAAACTTAACAGTACCAAGTCACTGTGACCAGATGGGATTCACTCAAGAGTTCTGAAAGAACTCAAATGTGAAATTGCAGAACTATTAACTATGGTTTGTAACCTGTGCTTTAAATCGTTCCTGTACCTAATGACTGGAAATAGCTAATGTTAAAGCCAATATTTATAAAAGGCTCTAGAGGTGATCCTGACAATTACAGACTGGTAAGTCTAATGTCAGTACCAGGCAAATTAGTTGAAGCAATAGTAAAGAATAAAATTATCAGACACATAGAAGGACATAAATTGTTGGCAAAAGTCAACATGGTTTCTGTAAGGGGAAATCATGTCTTACTAATCTATTAGAGTTCTTTGAAGGGGTCAACAAATAATGGACAAGGGGGATCCCGTGGACATAGTTTACTTAGATTGCTAGAAAGCCTTTGACAAGGTCTCTCACCAAAGGCTCTTATGTAAATTAAGTTGTCATGGGATAAGAGGAAGATCCTTTCATGGATTGAGAACTGGTTAAAACACAGGGAAAAAAGGAAGGAATAAATGGTCAATTTTCAGAATGGAGAGGGCTAACTAGTGGTTTCCCCAAGGGTCGGTCCTAGGACCAATCCTATTGAACTTATTCATAAATGATCTGAGAAGGGGTAAACAGTGAGGTGGCAAGGTTTGCAGATGATACTAAACTGCTTAAGATAGTTAAGACCAAAGCAGACTGTGAAGAACTTCAAAAAGATCTCACAAAACTAAGTGATTGGGCAAAAAAATGGCAAATGAAATTTAATGTGGATAAATGTAAAGTAATGCACATTGGAAAAAATAACCCCAACTATATATACAATATGATGGGGCTAATTTAGCTACGACTAATCAGGAAAGAGATCTTGGAGTCATCGTGGAATCTTGAAGACATCCATGCAGTGTGCAGGGGCATAAAAAAGCAACAGGATGTTAGGAATTATTTAAAAGGAATAGAGAATAGATGGAGAATATTTTATTGCCTATATAAATCCATGGTACACCCACATCTTGAATACTGCATACCAATGTGGTCTTCTCGTTTCAAATAAGATATACTGACATTAGAAAAGGTTCAGAGAAAGGAACTAAAATGATTAGGGGTTGGAATGGGTCCATATGAGGAGAGATTAAGAGGCTAGACTTTTCAGCTTGGAAAGAGGGACTAAGGGGGATATGATAGAGATATATAATCATGAGTGGTGTTGAGAAAGTGAATAAGAAAAGTTATTTACTTGTTCCCATAAATAAACTAGGGGTCACCAAATGAAATTAATGGGCAGCAGGTTTAAAACAAATAAAAGGAAGTTCTTCTTCACACTGTGCACAGCCAACCTGTGGAATTCCTTGCCTGAGGAGATTGTGAAGGCTAGGACTATAACAGCGTTTAAAAGAACTGTTAAATTCATGGAGGTTAAGTTCATTAATGGCTATTAGCCAGAATGAGTAAGGAATGGTTCCCTAGCCTCTGTTTGTCAGGGTATGTCTACACTACGGGATTATTCCGATTTTACCGAAACTGGTTTTTTAAAACAGTTGTAAACGTTGAGTGCATGCGGCCACATTAAGCACATTAATTCGGCGGTGTGCGTCATGTCCAAGGCTAGTGTCGATTTTGGAGCATTGCACTGTGGGTAGCTATCCATAGTTCCCGCAGTCTCCCCTGCCATTGGAATTCTGAGTTGAGGTCCCAGCGCCTGATGGGGCAAAAACATTGTCGCAGGTGGTTCTGGCTACAGCCTCACCCTTCCTCCATGCAAGCAGCAGACAACCGTTTCGCGCCTTTTTCCCTAGGTGAACTGTGCAGACGCCATACCACGGCAAGCATGGACCCTGCTCAGCTCAAGACAGCAATCATGGACGTTGTAAACACCTCACAAATTATCGTGCAGTTTATGCTGAACTAGGACCTGCAAAACCAGTGGGGAGGAGGTGGCTATGGCAGTGTGACAACGAGAGTGATGAGGACATGAATACAGAATTCTCTCAAACTGCGGGCTCCTGCGCTTTGGAGATTATGCTGGTAATGGGGCAGGTTTAGCCAATTGAACGCCGATTTTTGCCTGGGAAACAAGCACAGACTGGTGGGACCGCATAGTGTTGCAGGTGTGGGACGATTCCAGTGGCTGCGAAACTTTTGCATGCATAAGGGACTTTTCATGGAACTTTGTGACTTGCTTTCCCCTGCCCTGAAACGCCAGAATACCAAGATGAGAGCAGCCGTCACGATTGAAGCGAAGTGCAATAGCCCTCTGGAAGCTTGCAACACAGACGAGCTACTGGTCAGTCGGGAATCGATTTGGAGTGGGCAAATCTACTGTGAGGGCTGCTGTGATGCAAATAGCAGAGAAATCATTAAGCTGCTTCCACGAAAGATTGTTGACTCTGGGAAATTGCAGGTTAGTGATGGCTTTGCTGCAATGGGATTCCCTAACTGTGGGGGCGAGGGGGCGATAGATGAACCCATATCCCTATCTTGGCACTCTGATATCATATCAGAGCCACAGGGCACCCAGGATGTAACTGCAAGGAGGTACTTTTCAATGTTGCTGCAACACTGGTGGATCACAAGGGACGATTCACCAACATCCACATGGGATGGCCAGGAAGGGTTCATGACGCTTGTGTCTTCAGAAACACTACTCTGTTTAAATGGCTGCAGCAAGGAATTACTTCCCAGACCAGAAATTAACATTTGGGGATGTTGAAATGCCTGTATTATCCTGGGGGACCCAGCCGACCTCTTGATGCCATGGCTCATGAAGCCATACACAGGCAGCCTGGACAGTAATCAGGAGTTGTTCAACTACAGGCTGAGCAAGGCTGGTGGGGAATGTTCATTTGACGTTTAAGGGGACCACTGGCGCATTTTATGACTCGCTCAGACCTCAGCCAAACCAATGTCCCCATTGTTATTGCTTCTTGCTGCTGCTCCACAATCTCTTTGAGAGTAAGGGAGACCTTTAGGGCGGCGGGGTGGGAGGCTGAGGCAAATCACCTGGCCCTGATTACATGCAGCAAGCACCAGGGCGATTAGAAGAGCACACCAGGAAGTGGTACACATCAAGAAAGCTTTGAAACCAGTTTCATCATGGGCCAGGATACTGTTTTGACTGTTTGTTTTGTTTTTCCTTATAAACCTCCTCCCCTTGATTACTCATTCCTGTAAGCCACCCACCCTCCCCTTCGATTACCGCTTGCTTCCTAAGGAAATAAATCACACTCGTTTAAAATCATGTATTATTTATTTTTAATATAAAGGAGGGTGAGAACTGACAAGTAGCCCAAATGGTGCTTTGGGAGAGGAAGGAAAATGCACTAAAAAATTTCAAAATAATGACAGCCTTTTGGTTGGGCTGACCACTGGGGTGGAATGGGCAGTGCACGGAGCCTCCTCGCATGCGTTCTTATCATCTGGTGGGTGAGGAGGCTAAGGAACATAGTGAGGGGGAGGGAGGTTATACAGGGCTGCAGCAGCACTTGTGATCCTGCTGCTGTTCCTGAAGTCCACCAGATGCCAGAGCTGTCCGTTTGATCATTGCAGCAGCCCCAAAGTTGCATCCGACACCTCGGATGTTCCTGCCACCACCTCTCATCTCGAGCGCCTTTCCTCTCCTCACATTCGTCCCTCCTATCCTCACGTTGGTCCCTCCTGTCCTCACGGTCACTGGCATCTTTCCTGTACTTTGATACCGTCCTTCAAACTCATTCAGATGAGTCTTTCATTGTGGGTCACTTCCATGATTTCCCGAGAACTTTGTCTCGCGTCTTTTTTTCCGCCGCCTTATATGAGAAAGCCTTCGGGATGGGAGATCTCTCTTCTTATTTTGAAGAACAGCTAGCCAAAAAATCAAAAGGTAATCACAAAATGTTAAGTACATCAGAAGCAGGAAAGCCTGCTAAACAACCAGTGGGGCCCTGGACGATCGAGATACAAAAGGAGCACTTAAAGATGATAAAGTCATTGCGGAGAAACTAAATGAATTCTTTGCTTCAGTCTTCATGGCGAGGATGTTAGGAGATTCCGAAACCTGAGCCGTCCTTTGTAGGTGACAAATCTGAGGAATTGTCACAGATTGAAGTGTCACTAGAAGAGGTTTTGGAATTAATATAAACTTAACGATACCAAGTCACTGTGACCAGATGGATTCACTCAAGAGTTCTGAAAGAACTCAAATGTGAAATTGCAGAACTATTAACTATGGTTGTACCTGTGCTTTAAATCGGTTCCTGTACCTAATGACTGGAAATAGCTAATTAAACCAATATTTAAAAAAGGCTCTAGAGGTGATCCTGACAATTACAGACTGGTAAGTCTAATGTCAGTACAGGCAAATTAGTTGAAGCAATAGTAAAGAAAAAATTATCAGACACATTAGAGAGAGGACATAAATGTTGGCACAAAGTCAACATGGTTCTGTAAGGGGAAATCATGTCTTACTAATCTATTAGAGTTCTTTGAAGGGGTCAACAAATATATGGACAAGGGGGATCCCGTGGACATAGTTTACTTAGATTGCTAGAAAGCCTTTGACAAGGTCTCTCACCAAAGGCTCTTATGTAAATTAAGTTGTCATGGGATAAGAGGGAAGATCCTTTCATGGATTGAGAATGGTTAAAACACAGGGAACAAAAGGAAGGAATAAATGGTCAATTTTCAGAATGGAGAGGGCTAACTCTAGTGTGTTCCCCAAGGGTCGTCCTAGGACCAATCCATTGAACTTATTCATAAATGATCTGGAGAAAGGGGAAACAGTGAGGTGGCAAGGTTGCAGATGATACTAAACTGCTTAGATAGTTAAGACCAAGCAGACTGTGAAGAATTCAAAAAGATCTCACAAAACTAAGTGATTGGGCAAAAAAATGGCAAATGAAATTTAATGTGGATAAATGTAAAGTATGCACATTGGAAAAAATAACCCCAACTATATATACATATGATGGGGCTAATTTAGCTACGACTAATCAGGAAAGAGATCTTGGAGTCATCGTGAAGTCTCTGAAGACATCCATGCAGTGTGCAGGGGAGTCAAAAAGCAAACAGGATGTTAGGAATTATTAAAAAGGGATAGAGAATAAGATGGAGAATATTTTATGCCCTTATATAAATCCATGGTACACCCACATCTTGAATACTGCATACCAATGTGGTCTTCTCGTTCAAATAAGATATACTGACATTAGAAAAGGTTCAGAGAAAGGCAACTAAAATGATTAGGGGTTGGAATGGTCCATATGAGGAGAGATAAAGAGGCTAGACTTTTCAGCTTGGAAAAGAGGGGACTAAGGGGGATATGATAGAGATATATAAAATCATGAGCGGTGTGGAGAAAGTGAATAAGAAAAGTTATTTACTGTTCCCATAATTAAGACTACGGGGTCACCAAATGAAATTAATGGGCAGCAGGTTTAAAACAAATAAAAGGAAGTTCTTCTTCACACTGTGCACAGCCACCTGTGGAATTCCTTGCCTGAGGAGATTGTGAAGGCTAGGACTATAACAGCGTTAAAAAGAAACTGGTTAAATTCATGGAGGTTAAGTTCATTAATGGCTATTAGCCAGAATGAGTAAGAATGGTGGTCCCTAGCCTCTGTTTGTCAGGGTATGTCTTACACTACGGGATTATTCCGATTTTACCGAAACTGGTTTTTTAAAACAGATTGTATAACGTTGAGTGCATGCGGCCACATTAAGCACATTAATCGGCGGTGTGCCATGTACCAAGGCTAGTGTCGATTTCTGGAGCATTGCACTTGGGGTAGCTATCCATAGTTTCCCGCAGTCTCCCCTGCCCATTGGAATTCTGAGTGAGTCCCAGCGCCTGATGGGGCAAAAACATTGTCGCAGGTGGTTCTGGCTACAGCTCACCCCTCCCTCCATGCAAGCAGCAGACAACCGTTTCGCGCCTTTTTCCCTAGGTGAACTGTGCAGACGCCATACCAGGCAAGCATGGACCCTGCTCAGCTCAAGACAGCAATCATGGACGTTGTAAACACCTCACAAATTATCGTGCAGTTTATGCTGAACTAGGACCTGCAAAACCATGTGGGAGGAGGTGGCTATGGCAGTGTGACAACGAGAGTGATGAGGACATGAATACAGAATTCTCTCAAACTGCGGCTCCTGCGCTTTGGAGATTATGCTGGTAATGGGGCAGGTTTCAGCATTGAACCCGATTTTGGCCTGGGAAACAGCACAGACTGGTGGGACCGCATAGTGTTGCAGGTGTGGACGATTCCAGTGGCTGCGAAACTTTTGCATGCATAAGGGCACTTTTCATGGAACTTTGTGACTTGCTTTCCCCTGCCTGAAACGCCAGAATACCAAGATGAGAGCAGCCGTCACAGTTGAGGAAGCGCCAGGGCAATAGCCCTCTTGAAGCTTGCAACACCAGACAAGCACTGTCAGTCGGGAATGATTGGAGTGGCAATCTGTGAGGGCTGCTGTGATGCAAATAGCCAGAGAAATCATTAAGCTGCTGCCACGAAAGATTGTGACACGGGAAATGTGCAGGTCAAGTGGATGGCTTTGCTGCAATGGGATTCCCTAAACTGTGGGGGCGGGGCGATAGATGAACCCATATCCCTATCTTGGCACTCTGAATCCCATATCAGAGCACCAGGGACCCAGGATGTAAACTGCAAGGGTACTTTTCACATGGTGCTGCAAGCACTGGTGGATCACAAGGGACGATTCACCAAATCCACATGGGATGGCCAGGAAGGGTTCATGACGCTTGTGTCTTCAGAAACACTACTCCGTGTTTAAATGGCTGCAAGCAAGGAATTACTTCCCAGACCGAAAATTAACATTTGGATGTTGAAATGCCTGTAGTTATCCTGGGGACCCAGCCGACCTCTTGATGCCATGGCTCATGAAGCCATACACAGGCAGCCTGGACAGTAATCAGAGTTGTTCAACTACAGGCATGAGCAAGGCTGGTGGTAGAATGTTCATTTGACGTTTAAGGGACGGACTGGCGCACGTTACTTGACTCGCTCAGACCTCAGCCAAAACCAATGTCCCATTGTATTGCTTCTTGCTGTCTGCTCCACAATCTCTTGAGAGTAAGGGAGACCTTTAGGGGGGTGGAGGCTGAGGCAAATCACCTGGCACTGATTACATGCAGCAAGACACCAGGGCGATTAGAAGAGCCACCAGGAAAGTGGTACACATCAGAGAAGCTTTGAAAACCAGTTTCATCATGCCAGGATACTGTGTGACTGTTGTGTTTTGTTTTTTCCTGAGAAACCTCCCTCCCCCTTGAATTTGGACTCATTCCTTAAGCCACCCACCCTCCCCTTCGATTACCGCTTGCTTCCTAAGGAAATAAAATCACACTCGTTTAAAAATCATGTATTATTTATTTATTAATTATAAAAAGAGGGTGAGAACTGACAAGGTAGCCCAAATGGTTTGGGAGAAAAGGAAATGCCACTAAAAAAATTTCAAAAAATGACAGCCTTTTGGTTGGGCTGACCACTGGGTGATGGGCAGGTGCCGGAGCCTCCCTCGCATGCGTTCTTAGTCATCTGGTGGGTGAGGAGGCTAAGGAACATAGTGAGGGGAGGGAGGTTATACAGGGGCTGCAGCAGCACTCTTGTGACCTGCTGCTGTTCCTGAAGCTCACCAGATGCCAGAGCATGCCGTTTGTCATGCAGCAGCCCCAAAGTTGCATCCCGACACCTCGGATGTTCCTGCCACCACCTCATCTCGAGCGCCTTTCCTCTCCTCACATCGTCCCTCCTATCCTCACGTTGGTCCTCCTGTCCTCACGGCACTGGCATCTTCTGTATTTGATACCACGTCTTCAACTCATTCAGTGAGTTTTTCATTGTGGGTCACTTCATGATTTCCCGAGAACATTCGTCTCGCGTCTTTTTTTTCGCCGCCTTATATGAGATAGCCTTCGGGATGGAGGAGGGAGACTTGAAAAATATCTAGCGAGGAGGGAGAAAAAGGGAGAGAAGTATTTAAACAGATACATTTTACAGAATAATGGTTATACTCTTCTTGTGAACACACTATTCACCTTATAAGCACGTGTGATCTCACTACAAGGTTGCATTTTGCATCTAATATTGAGTGTCTGCGGCTTTGGTGTTAGAGATCACAGACGCAGATCCAGCATCGAATTCGGCTTGCATGCGGCCATGGTAAGCCATTGTCTTTCGGCTTCTGCAGCCTTCATATATCCAGCGCCCTCCTTTCCCAAATAGCAAGGAAAGCCTGTTGAGTGTTGCTACTTCCTGTTAACGTGCAGACCAAACCACCCCCATCCAAAATTCGTGCCTGCAGGGATGAAAAG
>NC_133772.1:28604745-28613927 GCF_003597395.2 Chelonoidis abingdonii | reverse complement strand
ACCATTTTGGCTTTACTAATTACATTTTTACACCTAATTTGGCAATGTTTATGTTCTTCTCTATTTACCTCACTAGGATTTGACTTCCACTTTTTAAAAGATGCCTTTTTAGCTCTCACTGCTTCTTTTACACTCACACTCCTGTGGTTACTGTCCTTTGTTCCAGTTTCTTTCAGGTATCCTTTGGGGGTGGAGCCAGCTGAAGACAAAATGGAGGGGTCTCTCAGGGGCTTAAATAGACTTTCTCTTGTGAGTGGAGACCCCCTTCTCTATCCTATGCAAAATCCAGCTCCAAGATGGAGCTTTGGAGTCACTTGGATAAATTACATGTACAGGAAGCAGCCATTGCCCACATGCTATCTTGAATGTCTCCAGGAAGACTTCTCATGTGGACTGGAGTCTTCCAAGAGTCATTATCTGCTAACTGTTTCTTGACTGGGCATTTAACTTGCAAATTCCTTTTAAAAGAAGCTGAGCAAATGCCTTACTAAGGCTACTTAAAATCAAACAAGTACACAGTCAATATTCATAACTTCAAATACAGAAACGATACATGGATACAAATAGGATGAATATGTTCAGTAGATCATAACCTCTACAGAGATATGTTTCATGGTATATGTAGCATAAAACATGTCATATATACTTTCATAAAGCATTATGGGATCCAGCGTCACACCATTTACCTATTATTTACACTGAGTACATGGAGCCTGCAAAGAACATGTCTGAATTAATCCTTTTGGGACTTTGCCAGAATGAGAAGTTACTGTCAGTGGGTAATGTGTTCTTTTTACTCCTCTATAATGCTATGGTGCTGGGAAATCTTCTCATCATTGTCAACATAAAGAGTACCCATCTTCTGAAGTCTCCCATGTATTTCTTCCTGAACTACCTGTCCTTTTTACACATGTGCCTTTCCTCTGTTACAGCCTCAAAGCTGATTGCAGTTTTCCTGCTTGAGAGGAAAACCATCTCCTTTGATAGCTGCATAGTACAGCTGTTTGTGGTCCACTTCCTTGGGGCACTGAACTCTTCCTCCCCATAGTGATGGCCTACAATCATTATATTGCAATCTGCTAACCCATCCATTACATGACCATCATGACTCGGTGTGTGTGTGTGGCTCGCTGGTGGGCTTCATGAGTTGTCGGCTTTCAGCATTCCATGGTTCAGACTCTCTTGACCATCTATTCTGTGGGTCCAATGAGATTGACCACTATTTCTGTGATAGCAGCAGAGAATCCTGTGGCACCTTATAGACTAACAGAGGTTTTGGAGCGTGAGCTTTCGTGGGTGAATACCCACTTCGTCAGACGCAGGCGTCAGACGCACATTTCTGTGATGTGCATCCTTTGCTGAAACTAGCCTGCACTGATACTTATTTTATTGGCAACATGGTCATTGCCAATACCGAGATGATTTCCCTGAGCTGTTTTGTTGTGCTAATTGTGTCCTATGTCATCATCTTAGTCTCCTTGAGAACTTGCTTCTCTGAAGGTCGTTGCAAAGCTCTTTCCACCTGTGCCTCTCATATTGCTGTAGCGATTTTATTTTTTGGGCCATGTAGCTTCATGTATTTAAGACCTTCCACCTATGTCTCTGAAGATAAGATGGTGACTGTGTTCTACACCATTATCACCCCTCTGCTGAATCCCTTAATCTCATTTCCCTGAGAAACAAGGAGGTGAAAAATGCCATGAGAAAATTAGGGAGCAGAAAAGTGACATTAGGAGTGAAATGAAAAATGCGATGTGTAGAATGACGGTAGTTCTATAAAATAACGATATTCAGCAGGCATTTTAGACAAAAGAGATTTTAGTATCACAGTCTTTCAGTTTTTCTTTGAAAATTCCCAACCATTTTATCTGAATTCTGCTATTGCCATACTATTTTGAGGTGAACGCTTGCAATATTTAAGGCTGAGTGAAGAGTGTATTTATTGTTGTTGTTGTTGTTGTTATTATTATAGTCCAAGTCGCACTGCAGCAGTATGATCCCTGTGGTAGCCCTGGACTTGAAGTCGTGGGTACTGGTCTTGGGTCTGTCACATTATGACTTTGACTCACTCACTTCCTTTCTCTGAATCTGTGTTTCCTTTCTACTTTTTGCCAATTTAGACCTTAATGTCTTCAGGGCAGGAACTGTCTCTTACGATATATTTGTACAGCACCAAGCACATGGAGTCCCAGCCGCAGTTCAGGCCACTAGGCAAAGCTGCAATACTGCTAGTAGTAATAATTTTGCATTATGTTCTCATGAACATTTAGGCATGTGTACATTGTGAGGATCTGTTAAATGCATCTGAACCATCTAGCTTTACATCTACACCTTTACCTCAGTATAACGCGACCCAATACAACACAAATTCAGATATAAAGCGGTAAAGCAGTGCTCCGGGTGGGCGAGGCTACGCACTCCGGTGGATCAAAGCAAGTTTGATATAACGTGGTTTCACCTATAACATGGTAAGATTTTTTGGCTCCTGAGGACAGCGTTATATCGAGGTAGAGGTGTATGTACAATGCAATTTATGTCATGTCAATGTAGTGCATTTTAGTTAATCTGGCCACAGAGGATTGTGCAATATGGGTCTCTCTTGAATTAGAGCTATTTTGGACAGAGTATTGGAAGGGGGTTCTTTCAACCCATTTGGAAAGAGAATGTTTGTGAGTGGAGAGGGTTAAGACATTTGAAATCCAGTGTACTACCCGTAGTGAACAACACCACCCTGGTCTGACCAGCAAGAATCAACAAAAAGAACACCACCACTGGTCGTGAGATGCTCATTCTGTTCAGGTTTGCCTCCATTCATTACAATGATGCTACTTACCCTCCTAAAGAAGTTACATTCAATTTGCAACATTAACACTCTTCCCCACAATCAATAGATTCCTGCACTCCCTGAATATTTTTTCAAGTATCAGACAGGTAGCCGTGTTAGTCTGGATCTGTAAAAGCAGCATAGAATCCTGTGGCACCTTATAGACTAATAGATGTTTTGGATCATGACTTTCGTGGGTGAATACATGCATCTGACAAAGTGGGTATTCACCCACAAAAGCTCATGCTCCAAAAAGTCTGTTAGTCTATAAGGTGCCACAGAATTCTTTGCTGAATATTTTTTGACCACCAGAACTTCAGAGCACCAAAGTAGAGCATATCTCTTGTGAGAATCCGAGACTCCTCTATCTTGGTGAGAATTTGAGACACCATAATAGAGGCTCAACTTAAATGTGTACTCCAAATTAAAAAACATAGTAAAAGAACCAAAAAAGTGCCACTGTGGCTAAACAACAAAGTAAAAGAAGCAGTAAGAAGCAAAAAGTCATCCTTTAAAAAGTGGAAGTTAACTCCTAGTGAGGAAAATAGAAAGGAACATAAACTCTGGAAAATGAAGTGTAAAAATATAATTAGGAAGGCCAAAAAAGATTATGAAGAATAGCTAACCAAAGACTCAAAAAGTAATAGCATTTTTTTAAGTACATCAGAAGCAGAAATCCTGCTAAACAACAGTGGGGCCAATGGATGATCAAGATGCTAAAGGAGCACTCAAGGATGATAAGGCCACAGCAGAGAAACTAAATGAATTATTTGCATCGGTCGTCGTGGCTGAGGATGTGAGGGAGATTCCCAAACCTGAGCCACTCTTTTTAGATGGTAAATTTGAGGCACTCCAGATTGGGGTGTCATTAAAAGAGGTTTTGGAACAAACTGATAAACTAAACAGTAATAAGTCACAGGATTAGATGGTATTTACCCAAGAGTTCTGAAGGAACTCAAATGTGAAATTGCAGAGCTAACTGTAGTCTGTAACTTATCATTTAAATCAGCTTCTGTACCAAATGACTGGAGGATAGCTAATGTGACATCAGTTTTTAAAAAGAGCTCCATAGGTGATCCTGGCAATTACAGGCTGGTAAGCCTGACTTCAGTACTGGACAAGCTGGTTGAAATGATAATAAAAAACAAAATTGTCAGACACATAGATGAACATAATTTGTTGGGGAAGAGTCAACATGGTTTTTTAAAGGGAAATCATGCCTCACCAATCTACTAGAATTCTTTGAGGGGGTCAACAAGCATGTGGACAAGGGGGATCCAGTGGATATAGTGTACTTAGATTTTCAGAAAGCCTTTGACAAGGTCCCTCACCAAAGGCTCTTAAGCAAAGTAAGCTGTCATGGGATAAGAGGGAAGGTCCTCTCATGGATGGGAATAAATGGTCAGTTTTCAGAATGGAGAGAGAGGTAAATAGTGGTGTCCCCCAGGGGTCTGTACTGGGACCAGTCCTATTCAACATATTCATAAATGATCTGGAAAAAGGGGTAAACAGTGAGGTGGCAAAATTTGCAGATGATACAAAACTACTCAAGATAGTTAAGTCCCAGGCAGACTGCAAAGAGCTACAAAAGGATCTCTCAAAACTGGGTGACTGGGCAACAAAATGGCAGATGAAATTCAATGTTGATAAATGCAAAGTAATGCACATTGGAAAACATAATCCCAACTATACATATAAAATGATGGGGTCTAAATTAGCTGTTACCACTCAAGAAAGAGATCTTGGAGTCATTGTGGATAGTTCTCTGAAAACATCCACTCAATGTGCAGCGGCAAAAAAAGAAAGAATGTTGGGAATCATTAAGAAAGGATAGATAATAAGACAGAAAAATATCATATTGCCTCTATATAAATCCATGGTATGCCCACATCTTGAATACTGCATGCAGATGTGGTTGCCCCATCTCAAAAAAGATATATTGGAATTGGAAAAGGTTCAGAAAAGGGCAAAAAAAATGATTAGGGGTATGGAACGGCTTCCATATGAGGAGAGATTAATAAGACTGGGACTTTTCAGCTTGGAAAAGAGATGACTAAGGGGGATATGATAGAGGTCTATAAAATCATGACTGTGTGGAGAAAGTAAATAAGGAAGTGTTATTTACTCCTTCTCATAACACAGGAACTAAGGGTCACCAAATGAAATTAATAGGCCGCATGTTTAAAACAAACAAAAGGAAGTATTTTTTCACATAATGCACAGTCAACCTGTGGAACTCTTTGCCAGAAGATGTTGTGAAGGCCAAGACTATAACAAGGTTCAAAAAAGAACTAGATAGGGTCATGATGGCTAGGTCCATCAATTAGCCAGGATGGACAGAGATGGTGTCCCTAGTCTCTGTTTGCCAGAAGCTGGGATTGAGCGACAGGGAATGGATCGTTTGATGATTACCTGTTCTGTTCATTCCCTCTAGGCAGGAGTGGAACCAGAGTTTCTGGAGCCCTAGGCAGAATTCAGGGGGTGGCATTTTGTGCGCTCCCCACGGGGTGCGCAGGAGCTTCCAGTTCCACTCCCATCGCGCTGCAGAAAAAGGACCCTCCGCCAAAATGCTGCAGGCGACAGTGGCAGTCACTGAGCTGCTCAATTTCCTGCCGCTGTTTTCCGCAGCACATGGGCAGAAGGTCCTTCTTCGGCGGCGCAACAGGAGCAGAACCGGAAGCTCCCATGTGCCCCATGGGGAGCGCACAAAATGCCACCCCCCGAATCCTGGCACCCCAGGCGACCTAATGGAAACGCCAGCCCTGCCCTCTACCAGACTTCTGTACCCCACTGGTTTGGGTCTGTCACAGGACATAAGACTTGCTTATTTCACTCACCCAATCAAACAGTCGTCAAAAGGTAATGAAGTTTGGTTGATGTTGACTTGGGATGGTTTGGAATGGGTGGGAAAAGAACTGCTAGGTTATCACCTCTTCCAGCCATGGTTCCTGCCTCTTGGAATTTCCCCTGCAGTAGAAAATGATCATCTCCCAGAAGTCTTGATACTGCATTATGAGGTCACATCAGCATGTGATGGCACTGTATCCTCAGAACAGCTTGGTGAAACACCATCACTTGTTGATTTAACATCAAGACAAAATGTCATCATATCATGATGCTGGTTTACAATACCCAAAGCAACTTAAGGCTATTTGCCTGGACCTCACTCTCACTACCCAGGGCAAGAGAAAACCAGCAACATGAGGAATTTTAATGGGATATATGTACAGATCAGCACCAGCTATTTAATTAAGTCACCTTTGGAAATTAAACTTTACATAACTCTTGAGGAAATTGAGAAATCTTCAGGGGAACTATTAGGGAGCACATCACACCTAATCTGTAACTTGGGAGAAACTATACACAGAATTTTGGGGGAGGGCATGATTGCTGTGGAAGTAGCAGAGAGGTTACAGCTACTGTCCCCTTTTTTCCTTCATCATTCCTCACAATCCTCCTTCCCTAACTACCTCTTGGAAGTCATGGCTGAATCCTCCCCACATTTTGGGGTGGTTGGTAAATGGAAGTAGGACTGGTGGGTCTTCCTCACTCCCTATCATGTGGCTAGGCATGAGAGTCTATTCTCTCTCTCTTCTCTTGGCACGCTCTGCTCACCAGTTCCTGGAAAAGATTCCTAGGAATTACTGTCTTGAGTATCAGTCAGAGCCTGTAAAATGCTTAAACCCTTGAGTGTTGGCTGCAAATTTTGGTCCAAATACTAATAAAACAGTGACATAAAATGTTTGTGTATTTTGAACTCGTAGTTATTGTGACTATACTGCCTAGTGATCCATTACCTAGGGGAACACCTATACGGTTGCACAAAGGAATCAAGCATTGGGCAAATCTCCATCTGGTGTAAATCAGCATATCTCCATTGAAGTCAATGAACCAGATCCCCAGCTGGTGTAAATTGACATAGTTGTTTGAAGTCCAGACAGCCATGCCAATTTATACCAGCTCTGGATTTGGCCCAATTAACTTTTAAAGTGAGAGGACATTATATTCAAAACTAAGTTCTTTTGCTTCCTGTTCTCACTGCTTGTAACTATAATCACAAACTCTCCATGAAATCTAACAATTCTTACAATGTGTTCCCCTGAATATAATTAAAAGTTGGTTTTAAGGTGGTCCCAGTGTGATGCAACTTTTGAATATGTCACTGCAGCAATCTAATTCCAGTTTTTAGCTAGATAAACCTCAAATGTTTGCTGTCCTGTATGAGACTGACACAATATAGAATTTAATTCCTTTCCAAATGCTGTTGGAATCAAAGTTTGGACCCTAGGTGCATGAATTTTTTTGTAACTCACTTTAACTGTTTCTCCTTCAACTTCCTCCTCAGGAGATAAATGACTGCCAAACGAAGAGCATGAATTGGTCAGAGCAAGGGAGAGAAGCTGCCCACATAGGTCAAGGCCTGCCAGCAAGGATAGAAATAGCTATTGATCCATTCTGAGCTCAGAGGGAGTTTGGCATGAAAATTTCACTTGGTGCTGACAGGGTTAAATGTTCTCCTCAGATCCTTAAGCACGTCATTAGTGACCTCTGGATTGGATAGAGAGACCCTAAGAATAGGTCTCATTTCTGTGTGTGAAGGTGAGGTTTATACATCATCAGGCAAGAAACTCTTTACTTCACCGATTGGCCATTGTCACACTGTAGAGATGAGACTTCGCATCCTGTAGGTTCTTAAGCTGATTACACCTGAAAGACTTTACGTCAAGTACAGGTCAAAGTAGCAGAAATCAAAAAAAAAAACAACACTCAGCATTGGCTATGCAGCCAATGTAATTGTCCCACCTGTCTGTCTGTCTGTGAATCTGTAATGCATCCTGCACATAGCTCTAAATAGAAAGATTTGCTGAAGCATCATTACTTTTCCACTAGGATCATAGTCTTTGCTCCTTCCACTGACGAGCCATATTTCTGAGTGATTGTTTTCCTTTACTTTTTCTTTTCTTACAAAGAAGTTAAAGCACAAACGGACAGATTTTGAAAGTTATTTAGATGCCCAAGTCACATTAATTTTAAATACACTTAAAAATCTGTCCCTAAGCCCATTCATGTTAATAGGAATATTTCCATTGACTGCAGTGATCATTTGAGAGGGCCATAGTGCTGGATCAGTCTAATTAAACTCTCCCCTTTGATGAACATGTTTTTCATTTTCCATTCATGCTTTGTTGGTTGCTTTGTATTTAAAATGAGTCAAGGCTAGTGAGAGGGGTTGGGTTGACAGACCTGGAGAGTGAACTTTCTATAGTTATTACCAGAACAGGTGCCCACCATGCAGATAAACAAATCCCCCTGAAATGTGTCTCAGCCATGACTATGAAAGACCACACCCCCACAACTACTAACTGACTGGGGAATTCAGTCCCCATGATTCAATCAGATGTCCTCTGGTGACAGACAAAGGGGGGACACATGGTGCCAATTATGCTGGTGGCTTTTGCTTAGCTGACACCTATCCAGTAAGGATCTATACTGAGAACTCATCATCTCATTTCACACATGCTCCATGTATGATTGTAACAGTACTGGGCAAGTCCTATGGGAATATAGTATAGGAGTTAATACAGGGCTGACCAATGGAGGTTTTGAAGTTAGGCAGATTATTTCTTCTGCCATGGGCCTAATGTTGCCTGAGTCACTGTTATTTCTTCTGCCACCCTAGAAACAGGCTGTGAGAATGCAGCACCCCTCAATCCTGGGGGATACTGTAAGACATTTCTTTAGAACTCCTATCATCCAGTTCAGGCAGGATGTGTCTGAGCACTGGTGCTACAGAGAATCCCAATCGCCTCAGTCCTGTCATAGGGCCTGACTCTGTGTCACAGTTAAGTCACATTGTCATCTAGAGCAGAAATCCAAGCATTGTTAAATCCCATATACTAATGATTAAGGGATTGATGCAAAAGTCACTGAAGTCAACACGGTAATTTTCCGTTGATGTTGTTGGACATTGGATCAAGCCTTAACTGAAGAGAACTAATGGCTGTTCACACACAGCAATTCCTACAGGTCTTGTTGACCATTGACAGACTTGTCAAGGTCCCCTTTCTAAGCATCGGAGTGAATTGAGGAACTTGACACAGGACTTCCTGTAGCCTCTTAGAATCATAGAATATCAGGGTTGGAAGGACCTTCAGGAGGTCATCTAGTTCAACCCCCTGCTCAAAACAGGACCAGTCCCCAATTAAACGATTCCAGCCAGGGCTTTGTCAAGCCTGACCTTAAAAACCTCTAAGGAAGGAGATTCCACCACCTCCCTAGGTAACCCATTCCACTGCTTCACCACCCTCCTAGTGAAAAAGTTTTTCCTAATATCCAACCTAAACCTCCCCCACTCCAA
>NC_133772.1:28583705-28597859 GCF_003597395.2 Chelonoidis abingdonii | reverse complement strand
TTTCTTCTCGGAGTCCTCACTGTCCAAACCAAATTTACATGCTCCTCTCGTCGACTTCCTCTTGATGAAGAATCCTCCGCTATCACATCCACACATTATTCTTGCAAGCATTGTCCTCCGGTCTAACTGGGAAGTTGAGTCTCCTGATCACACATTTCCCCTTAGTTTTATCTCTTATAAGACTCTTAACGAGGTCTCTATCCATACAATCAGGATCCCGTCGTCTGTGCACCCCAAGCCTTCTCAGGGGGGCTCTAGTAGCATGTTTTCCAGTGTGATTTTTTGCCAGACGACTCTGTCTTATCCATTCCATCACTTCTGTTTCTCAGTTGCACCCTCGTCATTGATGTACAATGCTGACTCCCCACCTTTCCTTTCGCCTGTTCTTTCGTAAACGACTCAAGCCTTCATACTTACTCCGTGCTGATACTATTCCCACCAGGTTGGTTATCCCTTATAATCTGGTTTTCACTTCTTTACCTGCCTCCTTCCTCCATTTTTACCTGTTTGCCATGGTTTCAATAGATGGCCATGCTTGCAATCACATTCACCAATCCTTTAGCACCCTCAGGTGCAGCGCATATGGCCCGTGGACTTTGTTGCTTCTTCCAGTTTTTCTAAATAGGTCCCAACCACTTCTTTCTCCAGAGGCTTGTCACCTTCTCCCCTATTGTGTATTGCAGGGTGGCGCAGTGGGGAGGGACCTAGTGTGATCAGAGGCAAAAATACTGAGATTAGCTTTTTGCCAGATGTCATTTCACTATTGCCTCTCTCCAGGTAAGGCCCGACCTGCCTGGACATTCTTTTGTTTGCTTAACATTACCTTGAAGAACCTTTCTTGTTTACTTTAAATCTCTTGCTACTGCACTCCAAGTTTGATTTGGCCTTTTGATTTCATCTTGCATGCGCTGAGCAATCTTTTATCTCCTCGCCTGGTATTTGTTCATCTTCCGACTTTTGTCGCTTTCTTTTTGATTGCGTTTTACAGAATCTGCAAGATTTCAGCTGTTCAAACCAAACTGGTTGCTGCCATATTATACTATTGCTTTCTACACACGGAGATGCTTGATTGCAACCTCAATGAAGGATTCTTCAAATCAGCCAGCTCTCCTGGAACTCCTTTTCCCCTTTTATTCTCTGAGGGACTCCTTTCCACAGTTCCCTGTAGGGAGTACAAAGTCTGCTTTTCTGACGTCAGGGTTCCATATTCTCTGCTCTGTTCCAGTGTGGGGCTAGGTCTATTCGACGTGCGGGGGTTTCCTGTGTGTAGTTTGCACTGGGCCCCTCCCAGGTTCCCATCCACTTTTGCTTCCCCTACTAATTCTTCCCCGTTTGTGAGCAGCAGGTCTAGAAGAGCTCTGCCCCTAGTTGGTTCCCCAAACACTTGCACCAGGAAATTGTCCCCTACACTTTCCAAAAATGTCCTGGATTGTCTGTGCACCGCTGTATTGCTCTCCCAGCAGATATCAGGGTAATTAAAGTCTCCCATGAGAACCAGGGCCTGCGACCTAGTGACTTTTGCTAGTTGCCAGAAGAAAGCCTCGTCCACCTCATCCCCCTGGTCTGGTGGTCTATAGGAGACATCCACCACGACATTACCCGTGTTGCTCACACTTCTAAACTTAATCCAGGGACTCTCAGGTTTTTGTGCAGTTTCATACTGGAGCACTGAGCAGTCATACTGCTCTCTTACATACAATGCAACTCCCCCACCTTTTCTGCCCTGCCTGTCCTTCCTGAACACCAAACCAGCCAAACAGAAAGAACTTTGATTTTATCCCACTGGCTTACCAGAAGTCATACAAGCAATTCCCTCAGACACTCCAGTTTCCCAGTATCATCACCAGTACCATGCCTTATAAGGATGAATGGTTATAAAAACCAATATCCCAGTAAAAGAAGAAAGGTTCTCCTGATCCCAAAGGACCAAGCCCCAAACCCAGGTCAATATACTAGTCAGATCTTACCTACAAATCACGCTGTTGCCAATTCTTTAGAATCTAAAATCTAAAGGTTTATTCATAAAAAGAAAGAAATATAGATGAGAGTTAAAATTGGTTAAACGGAATCAAATACATACAACAATTGCGAAGTTCTTAGTTCACGCTTGTTTTAGGCTTGATGGGATTATTGCTGATTGAAACCAATCAAGTCTCTGGAGTACAAACATCCCAGTTTGGATGGGTCATTCACTTCTTTGTTTAGAGCTTCAGTTTCTTGCAAAGTTCCTCCAGAGGTCAGAAGCAAGATTGAAGACAAAATGGAGGGGCGTCCAGGGCCTTTTATATCCTCTGCCATGTGAAAGGAAACCCCTTTGTTCTTACTGTGGAAAATCACAGAAGCAAGATGGAGTTTGGAGTCACATGGGCAAGTCACATGTCCATGCATGACTCAGTTTGCAGGTGGCAGCCAACACTCACATGCTACCGTTAATGTTCCCAGGAAGGCTCCTCAGATACGGATTGGAGTCTCCCAAGGTCCATTGTCAGTTAAGTGTTTCTTGATTGGGCACTTACTCAGAATAGTACTTTTTCAAGAAGCTGACCAAATGTTTCACTGATGCTACTTAGAATCAAACACATTGAGATACAAGTTCATTGCCAATATACATAACTTCAAATACAAAAATGATAAACACATATAGACAGCATAATCATAACCAGCAAATTACAACCTTTTCATAGACATCTTACTTGACCTCCTTTGTACATGATTTGGTGCAACAATCAGACCTTGGTTGTAACAATGATCTATACAGTGTCAATCACACAGCCCCAGTGAAGATGGTTGCCATCTTGGTGGAACCTCCAAATTGTCAAAGTTAGACTCAGGACTCACAGTTTGTCAGACCACTCTGTTTTATTAGCACAGCGCTCTGCTAATACACCCAGATAATGTGAGCAGCCATGCAAGGCCTCAACAGTCTTATTTATACAAATAAAAGAGCGGGACAAAGAAAGCAAAAACAGTAAAAAATACCTGGGGCACAGCATGCATATCCCACTTCCTTACTAACTGTTATTGATCTAAGGCTAATACTTCACCAATTGCCCTTAAACGGTGCAATTGTTCTATATTAATGTCTGTATTCCTGACAGCTGGATTGCAACATTCCAACAATTTTGCTTAAAGGTACAGACAACATTTATTTAATCCTTTCTGTTCTTACAATATAATTCATTCTACTTTCACAACAGTCACAGTTCATGTCAATAACATCTCAGCCTGTTATTCGACAATCTTGAGTCATCAGTAACTCAAACATATGACAAAGGTTCAAAGGCCATCACCTGGTGAAAATGTGAGAAGGGGAAGGGATTAATGTCTAATTGAAAAATGGATGTTGAAAATATTGAAAGGGACTCAAAACAGGTTTTAAAGTTTGACTCAACTATGTGTCTAAAGCAATATAGAAAATTGCTTCTTCAACAACTGTTTCCAATGAAGTAGCTTTGAAATGCCTCTGGGAGCTCATTAACTATGGAAATGACACATGGCAATTATGTGTTTCAATTTAAGTATTTCTGCTATAACTTCACAGCCAGAAGACTTTTTCCAACAACCCTTCTGGAGACAGATTTTCAGTCTTTAAGGCTTTCTGAGGTGGAGGAGAGTGGATTTGAGAACATCCCTGAGTGCTGACTTGAGCAAACCACTCCAGTTTACTAGTTTTGTTCTCATGCATCTAGACAGAGAACAAAGGACGTCCTGAGATAGGGCTTGTAAAGACTGGTTTGGGGATGAAGTTTACAAACCAGAAAATCTATATTGCAATGAGTATTTGATGCCTTAGTAATTCATCCTCATCATTCTGCAAATGCTTAGTGTTGTTCAGACCTGAACTCCTTCGCCACCAGAGCACGTTAGAAGCTGGGGAGATAAAACCCATCACCATCCAGGTAAGTATTTGGATCTGCAAATACAATTCATGTAATGTTTTCCAGTAAGACTGTGTATCTTATATTAATTTTTCTTTGCCCTATTCTACTAAAGTAAAAGAAAATAAACTGTTTTATTAGGATTCACTGCAATCTAATTCCACCCATCAATCTGAAATTAATTAAGATACAGGATGAAGGATGACCTTAAAATCTTTATTATGAACTTCTTTCTTTGATAAGTTTTGTATTACTATTTATTAGTAACGATATTTTTATTTAATTTTTCAAAATTTAAAATAGCTCTATCAGAGCCATTAGCTGAAGATCCATGATCTACATATCTATCTATCTATCTATCTATGATGCATTTCAGCTCATGAAAAGTCATAAAAATGTTTTTAGAACACAGGAAATTTAATTCAGTCATCTGAAGTCAAATGATAACTCATGTAGGATCATGTCTATAGCATAAAGCAGCTTATGTGTTTCAGTGGGTCTGACCCATAAAATATCAATTTGATTGGAGCTTATGGTAAAGTCAATCAATTTTTTTTACTAAAAGCCTTGTTCTTTACAATGCTTATGAACTAAATGGCTATTTTTGTGAAAAAAAACTTGCAGTCTTTTTGAAAAATGACAGGTTTTGTTGAAAGCCTTAATACAGGAAAATTTCCAACCTAGTGGGGTGTTTTTTGGTTTCTGATTGTCAATGCATTTTAAAGAGAATTAATTTTTTTTGTTTTCATTATGATTTTCCATGGGAGATTTTTTTTTGTTTTCAGCAATTCTATTTATGCATAAAGAATATTTGTCATCATTTATAATTGAACCTGATGGAGGGAACTGAAGAATCATTCTAGACATGAACTCTCTGATTAGCACCAATTTAAGTCACATCTTTATGTCTCTCTAATAGAGACCTAACCAGGAGGACTGTAAGGGTCATGATGTAGCCTAGGTCATAGAGTCCCAACCAACCTATTAGCACAGACTTGGAACTGTGCTAAAGCAATGCTTCTGCCATCTCTTCCTGGCCCCAGGGAAATGGGAGCAGGAAACGGGGCAGGGCCAGAGACCTCCCAGCCAAGGGGTACAGGGCAGATGCAGCGATAGACAAGTTCCTGTGCTTCAGAAGTTGAAGTACCTTGTGATGGAGATACTAAGAGCAGAGATGGGCTCCCAAATACACACAATTAGCCCCTCTGGTGCCCCTCACCCTGCTCTTTCCACTTCCCACATCACTAACAACCCTGCTCCCTCCATATCTTCATACATCATAGAAGTCAAGGAACATCTCTACTAGCCATGTATGGTCAACACCCTCACCACACTTGCCATATTAAGAAACCCAGGAAATTTTGTAAAAAAAAGACTGGTATCAAAAGATCTTGAGTTAGGAGTGAAATCCCCATAATGTACCCTCTAATGCAGACACAATATTTGCTTTTTGGATTTGTCATTTCATTTTATCTAAGGAACATTTGTTCACAAATTGGGTTGCACTTATGAAGCACAGCAGAGAGATTACTAATACTCATGAAGAAAATAATCAGGGGCTAATTATTAAGCTTTGACTCCTTAAATGAGACACCCATGTTTGCATGTACCAATGAACACTTATGAACATTTATGTGCCCAAATGCAAAGTGAGACATCTGGTCATCATGAGAAAGAACAAACCCCTGGCTGAAAATTTGGCTCCCTGAAGGTATTTAAGGATGCAGCAGGAATAAGTTGTGGAAGGGATGGTTGCAAAGCATAGTCAACACTGAATTTTTCTTCTTATTCAAAGTCTTTAATAACACATTCAGCTTATTTATTATGTGTGAAGAATAGAATGAATTTTCCCCAAATTTTCTACAATGATTTTTTGAGTATATACTGTTCTCATATTTCTGCAATTCAAGTTGAGTTCCTGTTATTCCTTGAGTTAAATATTGACCATTTTTCTCTTAATCTAAATCTACTACTTCTATCAATACATTCTTTTTATTCATATAATCACTGGTCAATATACATTTATTATTCATTTCCTTATTTTGTATTATGGCAGGTTAATTAGCCCTATGCTGTATACCTATCATTACACTGAGTCCATGGAGCCTGCAAATAATGTGACTGAATTCATCCTTTCAGGACTCACCCAGGATCAAGAGTTACAACAAGTGTGTTTTGTGCTGTTTTTACTCTTCTATCTAGTCATTGTCCTGGGAAATCTCCTCATCATTGTCACTATAATATGCAGTGAAGGTCTGAACTGCCCTATGTATTTTTTCTTGAGCCATCTGTCCTTCATAGACATCTGCTATTCATCTGTCACCGCCCCAAAACTGATTGCAGACTTCCTTGTGGAGAGGAAAACCATCTCCTTTGATGGCTGCATAGCACAGCTGTTTATGGTCCATTTATTTGGGGGCACCGAGATCTTTATCCTCACAGTGATGGCCTATGATCGTTATATTGCAATCTGTAATCCCCTCCTTTATACGACCATTATGAACAAGCATGTGTGTAGCTGGATGGTGGTGGCTTCATGGGTAGGGGGCTTTGCGCATTCCATGGTTCAGACTCTCCTGACTGTACAGTTACCCTTCTGTGGGCCCAATGAGATCGATCACTATTTCTGTGATGTGCATCCTTTGCTGAAACTGGCCTGCACTGACACTTTCATTGTTGGCATCATGGTTGTTGCCAATAGCGGGATGATTTCCCTAACCTCTTTTGTTGTGCTGGTTGTATCCTATATAGTCATCTTAGCCTCCCTGAGAAGCCACTCTTCCAAAGGGCGTCTCAAAGCTTTCTCCACTTGCGCCTCCCACATCACTGTAGTGATTTTAAATTTTGGGCCATGTATCTTCATCTACTTACGACCTTCCACCACCTTCTCCGAGGATAAGATGGTCACTGTGTTCTTCACCATTATCACCCCCATGCTGAATCCCTTGATCTATACCCTGAGAAATGAGGAGGTGAAAAATGCCATGAGAAAATTATGGAGCAGAAAAGTGACTTTGGGAGTAAAATGATGTGTAAAATGATGTTAGTTCTTCAGATGGTGGTAGAGGGGGAAATAATAATATTCAGGAGAAATTTTAGGGAAATTTGTATCTCTTCCTCTCAGTTCTTCAGTAAAAATTCAGGTGTTTCCCTCTGAATTCAGAGCTGTAGACTACCATCTTTCAGCTCCTTCTACACTGGTTCTATTTTAATATTATTGTTTGTAAGATTATTGAAAAAAGTATCAAAGTTTTAAGATGGTTTCTTTTATCTTTGTACAAGGGTTATAAATTGTTGTGACTTAGGACATAACAGAGCCACTAAATAACCAAGGCTAAGATGAATCTTTTCCTATGAGCAGCTTATTTCATACTTCTCATGTAAGGCAGCTGGTAGTGGCTACTGTCAGATATAGGATACAGGAGTAGATTGTCCATTGGACTGATTTGGTTCTGCAATTCTGGGGAGAGGATGGCAGAGAGATAGAGACACCAAACCACATGTGACTGATGTAAGTCAGATTGCTTAATGTACTAATGAGTGTTCAGATACCATTGGGATGGGGGCTATATAAAAACCTATATAGAATGGAAGAGGTTCATAGATTACAAAAGCCAGAAAGAACCATTGTGATTTTTAGATGATTAAGGGTCAAAGGGACAATTAGATCATTTTATCTGACCTTCTGTATAAAACAGGCATCTAGTTGGACCTCCATAACACCAGCCACAGGACTTTCCTGGATAAATTCCTGTTTGAACTGGAGCAGAGTTTTTTGAAAAATATCTGATCTTAATTTAAAAAAAAAATCTGGTGATAGAGATTTCACCACAACCTTTGAAAAGTTGCTCCAAAGGTTATATAGAACAGAACAGAATTCCAATGTTTTACAAATACACATTCCTTGAGTATAATTAAAAGTTGCCCTCAGTGAAGTCCTGCAATGATGTAACACGTAAATAAATTACACCACCAGACCACTTGCTGTTATTATTCTCAACAGTGTTTTAGGAGATTTGCCAGAAACCCTAGGAAGCTATGTTTCTAGCCCAAGGATATTATAGGCTAAGAAGTCTGTTGGAACTGTGGGTTCTGAGCACTTTGTTCATTGGCCAATTAGTCTCGTGAATAAATACTGATTTGGGGTTGTACATCAGGCATCAATTTTTCAAAATCTTGCCCTTCTCTCTGAATGAAATAATTGCCTACAAGCCACAGCTCTCACTAAGATTTGAGTTCAGATTGTTGTGTTCAGAGCCCAGAGTGAGAATCACTGTAGCATGATTAAAGGAGGTCCGCTCTTGACTTAAAAAACAATGTAAATATTAAGCAAACATTCTACGAACTTCCCCACTCTGCTCCAGCTTTGAGAAGAGAGAATATTGCTCCAAAAGAGATTTGCTTGACCATAAGTTCTGTTAGCTTCTTGGACAAAACTGCAGATATTTTTGTCAAAACCATCTGAGACTGTGGGTAACTATATCTGGAATGTCCTAAACCTAGTGCTTATGTCTGTGTGCTTAAATCTAATATATAGTAGTTTAAAACAAGCTTTTCTAACCCCTTCTCCCCTCATTCATCTATATACTTGTTCTACAGTGAAACCACAACAGCTGCCATGGAAAAAGACAAAATGCCATCAATATTATGACAGCATAACAGTAGAGCAGAAGTCCTAAACTAAAAAACTGATGGTTGGTAAATGAGATTGAAGCCTATAACATCACAAGCATAGAAAGCTATTCCCACACTTCTTCCCATCATTTCCCTGAAAAACAGAAATTCCTGGAGGAACAAGTCAAGTCATACTATACACGGTGTATTGAGAAACTGCAAAAATTTAAAACATGAAATTGAACTAACCAGATATTAAAGACTATCATGGTTGCTGAGCTTCAAAACATACAGCACTATCAGTTTGAAAAAGCTACTAAACCATAGGATTTACCTAATTCTTGGGCTGCTGACCACAACTGCAAGCCCTGCATGTTGTTGTGTTTGAACTAGTTGTCTTGAAGGCTGAATGAATAACCCGCAAAGGAAGAGAGAGCTCTGACACTTAACATGAAAGCAGTGCCCAGAGAAAACTGCTTGACAGGGGACTCCACAAACCCTTCTGTGACCCCTGGTGCACAGGAGCTGCCATTCTTACCGTCTCCAGTCCTCCTCACCTATCACTCTCCTTCCATGTGTAACTTTATTTTTCTGCCATCCTAAATACATCTTTCTGCCTCCAGTTTTCCACCTCTACAGTCTCCTTTCCTCACCCTCTGTGTTCTCCTTGGCCCCCTCCACATGTTCACCTGCTTCTCCTTGGTGTTCTTCCCTGTCTGTGACAGCATTGAGTGCCATTAACTGTTTTAGGGCAGCCTGGTTTCAATCTCACTAGAAGCAATAGGAGAAGATAGCCATCTTTACTAAGGACAGCCTCACCAGCCTCTGCAAAGGCTGTGTGGGAATGGCAGCTAGTTTGGTTTGAGGGTAGGCAGTAGTTTCAGTCGCACTGAGAAAAAAGGGCACTGGCAGCCATTTTGATCAAGTGGAGATTGCTTATGTCATTCCTACATCATATGAATCCAGAAATATCAGTCAGTATGGAGGGACTGAGTTACAGCAGCTCCAGCCAAATTCTCCAAGGAGAAGACAGAGAGTCAGGGGTGGTGCCCTCTCCACATCTCCTAACAACCAGGGTGTTCCATGGCAACTAAGGCTCACTTCTATCTCATAATAGCGTAGTGCCAAAAGGATTTCCATAGCAACTGAGACTCATCATTCCCACCCCACTCAAGATGCAAGCATGCTTCCTTGACAACAGAGTGAGGGAAACCAACCAGCCAAACACAAATAGTGGTTTGGGTGGGTTATTTGCTTAGGGATGCCACAAAGAGACACTTTGGGCCTTGAGTACACTCAAAGCAGCAGATTCCTTCATCCTCTCCACCATCTGGAGATATGGGTTCTGTGCTTGTCTCTTCCACAAATGCTTGTGATTTTAGTCCCAGAAGCAGCATGGGGTATAGTACTTAAGTCTCACCCCTCTGGATGGCCCCCAGCCTCATGGCCTCACAGTATTGGGCAAATCCTATGGAGATATACTACAGGAGTTAATGCAGGGCTGCCCAGTGAATGTTTTGAAGCTACTCAGATTACTGCTTTTGCCACAGACCTGATGCTATCTCAGTCACTTCTGTTTCTTTGGCCTCTGTTGTCTCCCTAGAAGCAGTCTGTAAGCTGGCAACACCTCTCAATCCCAGGCAATGCTGTGTCATGAGCTAGGGCTAACTAGAGGGCTGGAGCAGGGACAATAAGGGGGCAGCTGGAGTCAGCAATGGAGGAGTTTAAGAGAAACACTGTTACTCTACTGCTTTTCAGAGAGGAGGAAAGCAAAGCACAGCTTACCAAGATGGTCAGTAAGAGAAGAATGGCAGCAGTGAGTGCAGGTAGGGTGACCAGATCACAAGAGTGAAATATCAGGACACATTGGGTGAGATGGGAGGAGAGGGAGGGGAGCCACAGTACACAGTTCCGACTGGAGCCATGAGAGAGGGTGCACAGCCCTAGGAAACTACAAGAGGGGTGTACAGCCCCTGCTGCAGCCTGCATCACAAGCCACAGGGCAAATATTCAAGGACTCATGGCTTCAGCTCCAGCCTCCAGCAGAAGCCACGGGGCCAGGGGCACAGGGCTCCAGCCCCAGCCCTCGGTTGAAGCCATAGGACAGGGGTGCAGGATCCTGGTTGCAGGGCAGGGGAGTGAATGGTGCAGTTCTAGCCCTAGCTCCAGTTGCAGCTGCAGTCACAGAGGAGAGCCCCACAGTCCTGCCTTCAGCAGTCACAGAGGTCTGGAATCAGTGAGTGTCACAGCTCCCCTAACTAAATTATAGACTTAACTGTAATCCATATTTAAACATACAGATTTATTTGTACACTAAACAAACAACAGGAGTAAAGGGTCAGGTTTTTTATTCAGTCAATAAATCAGCTTCCCAATTTGCATACCTCTCAGACATGCCAGAAGTCTAGTACTTCTTGGATGACTTTGCCTTAGCCATGATTTGCTTCTGGGCATTCACAAAGCTGTAGAAGTCCTTGCAACTCATTTGGATATTCATTTTGACAAGGGTTTCACTCCACACCAAATCTATGCTGCTTCGATTCCAGACATCAGTCCATGTACCTTTCATGATTGAAAATACAAGCTCTGTGTATATGTTGCTTACTGGTATACTGAACACGTATGACACCAGCTTTGTCATGTTCAGGAATTCAGTGCTACCGTCCTTGTTTCTCAGTTCTTGAAACCAGAGTTCCCCAACTGAGTAGTTTCCAGGCTCTAACTTGGAGCTGATGTCTTTGATGATACAGTACTCATCATAGACCTGATCAAGATCCACAGTTTTCTGGAGGTTTACAGCTGTCATGGCCGCAGACAGATCCTTGTATTTGAATGCCGTATTAAGTTTGATGTTCAAGCACTGGGTATTGAACAAGTAGCCAGTTTAAAAATCAAACCATTATGATTGACACATCATAAAATTTCATGAAATCTTTCTGGAGACATGCAGCAGTGACAGGCAGCATCTCAGTTAATGCATTTTCAACTCTGGAGCCAAATAATTTGTTATTCCTCCGTTGCTGAAGTTTAATTCTCAGAGTATTCATTATGGCATACACTTCACATGCTGTCATACTCATTTTCCAAACAGAGCACAGTACCATTGAAGATTTTCAGGACATTCTGGAGGGAAAACAGATGAGCCTTAACTTTGCTAGGCCCATCCACCTTGTTCACCGTTTTCCCTGTCCAAGAACAGCATCCACAGCAATTTTCGACACTTCTCACTGCCCAGAGAAACAAAGTAGCACTTAACAGCCTGCCACATATTTAGAAGCCTGTTTACAGCTGGGGAAAGACTGAATCAGTGCGTCAGAACATGGCGCAGTAAAGTGGCATAGACAGCTGCAGCGGCACAGCAGCCAGCAAACAGAGCTGTAAACAGGGGAGTTTCCATGGGAGTACTGTTGAAGGAGCAGGTTTTTGTATTTTGTGTATTGTATTTTGTAGTTTGTATGTGTGGAGGCTGGTAGGGGCAGTGTGCTGGGAGAGAAGCTGAGCCCTGCTTAGGTGACGGGGCTTCTCTGCTTAGGAGTCCTATAAAGGTAGCCAGCCAGCCAGTCAGGCAGCAGCATAGACAGCTGCAGCGTCACAGGAGCAGAAAACAGAGCTGTAAACAGGGGAGTTTAAGTGGGAGTTTGTGGGGGAGACTTAGAGACCTAGGCAGAGGAACTGACAGGCTAGTGAAGGGAGTGGGTGGTGGTCTGCCAGTGTTCTGGTGCCTGTTCGTGGTTTGTTTTGGTCTGTGTTTCTTGGACTAACAGGTTTTAGGTGGGAAGGCTATGACCGATAGAGAGGCAGCCGTGAAAGACACAATGAGGATGACTGGACGTGGAAGCTGTGACATGTACATGATCCTGGAGGGGGTACCTGAAAAGAGTTTGTCTGCATGAAGTGCCACCTGATAGAGCTGATGGAAGAAAAGATCTGAGGACTGGAAATGCAGGTGGAAACTCTGGTTGAGTTTAGAAGGGGGTTTGAGCAGATGATGGAGCAAAGACATGAGGAGGCTGAAGGGATAATTGCAGATGGAAGCAGGACCAAAGAATTATGAGGGAAGACTACTGAGCGAGGAAAGTGGATGGTGGAAACATGTGACTAAGAGAACCAGGCAGAGGAAAAGACGGGCCAGTGAAGGAGAAATAGAGCTTAGGAACAGGTTTGCAGAGTTGGAAAATGAAGAAGGGGCACAGCAGGTGGCTGCTGAAGGTGAGAGGNGCCCCCCCCGCCCAAGGAACATTGGGAACAGGCCTAGCCCTTCACTGCCAAATGAGGAGCCTGTGTGCTCCCGGCCCGTGGGGCCCAGCTGGCTCTGGCACTGGGGTCAGTCTGGCTGGCTGGCCCCGGTCCCTTGGCCAGTGCCACCCAGCAGCGGGTTCAGGGAGCGGCTGGAATGCACAGGGGCATGCGCGGGGGGGGGCGGGGGGGAATGCAGGGTCCTGACGAGTCAGGGCAAGGGGCAGAGACATGAATCGCTAGCACAGGAGGCCAGCGGGGAGGGTTAACGCCCAGCGTGGGGGGCTGGGGAGAGGCGCAGGCCGCGAGGAACAGCCCAGCTGCAGTCTTGGGTGGGAGAAACCTTTATTCCAACCAGGAGCAGGGGTGAGACACCAGCCAGGTGCTGGGAGCCAGTAGCACGGGCCCCACAGGCTGGCGGGCAGGCCCAGGGATCCCAGTGCAGCGAGGGGCTGGGGTGAGTGACCGGCCCAGGGCTGCAGCCTGGCCCAGGGCAGCCCGTAGCGCTTCAGGAACAGCTCGCGTGCCCAGCCCTGCAGCTGGGCAGACCCATGGCGCTAGCGGCCCCAGCATGCACTGCCCCTTATTGAGCCAGCCTGCCTGACCGCAGTGCATGCTGGGACCCGACAGGCTGCCCCCACCCTCGACACACGTGGCCCCAACTAGCAGCGCACACGTGCCAGGATGAGGGGTGGCGAGGCAGCTGCCCAGCTCATGCCTCAGACGGGGGGGGGGGGGGGAACACAGCTGTGCCCAGAGGCATCACAGCTTGATCTCAGTGCGGTACACCGGTGGGGGCGTCTCGCCCGCCTTGGCAGCCACACCACGCTTGGCGTTGATGACCAGCAGGCCTGCATCGGTGAGGGTGCAGCTGACAGACATGGGGTCCATGTCCTTGGGGAGCTGGCACTTGTGGGTGAACGTGTTGGCGACGGTGCCGTCCTCTGCCACCTACCAGGGAAACCAACACCCCATGAAAGCGGGCACAAGACACGTTCCTGCTGAGCACAGCCCCGTTCAGCCCAGCCTCTCCCAGGAGGGGGCGCTGTAGGGAGTGGGGCAAGAGTGCTGGCAGGTGTGGGGCAACTCCCTGCTACTCCGGTTCCAGCCACCCCATTCCCCCCAGGTCCTCACCTTCTCTGCCTGGATGATGATGTGGTAGTTGTATGTGGTCACCACCACGTCCTGTGGCTCGAACTGGCTCATGTCGGCTGTCACCTGGTATGTGTCGCCCCCAGCTCGCATGTTGCTGCCCAAGCTGCAGGGGTGCACGGACCCCGGGGATCCTGCATGGAGTGGGGCAATGAGGGAGAGGGATGCGGCCCCAGGCCCCACAGCGGCATGGAGGCTGCACCATGTGGCAGGTGCTGAGACAGCCTGGGGAACAGTGAGGGGTGATGGCGTAGTGGTGTGTTGGGGGGGGGGG
>NC_133772.1:28577924-28581334 GCF_003597395.2 Chelonoidis abingdonii | reverse complement strand
CCCCCTCCCCTCACAACTGTGTGTGCACCCACCCCTTCCCCTCACATCCATGTGCGTACACACACACACCCTCCCCTCCTATCCGTGTGAGTATACCCACTCTCCCCTCACATCTGTGTGCACACACCCACTTCCCTTCACAGCCGTGTGAGTACACACACACCTCTCATATCTGTGAGTACACACACCCCTCTCCTCACATCTGTGTGCACACACCCACTTCCCCTCATATCCATGTGAGTACACACACACACCCTCCCCTCACATCTGTGAGTGCACCCACCCCTTCCCCTCACATCCATGTGCACACACTCCCTCTTCTCACATCCATGTGCAAGCACACTTCTATCCCCCTCACACACACACATACCCTTCACTACAGTGCACGCGCACACCTCCCCTCAGATCTGTGCGACACATACACACACGCACCACCCCTCACATTTGTGCATGGACATGGACACCCAGGCCTCACCTCCAGGCACACACACATCTCCCCTCCCCACATTCATGCACCTACGCACATGCCCCTCACAGGTGAGTGCACACGCACCCACCTGTGCATGGGCAACACGAGCACACACACACACATGCACACCAAACCGTCACATGCCTGCACAGCCCCTTTGGGTGAAGTACAATTGGAGTCACCCACTCCTGTCGCAGGCTGGGGAAGGCCCAGGGACTAGTAGTTGCCCAGTGCTGCTAGCCAACCCCTCCTATTTGCCTTTCCCTTCCAGATGCTGCATTATTAGGTTCTCTGGGGCTGTCTGGGGGGGGCTGCCCCTCTGTGAGCCAGGCTCCTTAGGAGAGAGCGTGCTACAATGGGTAGGGTAGATGTCGAGGGGTCAGGACCCCTGGGTCATTTTCCTCATTTGGGCAAGTCACGTCAGCACAGCTCCTCCAGGGTATGACGGAGACTATCTCCCATTGAAATCAATGGGTGTTCAGTGCCTAAATACCTTTAAGGAGCTGGGCCGTCCCCTCCCCGTGCCTCTGTTTCCCCAGTGGTCATAAAGGGGAGTTGCCCACAGCACGGGTGGGGTTAACGTGGACGTGTTTGTGAATGTGCCCAGAGTCTCTTGGATGGGAGGGGCTAGCGAGTCAGTGTGGTCTCCCACCACCTCTGCCCCACGGCTGCAGTGTGCGAGCCTCTTGCACGCTGGCACGGGGCCACTGTCGCCCGCTCTGAGCAGGGAGCAGGGGCTGGCGGATCTGCCTTATGTTCCTGGGGGAAGGGGCGTTTCAGACCCCTGCAGGCAGTGCCCAGCTATGTGCCAGCACTGCCCTAGGGAGCCCACCTGTCAGTGTCCCCCAGAGCGAGGGAGGTTGTGGTTCCTCAGAAGGCGGGGAGCCCGCGGCCTGTCCACAAGGGGGACAGAGTCTGTGACGTGAGAGTGTGTGTGTGCGGGGTGGGGTTGGGGGGGGTGATGCAAACACCTACTCCCTGCTGGGACCAGACTCAGACTCATTGCTCGGGGGCTGCCCGACAACAGCAGTGGGGAGCAGCCTGTGGGCACTGCCGGTGTGGGGCACAGTGGGGCCCAGGGAGACGTGGGGTGGGGAGTGGCTCCGGAGAGACTGCTGCCAAGGGCCCATATAGACTGTAGCCTGCCCTAGCTCTCTCAGGGTGGTCCCACTGGCTCCTATAGGAGGGAAGATTGAAGGGGTCCTTGACAGAGCATGGGGGAGGAGCCAGGCAGTGTCCCCTTCCTTCCCCAAATCCTGGGGTTCCCTGGCTGAGTTAAAGAGCCAGTTGCTCCCCCTGCGCCACCATGCCCAGCAAGGAGAACCACCTTCCCCCCACACACCCTGAGAACTGAGATCTAGCACTGCCCCACCCCTCAGGCAGCAGCTGCCACGGCCAGCGGCGCCTGGGGAGAAGCTTTCAGCCCATCAGGGGTGTAGGTGTGTGGCTGGGGCTCGCAGACGAGCAAGCCCGAGAAGGCACAGAGCTCGCTCGTGCTCGCCTCTGGGCCCGACCCACAGCCTGGAGGAGCCATTCCAGTGCCTTGAAGGGGCTTTGTCTCAGACCTTGTGCAAGCAACCCTACAATAACAAGCGAGCATGCTCAGCCCAGCATGCATCAGCAACCCTACAAGAACAAAGCAGCATGCATGGTCCAGTGCTCTCAAGCAACCCTGTAATGATACAGCACCATGCACAGCCCACAACACTCATGCGACCCTACAATAACCACCATGCACAGTGGAGAAAACCTAATGCCATGTCCCGTTGCTGTCTGCTCCAAGGTCACTGCAAGCGCTAAGCCTGTGCCAGCCACTCTGGGACACCGTCCCCAAGCCCTCAGGCCCTGCTGCCTGCCCCTGGGTTGTGAGCAGTCCACGTGCCCGCGGGCAGAAGCAGGTTTGGCCCCATGTCACCCAGCTGGAAAGTCACTGGTGCCTTAGGGGAGCAGCATCAACTCTCCAACTAGGGGCATGTTTCCTCAGGCCCACGGCCTAGATGGGACAACAGTGCCGCCCGCCTCCCTGGGACAGGCAGCTTCCCAGCACAGTGCGGCAGGTGCCACCTTTGGCTTTGTCCCTGGAGCCCAAACACTGACTCTCTGGCCCAAGAGCTTGCTAACACCCTCCCACATCCTCCCCCCCCTCGCCCCAGTTCTCTGCAGGGAGGTGACATCTTGACCCCTCTTTCACTCCCCATCCCGGACCCTGAGCAGACGCACTGGCCAGAGACTGGGGCAGTCCCGGGCAATGTCCAGTGCTACTCAGCATCCAGCAGGCATCTCCAGGCAGGCAGACGCTCTGCCAAGGTGCAGGCACAGACTGGCTGCTCGAGAGCCAGGTTGGGGAGTGGGCCGAGCCCTAGGGTCAGATGCCACCTCCCCTTGCCTGGAGTCAGTTCCTCGGAGCTCCACGGGCCGGGCCTGAACCCTAGTTTAGGCACTTGATCTGCTGGTTGAATTCCAGTAAAGCAGGAGGGGGCAGGCCCTGCTGGGAGCTCCGGGGAGCCAGGGGCAGCTCAGGGTGTGCACGGGGCCCCAGGCTGCAGCATTTCTTAGGGGCTCCCTGCACCCAGGTCCCGCACCGGCTCCTGGGGGAGGAGTGTTTGGCACATTTGGGGGCCGCAGGGCAGTGTGTGAAGTGGGGGCATCAGGGACTGGGGAGGAGAGGATCTCCCGGGTGCCTCATGGATGGCACACCTGTTACTCTAATGAATTGCATTGGTAAACATGACACAGCAGACACAAGAACTGGCCAGGCTGCACCAGGCCATGGAGGGGGGAGATAAGCTATTGTGGGGGGGTGGGGACAGGTCAGTGTGTGGGTGGGGGAGGAGAGGGAACAGGCTAGTGGGTGGGTGGGCAGGGGAATGGCCAGGCAATTTTGTGTGGGGGAGAGGGAAACAACCCACTGTGGCATGGGGACACAGGACAGGCCATGGGG
>NC_133772.1:28529249-28575820 GCF_003597395.2 Chelonoidis abingdonii | reverse complement strand
GCCAATCTGAGTTACTACAGAGAATTCTTTCCTGAGTGCTGGCTGGTGAGTCTTGCCCACATGCTCAGGGTTTAGCTGATCGCCATATATGGGGTCAGGAAGGAATTTTCCTCCAGGGCAGATTGGCAGAGGCCCTGGAGGTTTTTTGCCTTCCTCTGCAGCATGGGGCATGGGGCATTTGCTGGAGGATTCTCTGCAGCTTGAGGTCTTCAGACCTCAATTTGAGGACTTCAATAACTCAGACATAGGTTAGGGGTTTGTTAGAGAAGCGGATGGGTGAGACTGTGTGGCCTGCATTGTGCAGGAGGTCAGACTAGACGATCATAATGGTCCCTTCTGACCTTAAAGTCTATGAGTCTATACTCCATATCCACAAAGTCAAACATATCCTTCAATGCTGCTACTCTCTTAACAGAACTGCTGAAATGATTGAAAGTCTTAATCACTAGAGTCTCAATGTCAACTTGTAGGGTATTGCTACATGGGCATGGGCAGGGCAGTTTGCAGGCAAGATATTTTTGTTTTATTTTTTTAAATTCTGGTGCTCTGATTGTTGCTTTCCATAATTCACGTTTGTAATATCATCACAGTAGGAAGACACTTTGTTTAGATCTAGTTTGTGTGTTTTTCAAATAATGTGTTGCTTATTGCCTCCGCAGGCTCTTCGCTTTGCTCATAGAAGTCTAACAGTTTATCTTGGACCCCATGTTTGCGTGTCCAATATCTCAGCGATAAGAGGAAAGTTTTCACATTGCCCTTGTTAGATGCATCTGTGGCAACTAAGAAATAGCGACCGTCTGGCTTGCTGAGGTATTTTTAAAATTCTGTTGAGAGCGGTGACAGCACATTTTTGATCAATGCCTCCGCTTTAGTCCAGCCACAGCTGACATGCTTCACAATCGTTGAATCTGTATGCAAAGTAGTCGACATTTTAAGTTCACAGTCATATGAGTCATAGGAGCATTGATGGACTACTGTGTGGTAAACTTGAGTTAGCTCAACAGCGATAACCTTGTTATTGAAAGGGGAAAAAAATAAGGGGGTTAGTTAAACAGAAATTAAAAGGTACAGTGACTAAAGTGAAATCCCTGCAAGCTTCATGGACACTTTTTAAGGACACCATAATAGAGACCCAACTTAATTGTGTACCCCAAATTAAGAAACACAGTAAAAGAACTAAAAAAGAGCCACCATGGCTTAACAACTATGTAAAAGAAGCAGTGAGAGAGCCCTCTACCCCCACCCTATCCTAAGAGCCAGAGGGACCTGCTGGGGATGGGGGGTCCTGGCAGTGCCTACCTGAGGCAGCTCCTGGGAAGGATCTGACAGCTGAGGGGGTCTCAACATGCTGTGCCTGCCACAAGTGTGAGCTCGGTAGCTCCTATTAGCCTGGTAAAGCACCAGTGGGAGCTGCCGGAGCTGCGGAGCAGGGCTTGCAGGCACCAGCAGCATGCAGAGAGCCCTCTGCCCCCGTGACCCAACCCAACCAAACACTAAGAGCCAAAGGGACCCAACCTTGATGATCTCATGAAGAGTAGCTTGCTTAACAGATAGACTCTTTGCCTGTCAGTGCTTGTCTCTCACCAAGCCCTACCTCCTGCTTTGCTTCTTGACAGCTCCAGCCCAGATCCCACACTGAACCCAGCCTTGTTCCACCCTATCCCAACTGTGCACCTGTCTTCCCTGACTCCTGGTAATCCAATTCCAACCCTTGGCTCTGGTATTTAGACTCTGACTCTGGTTCTGACCATCAGTCCTGGTTCTGGCCCTGTCTCAACCCCTGGCTCTAGCATTTGGATTCCAGCCACTAAGCCTGATTCCTGCTCCAACAACTATGCCTGACTGCCTACAATGTGGTCTCCGGACAATTTATGACACACATTCACTAGTGGGTTACACTTTCACTGTGAATGGTTTTTAGGGCCTAGAGCACAAGGTGGAACATTACAGCACCAGTGATGCTGCTAGACTTCACAAAGCTTCTGAATTCCCTTTCCACACCAGTGGGCTTCCCAGAGTGAAAAAGGAGTGGAAAAGAAGGCTTGGTCTACACTGGAGGTGGTGGGTCAATGTAAGATACGCAACTTCAGCTACGGGAATAGCATAGCTGAAGTTGATATATCTTATTTCGACTTATCTCCCATCCTCACAGCGCGGGATCGACTGCCGCAGCTCCCAGGTCAACTCCGCTTCCACCTCTCACCCTGGTGGAGTTCTGGAGTTGACGGGAGTACGTTCGGGGATCGATCACTACCCACTGATCTGGCGGGTAGTGTGGATGTACTCTTAACTACATCCTGGAATGTAAGTAGCAATGGCAACTTCTGGCTGTTCACACACAGCGATTCCTACCGGGCTTATTGTCCATTGTCAGATTTCTCAAGCTCCCCTTTCTAAGCATGGAGTGAATTGAGGACACAGAACTTCCTGTATCCTCTTGTTATGTAGGAAGGTGCCTACAGAAGAAAATAACACAATATTGTTAACGTTCAAAGACATCTACCAGCTATCGCTGGTGAAAATGTGAGAAGGTCAAGGGATTCAATACCCCTGAAAAAGGGGTGTTGAAAACAATGAAATGGACTGTCTCTCAACACAGCTTTGAAAGTTTGCCTGAAATATGCATCCTACGCCATAAAGTCAAGTGCTTTTTCAACACCTGTCTCCAATGGAGAAGACTTGAAACACTTCTGGGAGCTCATTAACTGGATATATGATGTACTGTCACTATGCGATTTACTCTAAATACTGTATTTCTGTTGTAACTTCACAGTCAAGAGAGAGGGTTTTTCCCAATGATCTTCTTGAATCTTCGATTTTGCAGACTGAGGGATGGAGACAGTTTAGATCTGAGGCTTTGTGGGTTGGGCAATGGTAGATTTGAAAAGATTACTGAGTGCTGCCTTTGTCAGTTCACTAATTTAACCCTCGCAAATATGGACAGGGAACAAAGGACATCCTAGGATAGTGCTTGTAAAAACAGATGTTTGTATGAAACTTACCAACCAGAAAATCTATAGTGACCAGAATATCTGAGGCTGCAGTAAATCACCGTCATTAGTCTGCAAGTGCTTAATATTGTTTAGACCTGAACACCTTTGCCACTGGAGCAGTTTAGAAGCTGGGGGAAATAAAACTCATCACCATCCAGGTAAGAATTTTGATTTCCAAATACAATCCATATAAGTGTTCCAGTAAGGTTGAGTACTTTATACTGCTGTCCCTCTGCTTTTCTCTACTATGCTTCATTCCAATCGAATTCCACACATCCTTGAGGCCACGTCTAGACTATGCGCCGTATCGGCACGTTAAAATCGATTGCCCTTGGGGATCGATATATCGCGTCTAATCTAGACGGGATATATCGATCCCTGAGCACGCTTATATCGATTCCGGAACTCCACCAACCCCAACGGAGTTCCGGAATTGACATGGCGAGCTGCGGACATCGATCCTGCGTGGTGAGTACGGGTGAGTAAATAGATTTTAGATATTCTACTTCAGCTACGTTATTCACGTAGCTGAAATTGCGTATCTAAAATCGATTTTACCCCGTAGTGTAGACCAGCCCTGAGACACGATATATCGATCCCTGAGCAATCGATTTTAACCCGTCGATACTGCGGGTAGTCTAGACGTAGCCTAACTAATTCATCTAGAGCAGGGGCAGACAAACTATGGCCCATGGGCCAGATCCAGCCTGCCAGCCGTTTTAAGCCAGCTTTCGAGCTTCTGCTGAGGAGCAGTGTCTGGGGCTTGCCCCGCTCTGGCTCTCCGGATGGGGAGCAGGGTCGGCGGCCACTCCATATGACTCCCGGAAGCAGCTGCATTGTCCTGCTCTGGTGTTCCAGATGGAGAGCAGGGTCAGGAGCTGCTCCTCACAACTCCCGGAAGCAGCAGTATGGACCCCTCTGGCTCCTATGTGCTTCAATGGCCCTCTTGGGCTCGCCAATGAGAGCTCCAGGGGTGGTGCCTGCAGATGGGGCAGCGTGCAGAGCCACCTGGCTGCACGTCCATGTAGGAGCCAAAGAAGGAACATGCCACTGCTTCTGGGAGCCACTTGAGGTAATCGCTGCCCAAAGCCTGAACCCCTGATCCTCTCCCCATGCTCCAACTCCATGCCCCAGTCCTGATCCCCCTCCCAACCTCCAAACTCCTTGATCCCAGCCCAGAGCACCCTCCTTCATCCCAAACCCCTCATTCCCAACTCCACCCCAGAGCCCACACCCCAACCGGAGCCTGCACCTTTTCCCATGCTCCAGCCCCCTATCCCAGCCCTGATCCCCCTCCTGCCCTCCAAACCCCTTGGTCCCAGTGCAGAGCACCCTCCTACACCCCAAACTCCTCATCCCCAGTCCCACACCAGAGCCCATGCCCCCCTAACCCACTGCCCCACGCCAGCCTGGAGCCCCCTCCCAAACCCTGAACTCATTTTTGGCCCCACCCTGGAGCCCACACCCCCAACCAGAGCCCTCACCCCCTCCCATGCCCCAACCCCAATTTTGTGAGCATTCATGGCCCGCCATACAATTTCTATTCCCAGATGTGGCCCTGGGGCCAAAAAGATTTCCCACCCCGATCTAGAGTATGTTGAAGACTCTAATATCTTTATTACAAACATTTCTCTTAAAAATCTTCATATTATTATTTATTTGTTATTTTAATTTTAGTTTTAAAAGGTATAAAATAGGTTTATTAGATGCAGGTTCATAAACAATAAAACCCTCTCTTGCCTATATTTAATCCATTTCTGCTTATGACCACTCATAAACACTTTCTTTTGAACAACAGAAAACTTAATTTAGTCATCTCAAGTCAAATGATAACACATACAGAGTCAAGCTCACCAGTAGGCTGCAGTTGCTTTCACTGCTCTGGTGAAAGAGTTTCACTGTCTAATCAAACATTTCTGGGGCAGCACAAAGGGGCCAAAGTGTAACAGTGAGTACAGCCAATATATTTCTGTTTCAATTAGGGTTGTTTTTTTTTGTAAAATTAGTCCAACTTCTCCATTGAAACCATTTTTCAAAATCAAAATGGATTTTCAACTACTTTCACATTTTTGTGAAATAATTTTCAGTTTCATTGAGCTTTGTGATGAAATAATCAGGGACCAGTGTTCATGCATTGGCTCCTTTGTGAGACAACTCAGTTTCATATTTGCATGTACAAATCAACAGTTTTGAGCATTTAGGTGCCCAAATGTAAAGATAAGAAATATGGTCATCCTGGTTGAAAACTGGGATTCATGAAGGTGTTTTACAATGTCTAACGAATAAAATACAATGCATAAAATAGAAGGGCCGGTTGCAAAACACAGCAGTGGTTAAGGCTTTCATTTACATTCAAAGTAAATGAAAGGGCCAGATCTCCAGTTCTGATGATTCATTTGTTCCCTTAGTAATGTATGAAGACTAGAAACAATTGTCCCCAAATGTTCCACGCTGATTATTTGAGAATATGCTGTTCATGCATTTAAGCAATTAAGCTGATTTCCTACTGTTCCTTGAGATACATATTGACCATTTTTTCTTTTGATCAAAGTCTACCGTTTCAGTCAATGCACCTTGAAATTCACTTCATCATTGGCCAGTAACTGAATATTTATTATTCATATTCTTATTTTGTATCATGGCAGGTGGATTATCTTTATATGGCATACCCATCCTTTACACTGAGTACATGGACACTGCATGGAATGTGACTGAATTCATCCTCTTGGGACTCACCCAGAAGCAGGAGTTACAGCAAATTTATTTTGTGCTGTTTTTATTCTTCTATGCTGTTACTGTGCTGGGAAATCTCCTCATCATTGTCATAATTAATCAAAGTGAGCATCTGAACTCCCCTATGTATTCCTTCCTTAACTACCTGTGCTTTGTAGACATCTGCTACTCTTCTGTCACAGCCCGAAAACCAATAACAGACTTCCTAGTTGAGAGGAAAACCATCTCGTTTGGTGGCTACATGGCACAGCTCTTCTGGTCCCATTTCTTTGGGTTCACTGAAATCTTCCTCCTCACTGTGATGGCCTATGATCAATATATTGCGATCTGCAAACTCCGGCATTACACGACCATCATGATTGGGCTTGTGTGTGGCCAGATGGTGGTGGCCTTATGGGTGGGGGGCTTTCTACATTCCATGGTTCAGACCCTCCTGTCCATCCACTTACCCTTCTGTGGGCCCAATGAAATTGACCACTATTTCTGGCCTGCACTGAGTCAGGTGAGGCCATTAAGTTAATGTGACCACCTGACTCTAATTAAGGCTCCACTGATACCATAAACTGGCCTGCGCTGACACTTACCTTGTTGGCATCATGGTCGTTGAAAATACTGGGATGATTTCCCTGAGCTGTTTTGTTGTGCTGATTGTGTCCTATGTCATCATCTTAGTCTCCTTGAAAACTCACTCTTCCAAAGGTCATTGCAAAACTGTCTCCACTTGTGCCTCCCACATCACTGTAGTGATTATATTTTTCGGGCCATGTATCTTCATGTACTTACGATCTTCCACCACCTTCTCTGAGGATAAGATGGTTGTTGTATTCTACACCATTATCACCCTCTACTGAATCCCTTGATCTACACCCTGAGAAACGAGGAGGTGAAAAATGCCATGAAAAAATTAGGGAGCAGAAAAGTGACATTAGGAGTGAAATGAAAAATGTGATGTATAGAATGATGGTAGTTTTGCAAACCAACAATAGTCAGCAGGGTTTTTATAGAAAAAAAAGATTTTAATATCATGGGGGTTCAGTAATTCCTTGAAAATTCCCAGTGATTCCCTATGAATACTGCTATTGCTGTTCTATTTTAGTATGAAGGTTGCAATTTTTAAGGTTGAGTGAAAGAGATGAAACCTTTCCAAATTTTACAGCTAATTTCAGTGTGACTATTTATTATTAATTATTGTTATTATTACTGTAGTCCTTGTTGCACTGCAGTAGTATGGCCTGGGGCTAAGGCTTTAGACTGGCTCAGAAAACATGGATGCTAACCTTGGTTCTGTCACAGTATGACTTTGGGTTAGTTACCTCCTTTCTCTGAACCTCTTTTTCACTTCATACTTATTTCCAATTTAGCCAATCGTATTTTTAGGGTAGAGACTGTTTCGTTCTATATGCTTGTATACCACCTAGCACATGGGGTCCCAGTTTCAGTTGTTACCAGTAAGCAAAGCTGCAATACATTGCTAATAATTATGCCTTATCTTTCCATGCATATTTAGGAATGTGGACACTCTGAGGGTCTGTTAAATACATATATATGAGTATGAAATTGTGTGAATTCTTGTGAGCTTTACCTATGTAACTTTTTTGCTATGTCCCTTTGGAAACAACATTACAAGTGAGGAAGAAAGTCAACTTATGGTATTGTGATAAACCCAGGCCAGTTGGGTACAGCAGAATAGCAGAAGGCAGATATACTGGCCACTGGATTAATAGTTTTCTGTTCCCTGACTGACCAGAGCAGGGGCTGTTCCAGGCTCATGAGAACACCTGACTCTAATTAACCTGCAAAGAGTTAGGTGAGGCCATTAAGTTAATGTGACCACCTGACTCTAATTAAGGCCTCACTGATACTACAAAAGGGCTCACTCCAGTCAGGTAGAGGGGAGCCAGAGGATAGGAAGTGTGGCTGGTAAATGAAGACACCCTCAACCCATTCTTAAGGGAGCCCTAAGGTAAGAGTGAAGAAAGGAAAAGAAGGAGAGCTATGGGGAAGTGGCCCAGGGAAATGTAGCAACTCTGGCAGTGAAAGGTTGGCTGCTAACAGCTGCTACCATTAGGGTCCCTGGGCCGGAACCTGGAGTAGAGGGCGGGCCTGGGTTCCCCCCAACCCACCACTACAGAAACATCTCCTGGGAGGGGAAGTCAGGCACCTGTCAGGACAGTAGACTAAACTGTTCTGAAATAAGCTCCCAGGGATGACAGAGACGGTGGGAGTTCTCTTACCAACCTCCTTGCTGGCCTATGATGAAAAGGGCTCAGTAGACTGTTACCCTGGCCCTAGAGAGAGAAGGGCTATGTGGAGGGTCACAGTGAGTCACTGAGGCTAGCATAAACTGCCTAGAAGCTCAGGACCCATGGGAGCAAGGTCAGAGCTCTGCCACAGTATCTTGTATGTAGAATGCAGAATTCCAAACCATCCAGCTTTCCATTTATGTACCATGCAATTTATGTCCTGTCAGTGCAGGACATTTTAATCTAACGGATCTCTCTCAAAGTAAAGATTCTGTGGAAAGAATTATAGCAGGTGACACTTTCAACTCCGTTGGAAAGAGAAGATTAGTGAGGGGACAAGTTTAAGACATTTGAAATCCAGTGCATGATCCTTTAAACCTCTATTTCCCCTTCCAACATTTGCCAGTTTAGACTGTAACCTCTTTAGGTCAGGGAACTGTCTCTTACTATCTATTTGTACAGCATGGAGCACAAGGGGTACCAATCACAGCTGCAGCCACTAGGCAAACTTGCAATACTACTAATGGTAATAATTTTGCATTATGTTCTTATGACCATTCAGGCATGCGCACATTGTGAGGGCCTGTTAAATAAATATATATATGTGTGTGTACAAAACTTTGATTCTTTGAGAGTTCTTCATATATAACTTTTTGCTATGCCCCTTTGGAAACAATTATTGTTACAGGTGATGCAGAGGCAAAGCTTAGTGCTGCTAAAGTGTAGCGTGCAGAGTTCCAAACTATCTGGCTTTCTATTTATATACAATGTGATTTATGTCATGTCAGTGACGCACATTTTAGTTAAGCCGCCCACAGATGGTTGTGTAATATGGTACTGTCGTAAACATACAACTAAGGGTAGCATAAAATCCCTCCCTACCTGTAAAAGGTTAAGAAGTTCAGATAACTTGGTTGGCACCTGACCAGAAGGACCAATGGGGAAAGAAGATACTTTGAAATCTGGGAGGGGGGATTTGTTTTGTGCTGTGTGGGTGTTTTCTCTGGAGACAAAGGGAGAAATCAAGCAAGTAATCCAGCTCCCACTGAAATGATACATGTAATATTACAGAAAGAGTAAGTAATAGCAAGGAAATGCATTAGATTATCTTTTGTTTTAACTTGTGGATTTTCCCTGTGCTAAGAGGAAAGTTTATTCTTGTTTTTTTTTTTGTTTGTTTGTTTTAACTTTAAAGGTTTGCCTAAAGGGGAAATCTTCTGTGTTTTGAATCTTTTGTTACCCTGTAAAGTTATCTTCTATCCTGATTTTACAGAGGTGATTCTTTTATCTTTAAATAAATTCTTTGTTTAAGAATCTGATTTTTCATTGTTATTAAGATCCAAGGGTTTGGGTCTGTGCTCACCTGTACCAATTGGTGAGGATATTATTCTCAAGCCTTCCCCAGAAAAGGGGGTGTAGGGCTTGGGAGAATAGGACTCCACATGGTCCTTTCTCTGATTCTTTGTCTAAATCACTTGGTGGTGTCAGCATACTGTTCAAGGACAAGGTGGAATTTGTACCTGGGAAAAGTTTTTAACCTAAACTGGTAAAAATAAGCTTAGGTGGTCTTTCATGAGGGTCCCCACATCTGTACCCCAGAGTTCAGAGTGGGGAAGGAACCCTGACAGGGTCTTTCATGAAGCAGAGCTTCCGGGGATAGAATGATAGCAGGTGGTTCTTTCAATGCATTAGGAAAGACAATGGCTGTGAGTGGTTGATGAAGTGGGGATTTTTCCTTGTTATGTTGCATGTAAGCCTATGTGAGTCTTACTGTTAAGCCTATATGAATTTTACTGTTTTGCATGAATACTGTGTGTGCCTTAGTTTCCCTGTGTGCTGCACCAATGCCTTGATGGTGGGAATAGGGGTGTGTGACTTTGGCTGAGACCCTCTGCGGCAGGTGAGGCTGCTCCAGCTGCCTGCACATATGCTATGACCGGTCCCCTTTGTAACCTGAAACCCAGGAGAAGGATGAAACCAGGTGACGACCAGGTGACTCTTTGCCTGTGAAGTGAGACAAAGACCAGGAGGAGGAGCAACAGGGGTGTCTGAGGTCAGGTGGCTGAAAGCTGGGCAGTCTGCTGTGGGGGACTGGAAGAGGGGGATTCCCCCAAGATGGATTTGGCTGAAAGTCACTGATTTATGTGCTAATGAGTTGTTTCTTATGCTGTGTTCCTGTTGACTAATAAATCTTCTGTTTTACTGGCTGGCCGAGAGTCATGTCTGACTGCAGAGCTAGGGTGCAGGGCCCTCTATCTTCCCCAGGAACCCTGCCCGAGTGGACTCACTGCGGGAAGGTGTGGAAGGAGATGCTGAAAGCTCCAAGGTCAAACCCAAGAAGGTTGAAGCTGTGTAAGCTTCTTTCCCTGACAACAATATGGTCAGAGAGAGGAGGCATGCTACCCCAGAGTCCTGAATGGCTTCATATGGAGTAGTTCCAGAGAATTGGCCTGTGTCTCCATGACAAGTGAAGACAGTTCAGGCATTTGAAATCCAGTGAATGACCTGTTATCATAGAAGATTAGGGTTGGAAGAGACCTCAGGAGGTCATCTAGTCCAAACCCCTGCTCAAAGCAGGACCAATCCACAACTAAATCATCCCAGCCAGGGCTTTGTCAAGCCTGACCTTAAAAACTTCTAAGGAAGGAGATTCCACCACCTCCNACCTCTCCCACTGCAACTTGAGACCATTGCTTCTTGTTCTGTCATCTGCTACCACTGAGAACAGCCGAGCTCCATCCTCTTTGGATCCCCCCTTCAGGTAGTTGAAGGCTGCTATCAATTCCTGCCTCACTCTTCTCTTCTGCAGACTAAATAAGCCCAGTTCCCTCAGCTTCTCCTCATAAGTCACGTGCCCCAGCACCCTGATCATTTTTGTTGCCCTGCACTGGACTCTCTCCAATTTGTCCACATCTTCACCAATGCCGAATAGAGGGGAATAATCACTTCCCTCGATCTGCTGGCAATGCTCCCTAATGCAGCCCAATATTTCGTTAGCCTTCTTGGCAACAACTCCAACCTACTTTATACATTATGAACATCTCCAACCTACTTCATACAGTAATATCCTGCAAAAGGAACAACAACTCTTCCTCACACTTCAGAATTCTCTTTCACTAACTTTCTCTTGCACATCAAGACTGGTTCCCCTACTCCTCCCCACATCTCTGGGTGGTGGTAAATGGGGATGGGGTGGGGTGAGTGGAAGAGATGAAATCTTTCTCACTACTTATCAAGTGGTTAGGTGGGTGAGCCTGTTCTCTATCCTTCCTCTTGACTTTCACTGCTCACCAGCACCTGGAAAACACTCCTCGGAATGACCGTCTTAAATCTTCAGAGCCTGCTTAGTGCCCTTGAATTTTGGCTCTGACTTTTGGGGATTAAAGTTTGATCCTAAATACCAATAAACCTGTGACATACAGTGTTTTGGTGTTTTGAATGCCTAGGAATGGTGACCACACTGCCTTAGGAGCCATTATCTAGCTAAATACCTATAGAGCTGCTCAGACAAAGGAAATATAGGGCCTGGGATCCAGCTGGCAGAAATCAGTGTAGCTTCATTTAGGTAAACCAGGCCAGATCCCCAGTTTATGTAAATCCAGATATCTCTATTGAAATCAATGGGCCAGACTCCCTTGCTGAGTAAACTGATGTTGCTTCTTTTAGGAGCTACACTAAAACAGATAATAATAGGTTTATATGGCCATGTTAACTAACTCCTGCTCAGGCTCTGTCCCAATTAACTTGCAAAATAAGAGGTCCTTAGCTCCAAAAATAACTTCTTTTGATTCCTGTTCTTATCCCTTGTAACTATATCACAGACTTTCCACAAAATCCTTTAACAATACTGAAAGTGTGTTCTCCTGGGTATAGTTAAAAGGTGGTTTTAAAGAGGCCCTGGTGTGATGCCACAGAAGCAAATCTAATTCCAGTTTTGAGCCATAACATCACGAGTCTATGTGCACACTAAAGCAACATCAAAAGTTTGTTTCCCAGTATGCAGCTGATGCAATATGAAGTTTAATTGCTTTCCAAATGCTGCTGGAATTGGAGTTTGGTCTCCAGGTGCATGAATTTCTATGTAAGTTACTTTACCTATTTCTGCTTCAGCTTACTCCTCAGGAGACAAACGACTGCCAGAAGAAGAGTGGATTGGACAGAGCTAGGGAGGGAAGCTGCCCAGTTAGGTCAGGGTCTCCCAGCAAGGACAGAAACAGCCATTGCTCTATTCTGATCTCAGAGGGACCTTGGTGTGAAAATTTCACTGAGAGCTGATGGCTTAATTTCCTCTTCAGGTCTCTAAGCGAGTCATTAGTGACCTCCATACTGCACAGAGGGACCCTAAAAATATATCTCATTTCTGGACATGAGGACAAGGTTTATACATCAGCAGAAAGTGCTGCGCTGTCTGACCAATGTCATAGTTTAAATAACTCTCTGTAAATCAGGCTTCCAGTGCTGTTCACACAAAGGATCTTCTCTCTGGAGCAGGTGAAAGCAGCGGAGATTAAACCAAACCTCACTCGGGAAAGCATCGGCAATGCAACCAGTGTAAGTGTTCCATCTGTTTGTGTGTCTGTCTGTCAGGTGTCCATCACCTAGCAATAAATACAAGGATTAGTTGAAGCATCATTACTCGTCTGCTAGGACCATAGTCTAAGTCGTGTTTCTGGGAGATTGTTTTCCGTTACTTTTTCTTTCTCTCACAGATAAATTAAAGCACAAAGGGCCAGATTTTTAAAGGTATTTAGGTGCCCAACTCCCATTGAAATCAGTGGGAGATGGGCATGTAAATACATTTAGATATATGTCCCTAAGCCCATTGATGTTAATGGGAATCTTACCATTCACTTTAGGGAACCTCAGACTGGGACCCTAATTCTGGCTCAGTCTAATTAAACTTTCCTCTTTGATGAACATGTTTTCCTTTGTCTATCTGTGTTTTGTTGGTTGTTCTGTATTTACCATGAGTTAGGGCTGGTGAAATGTGCTGGATTATCAGAGCTGAAGAGTGACTTCCACAATTATCACCAGAACAGGTGCATCCCACAAAAAATCCCCCAACATTGTGTCTCAGCCATGATTACAAAAGACTCTCCCCACCACCACCCCCCACACACTATTTGTGACAGGGGAATGCAATTGCCACAATTTATTCAGACCTTGTCCTCTGACAGACTAAGTGGGACAGCTAGTGCCAATTGGGGTGATAGTTTTTGCTTAATTGACACCTTTCCAGTAAGGAACTGTACTGAGAACCCATCAACACATTTCACACATGCTCTTGAACCGCCAGCAGATTGCAATGGTGTGTGAGACCTACCAAGCTGAACTGACATAAATAAATGAGTTAGAGGTGAAAGAATCAGTAACCTACAACAAGTGTAATAGACCATGCAGTTCTTAGTCCTTTGGGTAGACCGTCAGCATATGAAAACTATCTGGACTGCAGGTGCATGGACATATCATATGAACATATGAGCTTCACTCTCCTAGGTCATTGCTGGTTTGATTATAACCCATTTTGTTAGTGATTGAAAATCATTCCCCTCTGATGGCCAATTTGAAATGAACTGAAGGTTTCAGTCCGGGTCCTAGAGCCCCATTGTAGAAATCCGTAGAAGGCCCATGAACTCCAGAGAGACTACACCCCCAGCAAGAGACAGCCCCTGTCCCCAGACTATCCAAACAGACAAGAGAGACAAAGTGTGGGTTAGGAAATAGAGGTAAGTGACTTGCTCAGAGCCCATATCAGGTCTGTGGTAAAACCAAGAATAGAACTCAGATCTGCCAAGTTCCATTTCTTTCCCCCAGCCCTTGGGCACATTGCCTCAGGCTGTCTTCCTCTACAGTCTAATCTACCCAGATCAAGGGTAAAAATTACATGCACGGATACACAAAGTATATCTGAAATATACATCCAGCACCAATGAAACAAACACCCCACTCATGGTGCAGAGAAGTTGCCGATGTGCTGCACAACAGTCATTGCAACTTTCCCTAGTTTTTTAATGTCCACGTAAAGCAGCTAGAGGTGCCTTTTTTCCTTTTAAAGTCTAATCCAAAGTTAGCAAGTCAATATTCATGGTACCTTGCAACAGGACTGACTCACCCAAATCTCTGATTGGGGCAGCTGTACCAGGAGTTACACTATTTCAGAGCTCCACTCAGCGAACAAAGTCAATTCTCTGACCACAGTTGGGACTTCCTATCAGTACAGCATAGCTCTATTGCATATTCTGTGCTCATAAATTTTAAGGCCAAAAGGGACCACTATGATCATCTAGCCTGAAACTCCTGCATAACACAGGACAGAGAACTTTTCACAGTGATTCCTGCAGTGAAGAAAGTCATTCTTCTGTGCCCTGTAAATGAACACTGCTGAACCCTTTAATTAGCACATGATCCTTGAGATAGTCATCCAAACTTGATGCAAAGACTTCAACTGCTGTAATTTTACTATATATCTTGTGAGCTGGGATGCAAAAGCTTTTACCACTAGAAAGGATAAATTCCCAGCTTCATCACAAGGCACCCCATTTCTAACTGGATCTCTTTAGTTTTGATCTAAATGTTACCAGCTCTGTAATTAAGAGATGCTGGGGAGAAGGTAGAGGGAGTTTTTTATTTGGCCAAGAATATCAGGGTTGGAAGGGACCTCAGGAGGTCATGTAGTCCAATCCCCTCTTCAAAGCAGGACCAATCCCCAGACAGATTTTTTGCCCTAGAGCCCTAAGTGGCCCTGTCAAGGATTGAACTCACAACCCTGGGTTTAACGGGCTAATGCTCAAACCACTGAGCAATCCCCTCCCCCCAGCTTGCTACTACTATGTAGTACATTGGCCTAGGACTCAGGGGAGATCTGTAAGCTTTGGTGAAGTCCCTACTCCTCTCTGCACTGAAGTATCATCACTGCCCTTTTACATATGGAGAAACTGATCTTTGTAAAATACTTTGAGCTTTAGTGATGAAACATGCTATGCAAGAGCTAGGTATTGCTATTATTTTAGGAAGTAGCAAGAAACATTTTGTAGCTGGTGATTCAAAACAAACATACACACACACACACACCACACAAAGTGTCTATATGAAAAATGCTCAGAGGTTTAGAACATTAGGATCAGCTCAGTAGTGATCGATTAGTGGGCAGAGTGCAGGCAAAACAATCAACATCCTTCACAACCACAATTCATCATGGGGTCTCATTGTTTATCTTTCAGTTTTCTGGCACAAATGATCTCTCTACGTACCCAGAATGTGCTATAAATGTAGAATGCGGTGAAATTTTTCAGCTGAAGATTTTTCAGGGTAAAATATGCAGATTCAGCAACACAGCTAGTGCTTCACAAGTTCATGTCAGTTTTGCTGCATTGTGTCAGTCAGGAAAAAAAAACCTCACAAAATAATTCTGCAAAAATCAGCATACATGTTTTTATCTTGAAATGACATTTAATTTCAAAATGTCCTGTACTTTTAATTTTTTTAAAAAAATTAGAACTATTAAAAATGCTTGAAATCCAACCAAACATTTTGTTTCAGGGTAAACAAAATGTTTCTTTGACCTCATTTTTTTTTAAATATCAACATTGAAAATTTGAAAAGTTTGGTTCAACCTAAAACAAGTTTCCCACCCCAATTTTCTGGAATGAAAAAAATATTTCTGTTATTCACATAACTAGATAAATGTCTTTGATTGCTTATTTATAAGTGTGAGTCTTGATGTTGTACAATGGCCTTCATTATTCACCATTCATGAGTATAACTGTAACTTCCTCCCCACCCACTCCCACCTTTTCTATAAAGGCATGAACTGAAGCCATGGAGCAGAGAAATCACACGGTGGTGACAGAATTTGTTCTCCTTGGACTTTCCCATTCTAGACAGGTGCAGCTTGCATTTTTTGTATTGTTCTTACTGTCCTATGTAGCGATTGTTCTGGGCAATCTCCTCATCATTGTCACTATAAAGGCCGATTCCTGTCTGACCTCAGCCATGTATTTCCTCCTCTGCAACCTGTCCTTCATTGATCTCTGCTACGCCTCTGTCACTTCCCCTAGGATGCTGTCTGACCTGCTCTCCCAGAGGAATACCATTTCTTTCAATGGCTGCATGGCCCAGCTCTTCCTCTTGCACTTCGTGGGGGCAGCTGAGATGTTCCTGCTGACAGTGATGGCTTACGACCGCTACATTGCCATCTGCAAGCCACTGCACTACATGTCCATCATGAGCAAGCCCACGTGCTGCAGGCTGGTGGCTGCTTGTTGGGTGGGGGGCTTTGTCCATTCCATTGTGCAGACCATTCTTACCATCCACCTCCCATTCTGTGGTCCCAATAAGATCGACAACTACTTCTGTGATGTGCCCCCTGTCATTAGACTTGCCTGCACCAATATCTATGTCACCGAGTTGCTCATGATCTCCAACAGCGGTCTGATCTCCCTGGCTTGCTTCCTCGTGCTGCTTGTGTCATACACAGTCATCCTAGTCACTGTTGGGCTTCGCCTCAGAGATGGGAAGTGGAAGGCCCTGTCCACCTGTGCTTCTCACATCACGGTTGTCACCTTGTTCTTCGGGCCCTGCATGTTCATCTATCTACGGCCCTTCTCCAATTTCTCAGCTGACAAGAGCATCTCTGTCATTTACACCATCCTTACGCCAATGATGAACCCTCTGATCTACACTCTGAGGAATAAGAAGGTGAAGGATTCCATGTGCAGGTTATGGAGCTGCCACAAGTTATCCACACAGAACTAAATCGAGGAGCATTCGGTGAGATTTCCTTACTACAGAATAGAAAAGATCTTTCTAATTCTAACATGACAGACCCATTGTCAGCGGTTGGGATTGAAGCTGGGACTTCTGGAGCTTAGTGTATGAACTTCTACTGCATGACCTAAAAGCCCTCTGGTGCTTAGTTAAGGCTGTAGAGCAGACTCATTAATCTCTCTCTCTAAGTGGCCTTGGTGCCACTAGATGGGACAGAACACCACACCCAAGAGGTATGTGGGTTACGTAAGTCAGTTGCTGATGTATTAAGTTGGGGTTACGAGAATTCTGAAATTCATTTTGAAAATGTCCTATTTGCCCACAATTAAAACATAAAGGATTTCTTCTGTTCATTCTTGATATTGCTTTTTTATTAAAGTCTTCGGGTCTTTGAGGAGTAAATTGTGTGAATCAAGTATTGGAAATGGACGTTTCAGAACTTAGTCAACTGCAGTCCTACCAACTGCTGCTCAGACTGCAGATATTTCTCCTTCCAGTCTGTTGCAGCAACTTCTTCATGAGCACTGGAAGTATTTTCAGATGCCTTTATCAACTGCAAATTACTCCTGCTCAATGGCCTTCCTTTTTCTTCTAGTTCTTCTTGAAGTTTTCTCTTTTGTTTATCAGAGTTCTCTGTTTCAATGGCTCTCACCTCAAAAAGGAGTGTGGTATAAGAGATGCTCTTTTTTTCTACCACTACAATCAAGCCCTTTCATTAAGAGTGTATTTAATAAATATCCATGCCAACAACCATGGAAAAATTGATCTTGTATATGAGTCCAATTCAGTATCTCTTACCCCACCAGCCTCCAAAATTTCTTGGGCTAATGCATGTAGTCTAGGCAGGTACGCAGAAGGTGGTTCGCTAGCGTGTTCGTGTGTCTCAGAAAATTGAGCCTTATGCTCAGATGCGTTTATAACACTTCCATCTGCCTTCTCTAAAATATCAAAACATTCTATATTGGATGCCTTGCTACCAGCTCCTAAGGTCACCTTCAATGTTGGACATAATAAAATTTTAATAATCTTCCTTCTTTTGACTTTGTCAGAAATTTCACTGTCGTCCATCATCTCTTTGCCTTGTGCTTGCCAAGTAGGATTATCTACTTCTCCACTGGGTCTGGGTGAATTACCCAAAAAACATTTCAGTTTAAATTTCACATCACTCACAGTTTCACTGGCAGGTTTTCAGCATCCTCTCTAACATAAGATATTGCATATCAGGAGGAAGACTCACAGCAAGAGCAGAGGCTTCTACTGGACTTGAAACTATAACTGATGTTTCATCTGTTAACCACCTAGCTCAGGGGTGTCAAACTCAATTTACCTTAGGGCCAATGCCAATCCTCAAATTCACCCAGCAGGCCAATAAAGTCACTCATGCCGCCCAGAACCCACCTCCCAAAACTCTGCCCCCCCCCAAAAAAAAACTCCACCCCTGCCTGCCTAAGGCTCTGGGAGGGAGTTTGGATGGGGGAGGAGGTCTGAGGTAGGGGATTGGGGTGCAGGCTTTGAGAGGGAGTTTGGGTGCAGAAGGCATGAGAGGTTGGGCTCTGGAAGGGAGTCTGGGGTGGAGGCTTTGGGATGGAGTTTGGGTGCTGGGTGCAGGCTCTGGGGTGGGGCAGGAGGTGGGGGTGCAGGAGGAGGGAGTGAGGGTATAGGCTCTGTGAGGAAGGAAGGAGAGGGGTGCAGGCTCTGTGATGGAGTTTGGGCGGGGAGGGAGTGTGTGGGGATGGGGTGCAGGCTCTGGGAGGGAGTTTGGAGGTGGCAGGGGGTGTGCAGGTGCAGGCTCTGGGATGGAGTTTGGGGATGGGAGGGGGTGTGTGGGAAGGGGAAGGGGGTGCAGTCTCTGGGAGGGAATTTGGGGTCAGAAGGGGATGTGTGGGAAGGAAGAGGGGGTGCCGGCTCTGGGAGGGGGCCGGGAGTGCAGTGCTTACCTGGGTCTCCAAGGCGGAGGGGGCTGGGGGGCCTCCACATGCTGCTGCCCCCAGGCACTGCCCCCACAGCTTCTCATTGGCCACAGGGGCGCTCGGGGCAGGGGCAGTGCGTGGAGGCACAGCCCTGCTGCAGGACCACAGGGAAGGGCCGCCAGACACATGAAGCAAGGAGGCAGGCACTGCTCAGCTCCACTGTGCTGCTGGGGCCCCGGGCCATTGTAAATCACCTGGTGAAGGGGGACGTGCCTGGATGCGGCAGGCAGGGCCAAGAGAGAGACCTGGCCCCAAAACTGCTTGATCCTTGTGGGCCACATTGGGGACTTTCGTGGGTCACAGGTGGCCCATGGGCCGGGAGTTTGAGACTCCTGACCTAGTCTTTCACCTATGGGTGTAACCACAGCCTGTGTCTGAGTCTTGAACACTCTGTCAGGATACACAGAATATTCCTGATCCTTGCACTGAGTACTCTGGGCACAGAGCCAGTTGATATAAATGGCAAAATGAACAGAAGTCACGTCCCATTTCTTCCCTAGCTTCTGCAACATACATTTCCTTCCTATGTTTATAACAGAAACAGCATCTTCAAATTCACAGAGAATCATCTTTTTATTCTCCCTTCACCTGTCTCATATTAGTCACATGATTAAAGATTCTAATAGCCCTCTTAATTTCTGCTGTATTATCAACAGGGGCCACATCACTGACCAAAATGGTCCCATAAGGATCTAATCCTAACTGTGTGCAAGTTTCATTATCTTAATAATATTAATACAGTGTACAAATTCAATAATATCCAATAACACCACCTTATTTTATAACTAACTGTAATATTCCTCAAAAGAATTCAGAGGTGAGCGCTGGGCAGTCCTCAAGTCCCTGTCTGTTCAGGCACCAATTTGTAACACTGACACACCCCGATTGTGGGCGGGCAGGATCAAATATGGGTCCTCTGAAGCTTAGTGCATGAGCCTCTACCTCATGAGCTAAAAGCCATATGCCTCTTGGCTAAGGTTGTAGAGAAGACTCATTAATCTCTCGCTAAGTGGTCTCGGTGCCACTAGATGGGACAGAACACCACACCCAGGAGATGTGTGGTTTACATAATATTCTCATAACTCACCTTGGTAACTAGCAGAATTTATCCCTTAGTTCAGGTACCACAGGTTCTTATTTCTAGTACTTAAGGTGTCTGCTTCAAACTCCACTGTTGGCCCAAGCTAGGTTGATTATAAATATGGAGCTTAATATTAGTTTTGAACTTGGGGAGACCTCAGATGCTTGGGACAAACTTCTTAGCATAGGGGAAATATGGATTCAACTCTGGTAGAGTTTGGGTAACTACCTCTCCCTCTGGTAGCTAGGCCATGGAAGAGATTTATGAGTATGTACTGCTTTAATTACTGGAATTAGTCTTTTAGCTCAAGTGGTAGATATAGGCCATAGATAACTCTCATATAAAGGAAGACTGGACAGACAGGGCCTGTTTACTTTAGAAAAGAGACGAATATATGGGGATGTGATAAAAGAATATAAAGTAATAAATGGCATAGAGAAGATTGACAGGGAATTTCTATTCCTCTCTCATAACACAAGAACAAAGGGACATTCAGTGAAATGTAAAGGTGAGAAATTCTGTTTAGTTGCTCTTGTATGATTAATGGAAATAAGAAATCAAAACTATTTGGTATCGAAAACGAAAATTTCATTTGACAATGTAGCATTAAAAATAGTTGGATAACTAAACAATACAGGTATAACTTTACCTTTTTAATCTTTTAGTCTTTTTTGTTTCATTTTCTTTTTTCTCTTCTCTCTCCACTCCCCTCTGTCCTTTTCTGTATCTGCCCAACTCTTTATGTTGGCTTTGATGCGTTCTAAAGTTGGACAGATAATGTGGAACCCAGAATTTGACACAGTACCCCATCCAAGGCCTGGCCACTGCCAAGAAGAGCAGAACAATTCCCTCCCATGTCTTACATACAACTCTTCTGATAATGCACCCCAGAATGATATTAGCCTTTTTCACAACTGTATCACGTTGTCAGCATATTCAGTTTGTGACCCGCTCTCACCATTAGGTCCTTTTCAGCAATACTACTACCTATTCAGCAGTTATTCCTCATTTTGTAGTTGTGTATTTTATTTTTTCTTCCTATGTGAAGTACTTTGCACTTGTCTTTATTGACTTGGAATAAGTGTAGGGGACAATTTCCTGGTCCATGTGCTGGAGAAATCAACTAGAGGTAGAGCTCTTCTTGACCTGCTGCTCACAAACAGAGAAGAGTTAGTAGGGGAAGCAAAAGTGGATGGGAACCTGGGAGGCAGTGACCATGAGATGGTCGAGTTCAGGATCCTGACACAAGGAAAAAAGGAGAGCAGCAGAATACAGACCCTGGACTTAGGAGCCTGGAACTTCAGAAAAGCACGACTTGTTGACTCCCTGACGAATGAGCTGTACGGGCAGGACCCTTGGCAGAATAACATGAGGGGAGAAGGAGTCCAGGAGAGCTGGCTTGATCTTTAAAGAATCCTTATTGAGGTTGCAGAATCAAACCATCACGATGTGTAGAAAGAATAGTAAATATGGCAGACACCAGCTTGGCTAAATGTGAAATCCCTTGCTGAATCTAAACACAAAAAAGAAGCTTACAAGAAGTGGAAGATTGGACAAATGACCAGGGAGGAGTATAAAAATATTGCTCAGGCATGCAGGAGTGAAATCAGGAAAGCCAAATCACACTTGGAGTTGCAGCTAGCAAGAGATGTTAAGAGTAACAAGAAGGGTTTCTTCAGATTTGTTAGCAACAAAGAAGTCAAGGAAAGTATGGGACCCTTACTGAATGAGGGAGGTAACCTAGTGACAGAGGATGTGGGAAAAAGCTAATGTACTCAGTGCTTTTTTATGCCTCTGTCTTTGCATGAACAAGGTCAGCTCCCGAGACAACTGCACTGGGCAGCACAGCATGGGAGGAAGGTGACCAGCCCTCTTTGTGGAGAAAGAAGTGGTTCATGACTATTTAGAAAAGTTGAAAGAGCACAAGTCCATGGGGCCAGATGCACTGCATCCAGGTGCTAAAGGAGTTGGTGGAGATGTGATTGCAGAGCCATGGCCATTATCTTCTGAAAACTCATGTGTTGATCAGAGGAGGTCCTGGATAACTGGAAAAAAGGCTAATGTAATGTGCCATCTTTAAAAAAAGGGAAGGAAGGAGAATCCGGGGAACTACAGGCCAGTCAGCCTCACCTCAGTCCCTGGAAAAATCATGGAGCAGGTCCTCAAGGAATCAATTTCTGAAGCACTTAGAGGAGAGGAAAGTGATCAGGAACAGTCAGCATGGATTCACCAAGGCAAGTCATGCCTGACTAACCTAATGCCCTTCTAATTGAGAGGATAACTTCTGTAACTGGCTCTGGGGCATGGAGATGCTCTGTGGATGAGGGGAAAGCAGTGGATGTGTTATTCCTTGACTTTAGCAAAGCTTTTGATACGATCTCCCACAGTATTCTTGCCAGCAAGTTTAAAGAAGTATGGGCTGGATGAATGGACTATAAGGTGGATAGAAAGCTGGCTAGATCATCGGGCTCAACGGTAGTGATCAATGGCTCCATGTCTAGTTGGCAGCCGGTTTCAAGCGAGTGCCCCAAGGGTCAGTCCTGGGGCCAGTTTTGTTCAATATCTTCATTAATGATCTGGAGGATGGCGTGGACTGCACTCTCAGCAAGTTTGGCAGATGACACTAAACTGGGAGAGTGGTAGATACGCTGGGAGGGTAGGATAGGATACAGAGGGACCTAGACAAATTAGAGGACTGGGCCAAAAGAAATCTGATGAGGTTCAACAAGGACAAGTGCAGAGTCCTGCACTTAGGACGGAGAAGAATCCCATGCACTGTTACAGACTAGGACCGAATGGCTAGGAAGCAGTTCTGCAGAAAAGGACCTAGGGGTTACAGTGGATGAGAAGCTGGATATGAGTCAACAGTGTGCCCTTGTTGCCAAGAAGGCTAATGGCATTTTGGGCTGCATGATGACAAAATAAGGAGTAATGGTCTCAAGTTGTAGTGGGGGAGGTTTAGATTGGATATTAGGAAAAGCTTTTTCACTCAGAGAGTGGTGAAGCGCTGCAATAAGTTACCTAGGGAGGTGGTGGAATCTCCTTCCTTAGAGGTTTTTAAGGTCAGGCTTGACAAAGCCCTGGCTGGGATAATTTAGTTGGGAATTGGTCTTGCTTTGAGCAGGGAGTTGAACTGGATGACCTCCTGAGGTCCCTTCCAACCCTGATATTTTATGATTCTATGACTTAATCATCCCAGTCATTAATGAAAATATTGAATAGTATCAGACCCACGACTGACCCCTTCATGTCTTTCTAGTTTGACAATGAACCATAGATAACTACTCTTGGAGTACGGTCTTTCAGTCAGTTGTTCACCAACTTTATGATTGCCCCGTTCTATGAATTTCCCCTGAAACATCTGGCACTGGCCACTATGTGATGATAGGATACTGGGTTAGATGGACCATTGGTCTGACCCAGTATGGCCATTCTTACGTTCACTTTATAGCAATTTAATCTAGATCGCATTTCACTATTTGCTTATGAGAAAGTCATGTCAAAAGCCTTACACTGTTGTATGCAGTGTTGTTGAACCCATGTTGGTTCCAGGACATTAGATAGACAAGGTGAAGTTATATCTTTTATTGGACCAACATCTATTGGTGAGAGAGACCAGCTTTGGAGCTTACACTGCGTTCTTCTTCAGGTCTGGAAAGCTAACTCAGGGTATGGCTATACTTGCAGTTGTACAGCGCTGTCAGTTAAACCCATCTTCGTACAGCTGAGTAGGGAAAGCGCTGCAGTCTGTCCACGTTGACAGCTGCCAGCGCACTGTCATGGCTACGTTTACAGCATTTGCAGCTGCATTGGAAGCAGTGCATTATGGGCAGCTATCCAGCATTCAAGTGGCTGCAATGTGCTTTTCAAATCGGGGGGTGGGGAGGAGTGTGACAGGGGGAGAGAGAGTAGGTTTTTGGAGTGCTGAGAGTGTATCAGCATGCTGTCCTGTAAGTTCAGACCCCGCTCCCTTCCCTACTCCCTCTCACTCACTGAAAGCAAACAGCAGCTGTTTCTTTTTTTCTCAAAAACCAGATAAGCAGCTGCTTGCCGAAACGGACCCCAAGCCCCCCCTCTCCCTCCATGCCGCCTCTCTCTTCAAGCAAACATTAGCTATCTGCACTCCAAATGGAGTCCCCCTGCCTGCCTTGCACTCATTCAAAGTAAACAGTAGCTGTGTTTGTTTTTTTGATAAGCAGCCCCCAAAATGGAGCTTTGAACTACACTTCCGTGTCCGGCGTTCACAACAAAACAAGAGAGGAAGCTTCAGTTAAAAAGGTTATGGGGAGTTTCCGGAGGTCAATCAGTGCGTAATAACGTTACTCTCGTTTACACTGGAGCAGCAGCGTCTCAGCCAATACACAATAGCTGTTATTCCTCTCGGGGAGGTGGAGTACCAGCAGCGCTGTAGCCGCAGAGACACAGTGCTATAAGTGCCTTGCCAGTGTGGACGGGGACAGAGGTACAGCACTCTGGGAAGCTTTATTGTGCTGTAACTGGCAAGTGTAGCCAAGGCCTCAGAGTGTTACAGCTAAATACAAGGTGGAACAGTTTGTTTAGCATAAGTGGTTAATACATATTTCAAAGGACCATTCAAGGCGTAGTGGCCCATTAACATCCCTCCTGTCATAGGGAGGAAAGGAATGTGTATGAGGGGTGTTAGTGGATTACAGATTGTTGTAATCACCCATAAATCCAGCGTCTTTATTCAGGGTATGGCTACACTTGAAATTTCAAAGCGCTGCCGTGGCAGCACTTTGAAGTGTGAGTGTAGTCGGAGCCCCAGCGCTGGGAGAGAGCTCTCCCAGCACTGCATGTAAACCACATCCTCTACAGGTGTAGCTTGCTGCGCTGGGAGCCACGCTCCCAGCGCTGCGGCACTGATTACACTGAGGCTTTGCACCGCTGTATCTTGCAGCACTCAGGGGAGTGTTTTTTCACACCCTTGAGCGCAAAAGTTGCAACGCTGTAAAGTGCTAGTGTAGCCATACCCTCAGTCCCTGATTTTTAGTGTCTAGAAAACTTAAGAATTTAAGCTCCCAGGCTCATCTTATGAAAATGTTGTGCAGGTTTCCTTTGAGGATGAGGACTGCAAGGTCACATATATAGTGATCACTTTGTGAAAAGTGTTCACTCACAGGTGGTGAGGTGTTTTGGTCTTTTATCATTTTCCTGTGTGAGTTAATTTAAGAGCATAGTGATTGTCTGATTTCACTCATACAGTTGAAGGAACCTGCTTCAATACAGAAATAAAACCCCCTCTGATTGCACACCTCTAAGTTGTCATCTACAACCCACACTGGAATCCATATGGGATATCAAACAACATACTTAACGGGGACCCCATCCTGAAAGAAATCTTTCCTGAACCCCCTCTTCTGGCCTTCAAACACCCCTCCAGTCTCTCCAATCTCGTCATCAGAAGCAAGCTCTTCACAGACCAGGACCCACCAACTCAAAGTGGCATCAGACACTGCCAGAACAACAGATGCAAAACCTGAAGACATATCTCCACTTCTACTATGACCAGCACCCCCCCACCCCCCCAACACACCTTTCAGGATACATGTTTCCTACATATGTCTGTCACAACATGTAGTGTACCTCATCCAGTGCACTAAATGCTCCAATGGCAACTTTGTATGTGAAACCAGACAATCACTATTCTCTCGAATGACCTCACACAGGAATATGATCAAAGACCAAAACACACCACCTGTGGGAGAACACTTTTGACAAAGTGATCATTCTATATCTGACCTCTCAGTCCTCATCCTCAAAGGAAACCTGCACAATGCTTTCAAAAGACGTGGGGATTACAATAGATGAGAAGCTGGATATGAATCAACAGTGTGCCCTTGTTGCCAAGAAGGCTAACAGCATATTGGTCTGGATTAGTAAAATCATTACCAGCAGATTGAGGGAAGTGATTATTCCCCTCTATTGGCACTGGTGAGGCCACATCTGGAGTATTGCATCCAGTTTTGGGCTCCCCACTACAGAAAAGATGTGTACAAATTGGAGACAGTGCAGCAGAGGGCAACAAAAATTATTAGGGGTCTGGGGCACATGACTTACGAGGAGAGGCTCAGGGAACTGGGGTTATTTAGTTTGAAAAAAAGAAGAGTGAGGGAGGATTTGATAGCAGCCTTCAACCACCTGAAGGGAGGTTCCAAAGAGGATGGAGCTTGGCTGTTCTCAGTGATGGCAGATGACAGAACAAGAAGCAATGGTCTCAAGTTGCAGTGGGGGAAGTATAGGTTGAACATCAGGAAAAACTATTTCACTAGGAGGGTGGTGAAGCACTGGAATGCGTCACCTAGGAAGGTGGTGGAATCCCCATCCTTAGAGGTTTTTAAGGTTCAGCTTAACAAAACCATGACTGGGATGATTTAGTTGGTGTGTGAGCAGGGGGTTGGACTAGATGATCTCCTGAGGTCTCTTCCAACCCTGATATTCTATGATTCTAAGATGAGCCTGGGCGTTTAAATTCACCACTTTGCTAGATGCTAAAAATCCTAAACTGAATAGCGACACAGTGTTTATGGCTCATTACAACAATCTGTAACCCTCTAGCAACCTCCCACAACTGCATCCCCCCTCTCTTTCTTTCCCCCACTTATGACTGGAAGGGGTTTAATGGGCCATTTCATCTTGAATAGTCTCTTGAAATATGTTAACTACTTACGCTAAACAATCTCTTCCACCTTGTATTTAGCTGTGAGTAAGTTTCCCAGACCTGAAGAAGAGCTCTGTGTAAGCTTGAAAGCTTGTCTCTCTCATCAACAGAAGATGGTTCAATAAAAGATATTACCTCACCCACCTTGTCTTACTAAATTTAAAATCTATCACATCTCCTCCTTCCCTCCTATCCAGTAGGCCAATAACCCTGTCAAAGACTGCACTGATTTCAATGGGAGCATGAACTGGTCTTTAGAGCTTGGTTCAGCCAAACTTGATTAATATTATTCTGATCAAGTGGCCCATAGTGGGTGACTAGCATTCTAGAGGTGATGATACACAGGCCTGATCCAAAACTTACTGAGATCAGTGGGAGTCTTTCCATTGATTTAAATAGGCATTGGATTGGGACTTAAGATATTAGAAAATAGTTTCTAAGTGTTATGGTGATTGTGCAAAGAAATTAATGACCTACGGAGGTTGTTGAGATGATATCACAGCTGGAGTCATTGGAACAGGTGTGAAGAAACATTGGAGGGACCAGCAAATCCTTGCTCTTTGTAGGGGGCAATGCTGCACAAGGATTTGATATGCTACTGAAGATTATCCACAACTGGAATTTTGTACTGTGAGGCAAATATAACACCCTCATTGATCCACAAAACAAGAGAGAGCTTGAGAGTCAGCCACAGATCTGTCTCATTGGTGATGAAAATTAAATTGTTAATTCACATAGGTCTCTTCTAGTCGGCATGAGCAGCAACCTCTGGTCAGGAAAGCCACTAGAATGAACACAGATTTAACTCCTGAGGCAGGTGCTAACTAGTCTTTATGCATGGTGGAACTGATGAAATCCAGACAATGAAATACCTAAGAATGTAAGTTTAGGGAATCTTTTTCAGTGGATTTCACTTGCTATGTTCTTTCTTGGTTTTAGATTTCAGGAGTGGTTTCCCCTTAAAATAAACCACAAAGTAAATATAGTGTTTATAGGTCTTTATAGGTACATGTTGTCAGCCCCCCCTCCCCCAAAGCAACTGCAGACAATCGTTTCGTGCCTTTTTTCCGGGGTCCCATCCACCAGACTCGCTCAGCCTGCTGCCTGCCTGGATGATCGGAACCCCAGCCAAGTAGTGGGCTGAGTAGGTCAGCCCACTGCCGGTCTGGAACTTCATCTGCTGGCTCCTGCCAGCCAGGGTCCCACTCAGCCCTGTTCAGCTGGCAGACCTCAGTGAGATCAATTAGGGGTGCCTGGACAGACATGACTATCCTTTTCTTAGAGCACCGAATGGAAGTAACTCCAGGTCATTCTCTTCTTTAAGTTTCATCTCGTGGAGACTCAGTCCCCTCTAGAATATTATGCGAGCTGGAGGCTTCTGCCTCAGGCTGCTCTCCCAGCCAGCAGCACAGTGCGGTCACCTCTACCCCAGCCTATCCCTTGTTCCAATCCTCATGAAGCCTGGACAGTAGTAAGGAGCAGTTCAACTTGTGGAATGACAAATCCAGAACGAAGGATTGCACTCTATGGGCCATGTTTAGATTATTTCAGAGTCCTAGATAGCATTAGTCCCTATAAAAGGCTTCATGAAACTTTCCCCCCACCCCTAACGAAAATGTTAATTTATCAGAGCAGCTGAAAGGGTAAGGAACCTGGGGCTATATCTGAGAAAGAGCTTCCATATTATTTAACTCATAATTGATATAATTCAAAGTAAAATTTCACAGCGCGGTCTGTTCTAAGACTAAAAATGCAGGAGGGGAGTCAGAAAAAGGAAAGTGACCTGATTCCATGCAGCTTTGAACCAGTGATATCTTGTGTGTTAGGTGAATATGATCACCACTACACTACAGGGCTCTCAGGTGTTAGGTGAACATGATAACCACTACACTGTGGGGCTTCTCTTTTTTTGCCACAGACTTTGCAAAATGCACAGGAATGTTTTCTCTAGCTACAGAAGCTACCTAATGTAATGTTTATATCTATGGCCTTCCTGCTCACAAAGCGGTCATGCCCCCGCCCAAAGCTGACACAGAGACCTGGCTTGGGCAGGATCGCTAGCAAGACATGATACTTTTGCAGTTAAGCAAACACAGCAATTCTTTCCTGGCCTATGCCACTGAATGCCCCCATGCATTACACTGTGCCCTATCAGTGCGGGAGGACTGCATGAGCTCGGAAAACCTGTCATCGCAAGTGCATTTTTTTCGCCTTCTAATCTGTGATAACCTCAGGGACGGAGATGTCAGGGGGAACTTAGAAATATTCTGGGGGGACTGCCTGGTCATCTGTGCTGCTGAGTGCTGCTGCTTTTGCCAAGCTGGCCAAACAGGAAATGAAATTCAAAAGTTCCTGCGGCTTTTCCTGTGTACATGGCTAGTGCATCTGAGTTCAAAGTTCTGTCCAGAGTGGTCACAATGGAGCACTCTGGGATAGGTCCTGGAGGCCAATATCGTTGAATTGCATCCATATTACCCCAAATTCGACCCGGCGATGTCAATTTTAGTGCTAATCCCCTTGTCAGGGGAGGAGTACAGAAATCGATTTTAAGAGCCCTTTAAGTCGAAAAAAATGGCTTCGTCGTGTGCAGGGTTAAATCGATGTAATGCTGCTAAATTCAACCTAAACTTATAGTGTAGACCAGGGCTGGGTGTGCATGTGTGTGTGTGTAAACTGATACCAGAACAAGATACAATTTCCCAGCAATCGTGTCACCAATGTTGTATTGAGAGGAAATGTCACCTCCCCATTCTCATTTAATGTTCCACTCTTCATGCAGTCAGGTATGGCATTAGCCCTTTTAGCCATAGGATCACACTGGTAGCACGTATTAAATTGGTTATCTATAATTATCTCTAAATCATCTTCACAGACCTGCTTTATGATATCATGTGAGGCTAAGGAAAATGCCTCCCAGAATTCTAAGTAAATTTTATTTCAAACAATTTACCAACCAGAGTTGTAATCTCTGCACAGAGGTATATTAAATTTGATTCGTAAGACCTATCGTCCATGAAACCATGTTGGACAGGATTAATGACGTTATCATCTTTTTATTCTTCATTGATTGAGTCCCATATCATCCATTCTTTCATTTTGCCTCAGATTGAAGTTAAATATTGTAACCATTGGCACATCATCAGCTTTCTTCCAGTCTTCCAGATCTTCCCCATTTGTCCAAGACTTATTAAAAATTATCAGCAGAGGTCCAGAGAGCTCCTTGGTCAATACGTTTGGAAGTCTTGGGGTGTAAGTTATCCAGGTCTGCTGATTTAAAAATGCTGACTGTAAAAGTGATATTTAACATCCTCCTTAGATTAGAATTGGACTAGAAAGTATGTAATGATCATTATATGATATCAGCATCATCCAGCTTTGTTTCAAATATATATTTATTGAACAATTCCGGTCAATCTTTATCTTTGCAACAGTACATAAACGTTTGTCTTTACTAAGCTATTGACAATGATGATATTGATTATTATTAATGAATTTATATGTATTGCAGTAACACCTAGGAGCTGCAGTCCCACGTTTCCATCTTGATCTCCCCTGTGCTAGGTACTGTACAAACACAGAACAAAAAGACAGAGAAGAGCAAACATGATGCAGGTTTTGATAAAGGAAAGAAAAGCAATCCTGGGGAATACTGTCCCTGAAGTCTAGCGTCTATCCCTAAAAACACCATATAGGACATATTAAGTGGACAACAATTCAAGAAAAATGGTTTGGGAAACAGAAATAAAAGCCACAGGCAGCACTGAGGTTTATAAATAATCAACTGGGCCAGACAACATGAATGCTTTTCAAGATGGAATGGGGAAATGAGTAAATGAAAGGAGTGCAGCATCTAGGAAAATAAAGAACTACTTCCTTTAGGTGCCTAAATAGGGGTTGCTGGGTGCTGTGCTCTTTTGAAAATCTGACCCAAAGATTCTAAGCAGGAGTTCTGGGATGTAATGGAGAAAAGGCGAATTTAGGTTGAATGACAGGCGAAATCTCCTGATGGCAAAATATATTAGACTGTGAATGAATGAAAAGGTTTTATCCTGCATGGAGATCAGCACCCTCATCTTCCATTAAATTTACAGGGAGGTGATGGTGCTCAGTACGCATCAGGAAGAACACTGGACTTGATCCGTCTCAGATTGGGAATCTTTCCACTAATTTCAGCACCTATCAGCACCTTGTAGAATCAGGCCCTAAACAAAGGATCTGGTATCTTCCAGGCCAGTGTTGCCTTCCAGGTAGAGCCCTGCATGGAACTAGCATAGAGCCCTGAAGTGGAACTGGGATCCTGTGGGTCTCACAGGACCTGCTGCCATAATAGCAGGTTGGTACAGAGCGGGATTAAAAGTAGTCCCGTGCAGGACTCTACTTCTAGGGGCTACTGATTCTCAGCCTGCACTGCAGGGCTAGTATCAGACACATTTCTGCCGGGCAGGGCCATCCTTAGGATTTATGGGGCCCTACTCAGTATTATTAAACTGGTGCCCCTATGCCCTACGGTAGCCCTAGCTCACAGCCCAGTGTGTGTTGGGGGGGTGGAAAATGAGGCAGCAAAGGATAACAAGATGTCCAGCCTACCTTACGGTGGCAGAGAGTCACAGTTCCCTGCAGAGACCCCAGCACCCTCTCCCTCACGCAGAATGGACATGCAGAAAGTACCTAATAAAAAGCACTAAATCTGGGAATAAAAAATGTCAGTCAGAGGTTTTTTGATATGCCCTGAAATGTGTCAGACATTTATTTGCAAAAACTTTGTAGTAAGAGTGAGTCAGCTGTCTTGCTGACTAGAACATTAAATATTAGGAAATACATGGTGCAGCTCTTCTCTGTTTTACAATTTCTTAATCAGTATTTCTAAGCAGATTTTATATTTTAAATGTACTCTTAAGCCTTCATAAAGTGATCATTCCAGATTACTACATATTTAACTGACCGAAACAAAGACATTATTTTAAATTAATCAGTCACGGAGGTTTTGTGTGTTCATAACAATTTTCTTTGCTTTTAGAAAAAGGTAACACTAATTTACTTTGTGTGATCGCCATAACAATAGACATGTTTATGAAATTTCACCAACTTTAAAAAATGCATTTCCAAAGATTTTAGGCATAACAAAGGATATTATATCTTATCAAGGTACCGATTTTGCTGGAGGCATCTCTTAAAACTAGTTCATCAGATAATCAGAAGTGAAGAAAGGGAAACTCTTTGTCCAGCTATCTGGAAGGAAAGGGGTATTGTCTCTTTTAGGGCTCGCTTTAGTGGTGGGAGGCGGGGTGGAGACGGGGTGAAAGGAGAAAGGGATGGACAGAAAGGACAGGAAGACTTTGGAAGCGAGGTTTTTTTACTATAGTAATTAAAATTGTGTTTTAGATAAGGGTGGTCTTTTGAAGAATTTATTTTAAAAACTCTAGTCTGAAGATGCAAGGATTTAAGGCTAAAGATGATTGTAAATCTAAGAATCTAGCATGGATTTTTTAGAGATGTGATCTTATAATCTTCACCAACACACTAATGAAATATTTTTAAAGCAAATTTTAAACTAAGGTCCTGTAGACTGACATGTTCTGAATAAATATTACAATAATGCACAACTGTTTTTGTCAGTAAATTCAAAAACTGATAGTATATACCTGGCAGGGGCGGCTCCAGGCACCAGCACGCCAAGCGCGAGGGCGGCAGGTAGGCTGCCTTCGGCGGGATGCCTGCGGAGGGTCTGTTTGTCCCGGGGACCTCCCGCAGGTAAGCTGCCAAAGGCAGCCTGCCTGCCATGCTTGGGGCGGCAAAATACCTACAGCCGCCCCTGATACCTGGGGTTTCACAAATGCCGGTTAAATGGCTTCATTACCTCTTGAATGGCTCTTTAACAGTTTCAGTGTTGTGCTGATAGGTCTGGCAGCCTGGAGACTTTTTCACTTTTAACTACTAGATCCCCTCCTGAGGCAGAGTCACCAGGCCACAGCAGCCAGCTGTGGGAGCCTGCAGGAAAGGTCAGAACAGGAATACAAAAGATGGGACATGAACACTAAGACCCAGTGGTACCCCAAATTTTCAGGTGCCCTACGCAGCTGAGTATGTTGCCTATGCCTATGGACAGCCCTGCTGCTGGGACAAACCAACCTTCTTCTGACTGTACTTGGTGCAATTGCTCCTGAAGTCAAAGTCAGTTTTAGGAAAGGACTCTACTTGCAAATGATCTTCTGCTGCATGTCTCTCCACAGATATTATACGATGAATACCAGAGCATGGCCAATTATACCACGATGGTTGAGTTCATTCTCGGGATTCTCAGATTGTCCAGAGTTGCAGGTCACCTTCTTTGTGCTGTTCCTCACAATCTACCTGATCACCCTCACGGGAACTCTTGGGATGATTGCATTAATCAGGATGGATTCCCAGCTTCACACGCCCATGTATTTTTCCCTCAGCCACTTGTCCCTGGTAGACACCTGTAACAGCTCAGCTGTAATACCCAAGATGTTAGTGAACTTCTTAGCAGACAACAAAGCCATATCCTACACTAGCTGTGCTGCACAAATGTATTTTTTTGTTATCGTCGCAACTGCTGATCTCTTGTTTCTGTAAGGAATGGCATATGACCGTTGTGTGGCTGTCTGTAACCCGCTACTCTATACAGCTATCATGTCCCCCAGAGTCTGTGCCAAGCTGGTGGCTGGTTCGTATGCTTGCAGCGCTGTAAGTTCTACGATACACACGTGTTTTACTTTTAGCTTGTCCTTTTGCGGCTCCAACGTCATCAGTCATTTTTTCTGTGACATCCCCCCACTCTTAGCACTCTCCTGCTCCAATACTACCATCAACGAGATGCTGCTCTTCATCTCGGGAAGTGTGGAAGTAACCATTTCTCTCCTGATTATCCTTTTCTCCTACCTGTACTTCCTGGCTGCCATCCTGCAGATCCGTTCTGCCAAAGGGAGGAGAAAAGCCTTCTCTACCTGCACCTCCCACCTGACTGTAGTCACTATGTTATTTGGGACTCTTAGCTTTATGTATTTACGGCCCAGTTCCAGCTATGCCCTCGACAGGGACATGGTGGTGTCTGTGTTCTATACAATGGTGATCCCCATGCTGAACCCACTTATTTACAGCCTGAGGAATGCAGAAGTGAAGGATGCCCTGAGGATAGTGATTAGGAGGAAAATAAGTCCTCATTTGACGTGATTTGTGGAGAAATAATAAAGAATAAGTGGTACTTGCTCCATAGGGTTGCTGGTGCCTCCATTAAATTAAGGGAGTTTCTTTGTTCTAACATATCCACTGTATAAGGAAATAACCATTGATGGGCCAGTTGGTATGAATCACTGTAACTCTCTTGGCTTCAGTGGGGCTATGCCGATTTACATCAGCCAAGAATCTGGCACATCAGTGATACACAGTGAGTAAAATGTGCACTTCTCATCCTGGAGCAGTGAACCCAGATCTTTCAGGCCCACATTTTCAAAAGAGGCCTCTAATTTTATACATCTCCATTTTTAGATGACCAACTCCAGACACTGAAGGTCTGATTTTCAGAGGTGCTGTGCGCTCCATAAGAACATAAGAATGGCCATATTGGGTCAGACCAAAGGTCCATCTAGCCCAGTATCCTACTTCCAACAGTGGCCAATGTCAGGTGCCTCAGAGGAATGAACAGAACAGGTAATCATCAAGTGATTCATCCCCTGTCGTCTGTTCCCAGCTTCTGACAAACAAGTCTAGGGACACCATCCCTGCCCATCCTGGCTAACAGACATTGATGGATCTAGCCTCCATGAATTTATCTGGTTCTTTTTTGAACCCTGTTATTGTCTTGGCCTTCACAACATCCTCTGGCAAAGAGTTCTACAGACTGACTGTGCTTTGTGTGAAGAAATACTTCCTTTTGTTCATTTTAAACCTGCTGCCTAGTAATTTCTTTTGGTAACCCCTAGTTCTTGTATTATGAGACGTAAATAAAACTTTCTTGTTTACTTTCTCCACACCAGTCATGATTTTATAAACCTCTATCATATCACCCTTAGTTGTCTCTTTTTCAAGATGAAAAGTCCCAATCTAATTAATCTCTCCTTATACAGAAGCTGTTCCATACCTATGATATAGGGGCATTGTCAGAACTGTGTGTATGAGGAACCTAGGGTGTGACAAGATTTTTCTTACCAATTTGCCAGGTATTAGGTGATCAGGTTGAGGCCACAGGATTGTTTGGGGAGGAGATGACGAAACACACCAAGTGTCTGTGTTTTAAATCTTTATTAATAAAATAATAAAATAACAGCAGAGAGTGATGGGTGCTTCGCACATTACTTAGAGGAAAGAAGGAAGCATTAGTGTCCCAATTCCTAGCCCACTTATGCTTTACCTAAGGCTGGCCAAGCCTGAGTGTAACATAAGAAGAGGAGGGGGAAGGAAGTTCTGTTCTGGGCCCAGGTCACATGGGGTCCACTGTTATTTTTGACTTGCTTTGGCTTTTGGGAGGGTTTTAAGTCCTGTGTTCCTTTGAGGATGTTTCTGTTCAGGGCCCTCTGTTCCTGCTGCTTTTTGTACCAGTCCAAACTGGCTTGCTGTGGCCTTCTTGGCTTTTTAAAACACATTGGCTTTAAAGACTTTGTTTTTCCCCCTGTTGGCCTTTGCTGTTTTATTTGTTTTATTGTTTTTATTGATATTTTTGCAGGCCTGCTTTTTTTTTTTTTATGGCTAGATAGCTGTAGGTTTCTAGATGCGCCCATGAGCTTGGACTGTTTTTTTGTTTTTTGTTGTTGTTTTTTTACATGGAGCTAGCTAAAGTGTTGCGTTAACCTGGGTTTTTTTGTTTGTTTTGTTTTGTTGGCTTTTTGCAACCAGCCAAGGAATTTATTTTATACTTATACCTTTGATCCTCCACTGAAATGCCCTGTCCTTCACTCTACTCTTACACCTTTGACCCTCCCCCAAAATGCCTTGCAAGACTTGCAACTGCGTTAGCAACACACAATGCTGATCTGCCTCCCCATGGGACCCTCTCAGGGAGGGAGTCCTCGGGCCTGTGACAGTCCCCCCTTGACCCCAAATCAACATTTTGTTGTGAGGGGTCATCATTTTGGTTTCCATCCTCCCTCTGACATGGTGGCTAGGGTTACTGCTAGCCTTCTTTGTAGAGAGGGAGGATAGCTCAGTGGTTTGAGCATTGGCCTACTAAACCCAGGGTTGTGAGTTTAATCTTAAAGGGGGCCATTTAACAGACTGGAGTAAAAAAATCTGTCTGGAGATAGGCCCTGCAGGGAGTTAGACTACATGACTTCCTGAGGCTCCTTCCAACCCTGCTATTCTGTGATTTTACATACACAACAACATAGCACACACATGCTACAGATTTGTTGGGTTAAATATTGTTGGAGCTGGGAGCACACCAAACCCAATATCAGTTGGCTTATGGGCTTAATTAGTCCCTGCAAGGTATTTTGCATATGAAGGGCCAATTTGGCAGTCTGTTTGAGGGCGGCAGAGGCTACTGTTAGGTGGGTGAGATCTGCACTTATGATCAGTTCCATGGCCATTTTCAATTGTTTTAACCACTTGTTTCTTATGGCCCCCTGCACAAGGAGCCCACTATGGTCCGCCTTTTCTAGGGGCGGGTACACAAGGACACCATATGCCTGAGGACAGTGAGTTGGAGGGTGGCCTGCCCCAGTACTATTGAGAAGGAAGGCTGGGACCTGATAGCATGTCAGGGGCAGGTAAATGTCTAAAGCTCCCAAGGTGGCATTCAGGAGGATCCAGCATTGAGTGGCTGCATCTGATTTGGTGGCTGGTAAAATTTGCCATCACCGCTGGTGGGACAATGGGATGTAACATTGTTCTATGTGGTGCTGCCTGGCAGGGTATGGAGCTCTTTTGGGTTAATTTTATTTGGGACCCAATTGGGGTGGGGATATGCAGAATCAAGGGATCTGGGTCTCTCAGCCAGGGGCTGCCCCTGGAAAATACCCAGAAAAACATTGTATTACAATGAAGGTTTCTGCAGGCCTAAAGCAGCCAGAGCAGTCCCACCATTCCTGTTCAGGGTGTCCCTGGGGTCTTGCTATTACTGCTTTGTTTTGCCAACAAACCAAAAAGAAAAGAACAATATAAATGCACCTATTGGGGAAACTGAGGCTCAGATGAAAAACTGTCTAAATTATTAGTCGTTCTGTTACAGCCCTTTCTAGCTTTCGTTCTGGATGTTGTTTGCTTGGTTTAGTAGGTTGCAACAACAATATTGTGTCCAAGGATTGCTATTTCTTCCCAAAGGGGCTTCCCATTTTACCTCCATTTTAGGCCACCACAGGAGGAACAGGGTTGTCCCCATGGGATCCAAGGCAGGTTCAGGGCCACCCACCAAGTATTTTGCTGTGGCCGTGCTGTTTTTATCCAGACTATGCACTGTTTTCTTTAGCATTGTGCCATATGATGACTTGGGCTCCAGCAGCAACTCGAGCCAGAAAAAGCCTTTGGAGGTACTTTTTTTTATGTATAATTGTAATTATTTAGATAATTTCATGGATAGCTGGAAACCTGGCTGGCCAAAGCAGGTGGCTGGTCCACAACTGAGGCCCATGATGCCATGACCAGAAATCTCCAGGTCTACATATGTATAATTTCTGCTTTAAAACCAATTTTTTTTAATATGTTGTTTGCTGCTTAAGGATGTTTCCCTGCAGCATTTAATACACAACAGTGCTAGCAGCATGACAAACACCACAAGACAAAACATAGAACACAAAACACAATTTCTGTTGTGACAGTAGTATTTTGGGTTGCTTTTCAGCTGGTATTAGCTTTTTTTTTTTTTTTTTTTTGGAAAGACAAAAAGAACATGCTTTTATCCTGGGGGGGAGGGAGGGGCAGGTTATTGCTTAAAAAAAATTTTTATAAATATTTTTGCTGATTGCAAGCAAAACAGAGGAATTACTCCCATATTTTCCTGTGTTTGTTCTCTAGGAAGACCAGGTTTCTATGGCTTTTACCTTTATTAGTTAGGTAATTTACATTAACACAGACGCTTTCTGGCTTGCTTGCAGCTCAGAGACTCTGTCTTAAAAGGAACACAATCAACTTTCACCAGAGTTCTGATTACTTTTAATTTTAAATTTTTTGCGTTTAAAAACACACTGTGATTTGAAAAGGAAAACACAACCTTTTGTGGCTCCCTTTGGAGCCCTTACAGGATTTTAATTAAATAGCATGGTAGGTTTGCAATTTTACTTTTTTTTTTTTATAATACATACTGCACATGTTTTGGGGGAAATGTACGTTTTTTATCATCTAATTTTGGCAAAGGTAAAGGTACCTCTCAGCAGCACCAACTCACATGGCTGGGGATCCACTGTTCATTGACCTCTTTGTCCTCTCAGTGATGAAGCACAAAATGTCTTTTTCCCCTTCTTCTTATAGTCAGTATAACTTTGAAATGTATTTTTGTACCCCCAAAGCTCCCCTGGTGTGCAGGGGCCATGCTGTCTATGCTGGTTCTCTCACCCTTTTGTTAATGGGCTTTTCCTATTGACTTCAGTTGCAAATATAATTCTCATTGGCTTACCCTGTGCCATTTACATTCGAGACCTACTCAAATATGGCAAGTTGTCCTGAAGTGGCTCAAAAGTATGAGTACTAACTTCAGGGCAGACTGTTAAGAACCAGGGCACAAACCCGAAATTGGCTGAGAGTTCTATTTCACCTGCATGAGTAAATTACTCAGGCACTGTTACAGCCTTAACTTGGAGACACAGACAGTCTCCTTGGGTACTTTGATCATCTTGCTGCCAAGTAGGTTACCTTTGTGATAGATGGTCCCTTACACCAAAGATCACAACAATATTCATGTTACTTCCAGTCCTGAAGGACCACTCACCTACCCCAGGTCAATTGCACCTTAGATCTCTCACTGAAGGCAATGCTTGTAGCCAATCGTATAATGAATTATCTAAAGATTCATTAACTAGAAAAAAAATGAGTTATTTATAAAGTTAAAGCAGGTAAACATATACACACAAATGAGTCGCAGTCAAGTTTCAAAAGGTAATAGAAGCCTCTATAATAAGCAAGCTCGATGTGTCTTTCAAGGGGCTAACCCAGAACAAACTCTGGGGATCTTATATTGGGGGCTTGTCCACACTGCACTTTACAGCACTGCAACTTTCTCGCTCAGGGGTGTGAAAAACACTCACTTTAGTGCTGCAAGTTTCAGCACTGTAAAGTGCCAGCATAGACAGTGCACCAGTTTAGTAATCTTTGCTGCTTAGAGTCCAAGCAGAAGAAAAGATACAGTTCCTCTTTGTTAGGGCTTTTTATTCCTTCCCTGCTTCTGCTGTGAGTTGCAAATCGAATTGTTGGGAGCAATTCACTTGCACATTTCCTCTTCAGGGACTGAGGAGGGAGCAGTCAATGAAGTAATTTGTCCTCCAATGTTCCACAATGGTTTGTTGATGAGCCTCCTTTGTTGGACAGAGGATAACGTCTCTTGTTGGAAACTAGTATCGCACAGTAGTTAATGCTTCTCTCCGGTCTGGTGGTTTATGGTTACAAACAAACACTTAAATATTACATTATGACATGGGATATAGATACTGTAAATGACATTAATGCATACAGCAACTTACAAACATTCTTATAATTCTAATGCCTATTTTAACAATACTAATGCACAGGAGAGCCAAACTGCTTCAAGTTATGTATTTGTCAGCATGCAGCTTTGGCACAAGCTGGAATGTGGTCTGCCGGCATCACAAGGGAAACCAACATTTCTTTGGGACAAATTTGTTTACCAGCCCTGCTGGTTTCATGGTATGAGCATATTATTAGTACATACCTATAGCCTTTTCATTGTTACATCACACAATGATAATGAAGACTAGCATGATATAAGTTTTAATTTGATACCTTACACAATGTTCTTTATAGAAAAATACCATCACAGCAACCCATTAGGTGTAGTGAGTTTGTCAGGTCGGACAAGAGTTGCTTTACATGATGTTCAACTCTGCCAGGGGGCATTGAGGGGCTGTTAGGGTCAGAGTGGTACCTATTGCACATGTGTGAAGATCCAAATATGTGACGTGCTTTGCAGGTAGTCATTTGTCTGTGTTGGGAGAGAAATGGGACACCTAATCCATCACCCTCTCCTTTGCCATGGATACTATCATAAAAAACCAACCTTCCACACAAGCTCTCTCATGGATAAACTTTACAAATACAAACTTTGCCTCTGTACAAAGGAAAAAGGATACTAAACTATCTAAACTGCTACATACCACAAGGAGCCACAACAGTAGTTCCCTTAACCCACCCAACAATATTGTTAATCTTTCCAGCTATACTCTTAGCCCAGCAGAAGAGTCTGTCCTATCTCGGGGCCTTTCCTTTTATCTCTCCAGACCCATGAACATGATACAGTTTTGTGGTGACCTAGAATCCTACTTTCGATGTCTTCGACTCAAAGAATATTTGCAACATACCTCTGAACAGCATACTAACCCACAGAATCCTCCCTACCAGCATTACAAAAAGAGGATTCTGCGTGGACTCCTCCGGATGGAGGAAACAACAGACTGGACTTCTACATAGATTGCTTCCGTCAACGTGCAAAGGCTGAAATTGTGGAAAAGCAACATCACTTGCCCCATAACCTCAGCCATGCTGAACACAATGCCATCTACAGCCTCAGGAACAACTCTGACATCATAATCAAAAAGGCTGACAAAGGAAGTGCTGTTGTCATGAATATGACCAAGAGGCTGCTAGACAGCTCTCTAACACCACATTCTACAGGCCATTATCCGATGATCCTACTGAGGATTATCTAAAGAAACTACACCATCTGCTAAAAAACTACCTGACAAAGCACAGGAACAAGTCTGTACAGACATGTCTAGAATCAGGGGTATTCTATTTGCTACCCACGATCCATAAACCTGGACATCCTGGATGTCCCATCATCTCAGGCATTGGCACCCTAACATCAGGATTGTCTGGCTATGTGGACTCTCTCCTCAGGCCCTACACTACCAGGACTCCCAGCTATCTTCAAGACACCACTGACTTCCTGAGGAAACTACAATCCATCGGTGATCTTCCAGAAAACACCATCCTGGCCACTATGGATGTAAAAGCCCTCTACACCAATATTCCACACAAAGATGGGCTACAAGCTATCAGGAACAGTATCCTCCCCCCGCTCCCCCCAATACTGTCACAGTTAACCTGGTGACTTTGTCCTCTTCACCCACAACTATTTCACATTTGGGACAATATATACCTTCAAGTCAGCGACACTGCTATGGGTACCCACATGGCCCCGCAGTACACCAACATTTTTATGGCTGACATAGAACAACACTTCCTTAGCTCTCGTCCCCTAACACCCCTACTCTACTTACTCCACATTGATGACATCTTCATCACCTGGACCCATGGAAAAGAAACCCTTGAGGAATTCCACCATGATTTCAATAATTTCCATCCCACCATCAACCTCAGCCTAGACACAAGCGGTCCATTTCCTGAATACTACTGTGCTAATAAGCGACAGTCACATAAATACCACCCTATACTGGAAACCTACTGACTGCTATACTTATCTACATGCCTCCAGCTTCCATCCAGGACACATCACACAATCCATTGTCTACAGCCAAGCTCTCAGATACAACCACATTTGCTCCAATCCCTCAGACAGGGACAAGCACCTACAAGATCTCTATCAAACATTCTTAAAACTACAATACCCACCTGCTGACGCGAAAAAACAGATTGGCAGAGCCAGATGAATGTCACCTCCTACAAGACAGGCCCAACAAAGAAAATAACAGAACACCACTAGCTGTCACCTTCAGCCCCCAACTAAAACCTTTCCAGCGCATCAGAGATCTACAACCTATCCTGAAAGATGATCCCTCACTCTCACAGATCTTGGGAGACCGACCTGTCCTCACTTACAGACAACCCCCCAACCTGAAGCAAATACTTACCAGCAACCACACACCACTGAACAAAAACACTGACCCAGGAACCTTTCCTTGCAACAAAGCCAGATGCCAGCTCTGTCCACATATCTATTCAAGTGACATCATCGTAGGACCTAATCACATCAGCCATGCCATCAGGGGCTCATTCACCTGCACATCTACCAATGTGATATATGCCATCATGTGCCAGCAATACCCCTCTGCCAGGTACATTGGCCAAACCGGACAGTCTCTACGCAAAAGAAACAATGGACACAAATCTGACATCAGGAATCATAACATTCTAAAACCAGTAGGAGAACACTTTAATCTGCCTGGTCACTCAATAGACCTGAGGGTGGCAATTTTGCAACAGAAAAGCTTCAAAAACAGACTCTAAGGAGAGACTACTGAACTCTAATTGATATGCAAACTAGTTACTATCAACTTAGGCTTGAACAGAGACTGGGAATGGCTGAGCCATTACAAACATTGAATCTATCTCCCCATGTAAGTATTCTCACACTTCTTATCAAACTGTCTGTACTGGACTATCTTGATTATCACTTCAAAGGTTTTTTTCCTCTTACTTAATTGGCCTCTCAGAGTTGGTAAGACAAGTCCCACCTTTTCACGCTCTCTGTATGTGTATATATATCTCCTCAATATATGTTCCATTCTATGCATCCGAAGAAGTGGGCTGTAGCTCAAGAAAGCTTATGCTCAAATAAATTTGTTAGTCTCTAAGGTGCCACAAGTACTCCTGTTCTTTTTGTGGATACAGACTAACACAGCTGCTACTCTGAAAGATAATGTGGAGTACTCCTACATGTCCTACACGTTTTACATTCCACCTCTTGGGGCTAGGACATTCTGAGATCAGAAATGACTGAGAAGATGTCAACTCCAGCTGCAAACAATGAGTACATTTCAGCAGTATCTAACTTTCTGTTCCTTTGATTCCAGACTTGTTGCTAAGACTGGTTGAAAATTTTTCTTGAGAAGTTTTTTTGATGGGAAATTGGATTTTCAATTCAACTATTTTTTTTTCCATGAGAAGTATTTCTTTTCCATGTAAATGATCAGCTTTCCATAACCCACCCACCCCCAACTCCCCTCCTCCCCAAACCATGGCTGCAGAATTCTTATAATGTTCCATGGCAATTCAGCAAGAGGGGAGACCATCATGCATCATAGGGGATGTAGTCTAGCCGGGAGCCTGGCCCATAGAAGAGAATGCTGGTAATGTATTATCTGAGGTACCCCTGCTGTATTTCCAAGTCAAAATTTTAAGTTTTCAGTCAAAAGCTTTAAGTATCAACAGACAACCAAACAAACCCATTGCTGATCAGCTCTACTCAGTACTCAGCTTGCACTGAAAACAGCATGATGAAATATTCCCCTAACCCTGTACTCTGTAACTCTGTAACTCTGATAGAAATTGGATCATTTAATAAACACAGTAAGAAAGAGTAGTCCAAATTAATCCCCGGGGCATGAGTTACACTAAGGGTAGCTTTGGTTCACTGAGCACATTAATTAGGTGCTGTGTTTCTCTGAGCTCAGGTATTCCCAGATGGTTCAGGGATCATGTCCCATAGATCACGAATCTCAGTACAAGATATTATAATATTACAAAATATAAACTATTCCCGAATTCTCCAAACTGGCAGTTTCTGTCAATGCGGAAGCGCCACCACATCTCTCTCTCTCTCTCTTCTCTGCACGTACATGCTATTGTCCTGAATCACAGCCACATACACAAACAGACACCATGGTGATCAGCAGGTATTGAATTTAAGACCCTTAGCACCAAAAGCCCCAGCTCCAGCTTGAGTTAAAGGAAAGGCCTGTTTGGATGGAAAAAAAATAGGCAATTACATAGTCACTGGAGCGCATTCCATTATGTCTCTGCGTTTTCATACAGACTAAAGTAAATGCCATTTTCAGACATCAAAAATCTTAATTAGCACAGTAAATAAGCATTACCCCCAAATGGACATGCTGGGCCACAGAGCTCACCTTGTCCAAAGAGGATAGAAATATTGACACTTGTTTACTCTCACCCCTTCTGGAGCTAAGATTTTCACCCTGATTCTCTCATGCCAGAGTCACAAGTCACTGCTGCTCAGATTAGTGAACAGGAGTGTTCATGTGTGGGGTATGTTTAACCTGCTTGTCATTGTATTTGTACAGTGTGTGCATATTATCGAACTGGAATGGCTAGTTCTGAACATTTGGCTCTGTGGACTAAGCTCTTTCCTGATTGGGTACTGGTGTCCATTAGGACACTGATCTTTATTTTTCTTCATTTACTTCATTACAGAGAAGGGAAAGGTTGCCTGAGCCATCCGCCTGCCCACATCATTGTAGCTACCTAATCTCTGTTCAGAGGAGATGGAACTCAGCTGCAATTGAGTTTATTCTCTCAGGACTAACAGATCGTCCAGGGATATAAGGTGGATAGAAAGCTGGCTAGATTGTTGGGCTCAACGGGTAGTGATCAATGGCTCCATGTCTAGTTGGCAGCCACTATCAAGCAGAGTGCCCCAAGGGTTGGTCCTGGGGCCAATTTTGTTCAATTTCTTTATTAATGGTCTGGATGATGGGATGGTGTAACAGGTTGGGACTCACCACCTGGCGCCTGCTGCTGGTGACTCTGGGAATTAACTCTGTCCAGTGGACCGCCCCCTCTTGGTGGTGTCCCATCCATTGTTCTCCCCTCTGTTGCTGTCTCTGGACCCGCATTGCTCCCTGCTTGGTGCCGTCCTCTTCAAGGCCACTGCCCTCCGGCAGTGTCCCTTAGTCCATCTGCACCCCCTCTGGGGGTCAGTGATCAGCAGTCTTAGGGCTGGTCTACACTACGGGGGAAAATCGATTTTAGATACGCAACTTCAGCTACGTGAATAACATAGCTGAAGTCGAATATCTAAAATCGATTTACTCACCTGTCCTCACCGCGCGGAATCCATGTCCACGGCTCACCATGTCGATTCCGGAACTCCGTTTGTGTTGGTGGAGTTCCGGAATCGATATATCGCAGACGCAATATATCGATCCCCGAGCAATCGATTTTAACCTGCCGATACGGCGGGTAGTCTAGACATGGCCCTACACTCCAGCCACCATGTCCAACTGCCTTCTTAGTCCAATCCCTCTTGTCAGGGATCTGGCATAGTCTCCCTATGGCCAATGGCTGAATGTACTGCAAAGAGTGAAGGGGGGGGACCCAGGCCTGCCCTCTACTCTGGGTCCCAGCCCACGGACCCTCTGGCCGCAGCCTCACTGTTCTCCTTCTCTCCCCTCATCTGTCTGCTTCCCTGGGCTGCTTCCCCTATGGTCCCTTGCACCCGCTAGGCCCTTCCTTTCAGGGCCTGCAGCCTGGCAGACTACGGGCTCAAGCTCCCTAACCTCCCCGAGCCTGGCCAGCACTGCGCTGCGCTGTCCACAGTGCTAGTCTCCACTCTTTGAGACTGACCTTCCCCTGTCAAAGGCCTGGGACAGACTGACTGCTCCTGCTCTCGGCAGCCTTTATATATGTCTGATCCTGGCCCGAATTGGGTCCCCATAAGCCCTTTTCTGATTGGCTCCCTGTCTGCACAGGTGCCCTGGGCTGCCACAGCCCACTCTCACAGGGAGTGGGGCAGTCTGCCCCACTACAGATGGATTGCACCCTCAGCAAGTTTGTGGATGACACTAAGCTGGGGGGGAGGTTGATATGCTGGAGGGTAGGGATAGGGTCCAGAGTGACCTAGACAAATTAGAGGATTGGGCTGAGTTTGCTGCAGGGCGTTCCCCTCCTCCACCCCCTACAGGGCAGACAGATTGAGGAACCAAAAATAAAAACAACTGCTATGCCATTCTAGGATTGGGTGGAATGCCACCCCATAGAATCTGCCGCCCCAAGCACAAGCTTGCTCGGCTGGTGCCTGGAGCTGGCCCTGCTCCAAATAACGGGGATAACTACAGAGAACCAGCTGGGATGCAGATTGCTTTTTAGTTCATCTCTATAAATCATTCACTTTACACCTGCAATCATACAGTGAAACCAAGTCTGGTACAGAGAAGGGGGAAATGGCTTAGATATTCTGTTACCTTTTTGGCACAATGACACTGGCTTTCCTTGCCCATCAAGGACTAGATCACCAACTGGTGTAAATCATTGACTTCAGTGCAGCTTTGCTGACCTAGGCCAGCTAAGGATCCCACTCAATGTACATTGTTACTAAAATACATATGCACCAGCAGACTCTTCAGGCTGTTCAAGGACATGACAATTCAGCACATGAAATTACATTGCAATGAACTAGAACATGAAATGTCCTGTGAGTAGTTCAGTACTGCTTTAAACAGATTCAGGAGGAGGCTTGCAATTTATTCATTGCTTTCCTCAGAGCACCCTTCACCTCCTTGTTCTTCAGGCTGTGGATTGGGGGCTCAGCATGGGGATCACCAGGGTGTAAAACACTGAGGTCATTTTGCCTGTTTCCATGTCATAGCTGGAGGTGGGTCATAAATACATGAAGAGAAGGGTCCATGGATCATGGCCATGGCTGTCAGGTGGGAGGCGCAGGTGGGTCTGCAGGATGGTGGCGATGACATAGATGTAGGAGAGAAGGACGGTCACAACTCTGCTCACTAAATGCAGCCACTTAAGGTGAATAACAAAATCTGACTGATGTGGTTGTCAGAGCAGGAGAGTGCCAGAAGAGGGGGGATATCACAAAAGAAATGATTGATGATATTGGAGCTGCAGAATGACAGCTGATATGTAAAATGTGTGTATCATTGAATCCACCAAGCTAGTAACATGCACCCCAGCCTGTCATAAACAGATAGCTAAGGGTTAATGTCTCTTTCACCTGTAAAGGGCTAACAAAGGGAACCGAACACCTGACCAGAGGCCCAATCAGGAAACCGGATTTTTCAAAGATGAGGGAGGGAATGTGTTGTGTCTGTGTCTTTGTCTGGCTCTCAGCTATGAGAGGGGATCTTTTTCTATCTTCAAGCTTCTAATCTTCAGTTTCCAAGTTGTAAGTACAAAGGTAGAAAAATAATAGGCTGTTATTTTTTTTTTGTATTTACATGTGTGTAGTTGCTGGAATCCAGTTAGATTTTATCTCGCTGCCACCATCCAAAA
>NC_133772.1:28521941-28528812 GCF_003597395.2 Chelonoidis abingdonii | reverse complement strand
TTTTGGATGGTGGCAGCGAGATTTAAATCTAAGCTGGTAATTAAGCTTAGAGGGGTTCATGCTAGCTTCTCAGGTTCTGAACACTAAGGTTCAAATCTGAGTAAGAAGTTATGATACAGCCACCAGCTGGTTACAGAGCCTCCTAAACATGATGACCCTATAGAGCAGCAGGTTACAGATGGCCACATAATGGTCATATGCCATCACAGCCAGCAGAAGGCACTCAACATCTGCAAAACAGCCGCAGAAATACATTTGTAGAGCACAAGCATTAGAAGGAATCATTTTAGTTTCGGCTAAGAAGTTCAGCAGTATCTTAGGGGAGATTGTCCAGGAATAGCAAAAAATCACAGAAAGACAAGTTACTCAGGAAAAAATACATTGGGGTGTGGAGTCAGGTGTCAATCCTAATTAACAAGATCATCCCCAGATTCCCCACTATGGTCATATAATAGATCACTAGGAACAGCACAAAGAGAGAAAAGTTAAGCAGTCTGGAATGTGAAAATATATAAAAGAACCATTTGAACAAGTCCCAAATGGGAGAAACACTAAAACAGAAACTGAAAGACCAGACCAGGAGATCAGAGGAGTCAATAGCCATCATGGAAGGTGGAAAAACTTCCCGGTGCCCCAGAATGTGGTAATTTGGGCCCCCTACCAATTGTGTCTTGTCTGCCATAAATGTACGTTCAGACAATATTTGTGGCCATAATTCTGCCTGAAATTGTACAAATAAAGGAGAAAATTAAGAAAGCCTAAATGGGTGGACTTGTGATTCAGTTTCCCAATTTAACCACCAGCACAGTTGTCTGATAAAATGCACACACTGAATAAATATAATAACAGTCAGGTTAATTAAGGCCCACACATGAGCAACGCTGGTCACTAAGCTGAGCCCGTAAACAGTGACTTGAGACACTTTTAGCAGAATTTCAGGTTGAAAAACATCATTCCTTAACTCAACAAGAAGTGAAAATGAAGTGATGTCTCCAGATGGATTTATCTCTTCACCATGGCATGTCAGTTTGGGCTAAAGCTTTCTTACTTAGGTACTGTGACAATTAAGCTTGTTTAGAATTGAAAATGGCAGTTACTTAGGTTTGTAAGGAATCACAGAATCACAATGGAATGCACTAACCTCTTTTGAATATGAAAAATACTATTTTCTCCAGCCTGACGGATTATGCCTTTAGTTCAAGGGGTAAGGACTCTGGCTTTTGGTGCTGAAGATCTTAGGCTCAATCCCTGTGGATGACCATAGAGCCTGCATGTGTATGCAACGATGATTCAGTAGAATAGCATGTGCTTGCAGAAGACAAGAGAGACGTATGTCTTTGCTTCGCTGTTTCCAGAAGCTGCCACGCGGGAGGCATTTATACTGAATGTATGAATTCAAGAGGTTTTATATAGAGCTTTTTGTGCTTTGGGTCCTGATCCCTGAAACAATTGGAAGCACCTAAGGTCAGAGAAGTACAAAACTCCCAATTAAAATGCACTCAAAACACCAAAGGCATTCCAGTATAATTCATACACTGGGCATTAATTTGGCCCACACTTTCCAGAAGTGTTATTAAATGATGCGATTTCTAGAAGAATTACAGAACGCAAAGTTGGGGTCTTTTTCACTCACTGTTCTCCCTGTGAGATAATAAGTAGTTACTGCTTCTCAAATTACAGAGAGTAACTTCAGCATAAGTTGAAAAGAGTGAAAAAATATGTAGTAGAGGGATTTTTAAAAACCGCCAGTGTCGATCTAATTTTCCTCCCATTGATGTCAAAGGGAGTTTTAACATTGATTGCAATGGAAGCAGAGTTAGATCAATGCTGCAAGCTGCAGAAAAATCTCATTCTCCAAATTCAACATTATTATGGGCTTGCAATGGACACGCAAAACAAGCATACAAGGATAAAACACTGAAAAACATTGCTCTCAATAAAGTAGGTCCATTATTTTGATTTCAGATCTCCATTTTGGTCTTTAAATGCCATCAGCTGAGAAGTGGAACAGTTCCTTGTGTCAAAAAGCCTGCATTCAGACTCTCCTCGAAATAATACTGCCATTTGCCATGTAGCCAGCTTTGAACCAGGTACCACTAAAGAGTCTCAGAGCTACATTCATAAGGGGGCTTGAGGATTTATTTACAGGGATACTTAGCAAGTGGTGGTGTAAATATACTCCACATGTAGCTACATGCCACAGTGAAAGGCTCCAGCGAGAGGGAGGCAGCTGTGAAAGGCTCCAGCAGCAAGAAGGCAGAGGGACACTACACTGCAAAAAATAGCAGTGCAGACATAGGAGCACTGCTTGGGCATGCATAGAGCTGTGTAGGGGATATGCACCTCACCATCTTCTGTGCTGTTTATACCCATGCAAACTGGATGTGCAATGTCTATGATCTACACACTGCCACAAGTGTACAACTATCCAGTCTCTCGAGTTTTCCCCACAGTAGCAGTGATCTCTGTGTAAGATGAACAATTTAGGGTCCTGTTTTTCTGCACAGTTTTACGCAGCTTCTTTTGCATCTTATTGCCAAGTAACTCTCTCTCCATTCTAAGGGCTATCTGTATATGTTCTGGCTAGTGCTGGCCAGAAAATTGTATTTGCATTTCACCAGAAATTCCAATACTTGTTTTTGGCCAAACGAGGATGAAAAGTTGAAATATCAAAAAATGCTGTGGAATGAAATTGTTTGCAAAATGTCTATTTGGGCATGTCAAAACAAAACATTTAATTTCCAAATGTCGACTTTAAGGGAAACTTTTTGTTTTGAACGTTTTCCTCAAAATTGATGTTTTCCCCTGGAAAATGTCGATTTTGATGAAATCATGTGCTGATAGGAATATTTTTTGGTCAAAAAATTGCAACCGGCTCCAATTCTGGCTTAAGGACCCTGCTTTTATCTGTTTATTACCCTGACAAAAAGTGTTATCCTCCTTTTCTGCTTCGCACCTGTGTTTTAAGTTGCAGGGCTCCAATCTTCTTACAGGTCTCTGTTAATATTAATTCTAACTGTATCATATGGGATCTCTTGACCAATTGTGAGCAGGTTATATTTCTGCACTGCTAGAACTGATTTCAGAATGGATGAAAGCGTGCACAATTTCAGCTGAAGGCAACAGGAACAGTACCTGTTTACAACTGGGCTGAATGTGGCTGTAATGGATGAAAAAAATCTGCTCTTCAGAGCTCAGTCTGAGTGGCTGAGCTGAACATTGGAGAACGCCATAGGGGCAGAGAGAGTTTGAAACCTGTCCAGGCTATGTAACAGTGACAAAAATGACCACAGCTGCTACCCCTGCTTCCAAACGCCTTTAAAGTGCTTGCACTCCTCCACCCATACACCAAGTGGTCACTAACCAGTGGATCCCCACAATGACGGCTATTGGTCCCGTTCCCGCCTCTCTCTCTGCATGTTTCACTGCATAAGATCTGATGAGTGCATCTGTGCGGGGAGCACCCCTGTACAAGCTAATGCAGTTCTATTCCCTCCTACAGTATAGACCATTCATTGGAAGTAGGGCACCTCAGGCACAAAGATGAGGGGCCAGTTTGGAGCTTCAAGGCCAGTGGGTCAGATCCTCAGATGATGCAACTAAAGTCAATGGAGCTGGGCCAATTTTTACTAGCTAAGGATCTTGCACTTTTAATGCTGAACATCTGAAAACAGTGACCTAAATCCTTATTTAAGCTGCTGTATGAAAGTGGTCAGAATTTCAGAGATACTAATGCTGAGCACTCATAATTACTTCAATGTGTTTAGCTGTATCTCCATTTCTATTAATTTATAGGAAATACATGGGCCCCAGAAACCAAGGTGTTAACATGACCTGTCACTGTCCAACAGTGCTGAAAATTTTGGGCCTGGTTCTTATTTCCACTAAAGTCACTTTATGCCACCCAATGCACACTTTACACTTTAATGAAAATGAGAATCAGGCCCTTTGTCCTTAAAGCATTAAGAATTAAGACATACAGGGGCAGATTCTCTGCTAGTGTGACTAGGTCCAGCTGCATCGACTTCCCAGCCATGAGGAAGTAGGTATAAAGACCCACAGACAGATAAGCCATTTTGTTTGGGGGCTTGAATGCAGCTGTGTTTAGCTGGAGTACTGAAAGTAATGCTACTTGCATGTAAAGTTTGCTGGTGCTTCTTTTTTTCTCTGGCCCACCTTAGTTCAAAGAGCTGTGGCTGAAGTTTGCAAAGCCATCTAGGTAGGGGAATTACAGCTTACCCAAATTCTATCCATCTGGAATGACAGTCAAATGTGCTATCTGAAAAGCCACTCCTCAGCAGGGTTGCAAGGAACTGAGCTAGCTTTCTCCTTCAGATACTCCTGGGCTTTATGAGCAGGCAGCTGCTGTATTATTTCCTTCCTCCTCTCTGTCTCCTTTCACAGCTCACCCTGCCAGCTCCTCTCAAAGCATCACTGTGAGGAGGCATAAATAGCCAATGCTGCTACCCACAACACAAAGCAGCCCCAGGAGGTGGCCATAATGTGTGGGGCCAGAGAGAGCAACAGTCAGGGAGAGGAAAATTGGACCATTAAAGGAAGAAAGGGGGAAAGGATAGTAGGAAAGGGCCAAACTGGAGGGCAAAGACAGAGAATGAGGAAGGAAAAGAGAGAATGAGAGAAAGCAAGAGGAAGGGAATAATAAAGTGGTGAGCAGGGTAAAGGATATCCTTGTGGGTAACAGAAAGGGACTGTAGGTGCTGCTGATTTGCCTTTTGACCTTGACAGAGTCCCATGATATCAGTATCTCAGGTTGCCTTCCTTTAAAGTGGAGATAATGATGCTGACCTACTTTCTAGATGCATGAAAGCCCCTTAAAGACCCTCAGATGGAACTAATAGCATTAGCAGATTTTTATTAAGCACAAAGACACAGGCTGAGACCACAGAATAACACTGTGGCCTGGTCTACACTACGCGTTTAAATCGGTTTAATGGCCGTTAAATCGATTTAACGCTGTACCCGTCCACACGACGTTGCCATTTATATCAATATAAAGGGCTCTTTAAATCGATTTCTGTACTCCACCCCGACGAGAAACACAAAGAGAGAGATGGCTACAGCACAGGCACTGCTCCAGAAATCGATGCTAAGCGCCATGGACCACTGGACGCACACTACCGGAATAACGGCCTAGTGTGACGTATCAATTTAGGCCGCTATCCTCTCGTCAGGCGGTGGAGTACAGAAATCGATTTAAAGACCCTTTATATCGATATAAATGGCAACGTCGTGTGACGGGTACAGCGTTAAATCATTTAATGGCCATTAAACTTTAAACGCGTAGTGTAGACCAGGCCACACTGAGTTGAATAGGGATGGACATCAGGTTCAGTAAACAGACTATATTCTGCTTTCAGAAAGGCTATCTTCCCTAAGAACAAAGGTAGACAGTTTTTAAAATTAAGCTTAAATTCTACAAAAACTTGAGAAGCTAGCAGGCATTACCCAAAAGAACCATTTGGTGAGCCGATGGTTAGTGGCGTCACAGCTTTTGAAACTTTGACTTGCTTTTTAAATCTTTTTCTGCTTTTTAAAACAGAAGAAAAAAAATTCTTTCAACAGCTATTCTTGGAACATGACACAATTGACACAGTAATTGCCATTTTACTATTCTGTTTCCCTACCAGCAGAGAATTATTGTGAATTTGTTATAGTAGCAGTAATATTACTAGAATGAGAATTTCTTGTTACGATAGAATAAGTTATGTGGAAAATTCAGCTTTGCAGTAAATGGAGCGTTGTGTTATCGGGAGATGGGCAGTGGAAGAAGGCTTAGTTTTTATATGTAAAATCATGTTGAAAAGTAAATATAATTTATGTATTAAATATACACATAGCATTCTGTAGTAGTGGCAAAGGTGATTGTCTATGTTATAATTTAAAAGCCATTGCAATAAATGTATTATTGTGTTGTCTTTGGATGGTCCTCTTTGCATTCTGCTCACAATAGTCCATCTCCTTCTTGGATTCTACTGGCATTCAAAACCTATAAGCAGCGACAAACAGATGTTTAAAGAATGCCCATGCCACAAATCAGCCTGCCATAACAACGTTACCTCTTTCAGTTATGGAAATTAAAATATATTAAACAAGGGAGGAAGGAAATGATAGCTAGGATTAAAATATGAAGATTGTCTGTTTTACGTCAGTTTGTTTGCAAGTCTTGAATTTTTTCCTTCACTTGAGAATTTTAAAATAAACGTTTAGAGACTGTCTTTTTTAATCACTATAATTTTTCCTGTTTATAAATGGATGGTGGATATTTTTGTTTTCAGTTTGTTATAAGAAGTAATGTGTGTTCATAAATTTTATTAAGAGACTGTGATTAGAAATAATTCTTAGCCTGAAGTATTGGGGTGAGATCTGTCTGCAGGCCCCAAGTGTGGGTGGAGGAATGGGGACAGCTATTTGGTGACTTTAAGGCATCTTTGGTCCTCCTTATCTCAGCTTGTTCTCTGGAGTGAGTTACAGCAGCCCTTCCCTAGTCTGACTATTAGCCACCACATTACCCATAATATCCACAGTTCTAGCATGATTCAGCCCCTTGTTCCTGGCACTCCTGCACTAGAGCTATAAGTTTCTCATATGGCAGCTTTTTGGCTGTCTTCCACAGTTCCTCTCCCAGTAGACATGGAGTTTGTAGCGGCTCCTTTCACTATATTGGCTTTTATATCAGGCCTAAAGGAGCCCTGAGGTAGAATCTCACTCCAAGCACGGATGGTTGTGTACACCAGTTATTAGTAACATGTATTAAGGAAAAATGTAACTGAGATAGAAGTGATAAAATGCCGTTGTAAACGCAAATATAAAAGTTTATGTTTTAAAAAAAATTAACATTTTTTTTTTCTTG
>NC_133772.1:28470966-28520949 GCF_003597395.2 Chelonoidis abingdonii | reverse complement strand
TAGTACGCTAAAAATTCGATATTAACAGTTTCGGATTACGGTTAGTTGTGGACAGAAATCGACGTTATTGGCCTCCGGAGGTATCCACAGTGCAACACTGACAGCTCTGGACAGCATCTGCACTCGAATGCAGCGGGCAGTAAAAGAAAAGCCCGCGAACTTTTGAATAACATCCTGCTTGCCCAGCTGGAGCTTGATCAGCACAGGTGGCGATGCAGTCTCAAATCCAAAAAGAGCTCCAGCTGGACCGTACGGAGATACTAGATCTGATGCTGTATGGGGCACAATCTTCATCGAAGCTCCGTTACAGAACACGAAATGCCAAAGCATTGAAAAAAAAACTCCAGGATACACAGAGCTGCGTGACAAGCATAACGGGAAGCCAGAGACTCAAATGATGCTCATGGAGGGAGAGGGTACTGAGACTCCAGCTATCCCACAGTCCACAGCAGTCTCTTAAAATTATTTGCATTCTTGAATGAGCTCCCAATGTCGTAGGTTCAAAGACAGTGTCTGGCGTGGTTCAGGGAACAGCTCCTCAGTTTCTCTCCCTGCCCACCACGTGAACGAAAAGGGAAAGAAATCATTCCTTGACTACTTTCAATGTCACCTATGTGTACTGAATGTTGCTGGTAGACGCGATGCTACAGCAGTGAAGAGCAGTATCTGCTCCTCTCCCCTTCCTAGTGTAGATGGTACAATAGATGGTACTGTCCTCATGAACTCCATGCCTGATAATTGCTCAATATCATGAGGAAATGATTCCTGGTTACTCCCAGTAGATAGGACAGAATGGCTAATCACCAGCTTCATCATTAAAAATGGAGGCTGAAAATTTTTGAAACAAAATTGGGATTGACTCAATGGCAATGAGTCAATTCCTCCCTTATGGTTTCTAAAAATAGAGTCTGTCCTGCCTGGACTGTCATAGCCCCAGGTGGCTGCCTCCAAGTCCTCCCTTGCATCTCACTAACAAGTCTCTGTTTCTTATTCTTGTATTCCTTACAACTTCATGACACAATGGGGGGGGGCACTGCCACTGTAGCGAAGGAAGGTTGGGGAGAAGGGAAGCAACAGGTGCGTTGTTGCAGGGGCATCCCCTGTTATACTGCCACAGAGCAGCTGTGCTCTTTGATTATACTGATCTCTATTACACTTACCTACTACCTAGGCAGGATGGACTCTGTTTTTAGAAACCATAAGGGAGGAATTGACTCATTGCCCAGTGAGTCAATCCCAATTTTGCTTTCAAAAATTTGCAGCTAGGGGTACTCATTGATAGCAGCGGACAATACCGAGAGGAAGAGATAACTGCCATCTCATTGCCAGTTTTCTCCAGCAGTAGGCAGTACAGAATGACTGGTAATCATCTCTGCTATCATGCAAAAGCAGGTGAATGCTGCTGTGTAGCGGCTGGAGTTTCACCTCTGTCTCCGCGGCATCCAGTAACATACGGTGCGGAAAAAAAAAGGCTGAAAGGGCTCCATGGTTGCAGTGCTATGGCGTCTTCCAGGGCAATAGGGAAAACGCGCGAAAAGATTGTCAGCTGATTGTTTCCCGGAGGAGGAATGACTGACGACATTTACCAGAACCCCCCGTGACCATTAAGATTCAACCCTGAATTTCAAGGGGCAGGGGAGCATGGAGGAGGGAGGGGGTACTGAGGACTCCAGCTATCCACAGTCCACAGCAGTCTCTGAAAAGTATTAGCATTCTTGGCTGAGCTCCAATGTTGTAGGTTCAAACACAGTGTCTGGTGGTTCAGGGAACAACTCCTCAGTTTCTTCCCCCCCCACGTGAACGAAAAGGAAAAGAACATTCCTTGAACTTTCAATGTCACCTATGTGTACTGATGCTGCTGGTAGACGCGATGCTACAGCAGTGAAGAGCAGTATCCACTCCTCTCCCCTCCTGGTGGTAGATGGTACAAATATGATTGATAGCTGTTGTACATCAGCTGTGAGTGTCCCTGGCTGGCCTGAGGTGAGGCTGACCGGGGGCGCCTGGGCAAAAATGGGAATGATTCTAGTTACTCCTAGTAGATGGTACAGAATGGCTGGTAACTGTCTTCATTATAGAAACTGGGGCGCTGAACTTCATAGCCCTCTCCCTTTCCTGTGTAAAGAAAAGATTCCATACTGCTTTGACTGTCATAGCCCCGAGGCTGCCTCCAAGTTCTGTTTCTTTTTCTTGCATTCTTATAACTCCATACACAAGAGGGGTGGAACTACACAGTAGCCCAGGAAGGTTGGGGAGGAGGCAAGCAACGGGTGCGGTTGTTCTAGGGGCACCCCCATGAATACTGACATGGAGCAGCTGTCTCTTCTGATAAACTGGTTCTTTAATATACTTGCCCCTTATTCTAGGCAGGATGTACTCTATTTTTAGAAACCATAAGGGAGGAATTGACTCAGTCCCAAGTAAGTCAATCCAATTTTGCTTTCAGAAATTTTCTGCCAGGGCACTCATGAGAGCAGCGGACAGTACACTGAGCCACTGGCCAGGTAAAAGGAAAAGCTCCGAATCCTCACGAACTTTTGAATTCCATTTCCTGTTTGGCCAGCATGGATCTCTGATCAGCACACACAGGTGACCACGCAGAGCTCATCAACAGGTAACAATGCAGTCTCCTGAGACTCGAAAAAGAGCACCAGCCTGATCGCACAAGAGGTACTCGATCTGATCGCTATCTGGGGAGAGGATTCAGTGCTAACAGAACTCCGTTCTAAAAGATGAAATGAAAAAAATATTTGAAAGAATTTACAAAGTCTATGATGGGAAAGGCCACAGCAGGACTCCGTGCAGTGCAGAGAAAAATTGAAGGAGCTCAGACAGGCATACCAGAAACAGAGAAGCAAAGGAAGGTCTGGGTCAGGGCCGAAAACATGCGTTTCTATGCTGAGCTGCATGCAATTTTGGGGGGCTGCGCAAACCAGTACCAACACCCATGCCCTGGATTCAGACGTCGGGGTTATAATATCAACCGTGGCTGAGGATTTGCGGGGGGGAAGATGAGGAAGATGAAGATGAGGAAGAGCTTGGTAGAGAGCACAAGCACTCCGTAACCCCAACAGCCAGGAGCTTTTTGAGACCCAAGAATACCGTCCCAGCCCTCCAAGCCACAAGCCAGACAGTGAAGCCATGGAAGCGTCCTCTGTGAGTGTCCTTTGTAAATATCAACGGTTTAAAAAAAGCGGTTTTTAATGATTGCATTGCCATCAGGGCTTGTGATACTCGCAGCCAGTAAAGGTTACAGGAAAAGTTCGTTAACATTCTGGGGATGGAGCGAAATCCTCCAAAGAAATCTCCATGAATCGATCTTGTAGGTACTCAAAAAGCCTTACGCAGAAGATTTCTGGGCAACGGCAGCCTATCCGGTCCACCATTGTAGGAAACTTTTCCACGCCATGCATGTAGCAAGTAATTAGGAATCATTGCTTCACAGAGCACGGTGTGTATAAGCGGGGCACTGCTGGCATTCCAGAAACATACGATCTGCATCCTGCGGTGGAATTCTCAGGAGAGTTATATCATCCATTGTAACCTGGTTGAAATTCAGGAATTTAATAGGGGGCAGACATGGCGATTTTGCTACTGGGTAGAGCGGGGGAGGGAGGAAGGATAGCGCTGAGTTTTCAGCGTTTGGAGAGCAGGAATCTTCCAGCTACCAGCCAGCGTTGCGGGGGGGTGAAGGAGGGGTGATCATTAGAGCAGCATCTTACATGATAGCAGCCATGCGGTGGGGAGGAGGGGAAGAGGGGCGTTTGGGGTTTGCTGGTTCCTCTTAACAGGAACAAGGCATCGTAGATCACTATGATATGAACGCTGGAGAAGTCATACTTTTAAAGCCTTACCATCGCGCATGGAAGTGGGTGTCCGGACCTGTGTCTGTGTGAGATCAGCAAGCACCACAGCCACAGGCACAGAAATATTAAACGATGCAAATTGCGACCTTGTAGTGAAATCACATGTGCTATGTAAGGTGGATAGTGTTATTCACTGTGAAGAGTACTAGCATTGTTCTGTAAATGTATCTTTACATACTTTCTCTCTGTTTCACTCCCCCATGCCCATGCAGCTGCACAGTTGTCCGGCATCCCTACGCCATCTGAAGGCTAGCTCAGATAAGGCGAGAGGGAAGAGAATTGGATGAAATGTTCTCAGAATCAATGGAAGTAACCCGCAGTGACAGAGCTCATCAGAATGAGTGGAAGGATGTGCTAGCAAAATACAGGAAAGATGGCAGTGAACGGGAGGATAGGAGAGACCGCTCGAGCTGAGAGGTGCAGAGGAAGATCAGAGGTGTAGGAGGAAGATCAGCGGTGTAGGCAGAAGATCAGTGTGGCGTGATGCAACGCTGGACGCTGCTGCGTGATCAAACTGATATCCTCAGACGCATGGTGGATCTTCAGGAAGAGCAGCGGGGTTACAGAGTGCCGCTGCAGCGCGCTGGGTACCGCTCACATTCGACTTTATAATATCAATTTTATTAGACCGATTTTAGCTAATTCGATATTATCCCGTAGTGTAGACGTGGCCTGTGTCAAGGAGCTCATTAGAACTTTCCAGCTCTGGATTTAGACACTGGTGCTGAGACTTGAGATGCTGCCTAAGTCTCTTGGAAATCCAACGCAATTACATTTAGAATATTCAGTGGGGGCATATTTCCCAAACAAAAGAGCAAACCATATACTTGCAGATGGCATGCCTTTTATTATAGATTAATATGCAAAATCCCCTGAGGTCTGAAAAGCTAATATGCCTAGGTTGTATTGAAAGATCTTCTCTCTTGAATTGACTCATGGTCATGCCCACCAGCAAATAGACAGAATGCTGTGGTCATGATGACAGAAAAGCTGTTGTGTAGGTTTAACACCAACAAATCCCAGTCCTTGGCAGGTGGGATCAAACCTCTGAAGCTGAATGCCATACGGCCCTTAACTAAGGCTGTAGATCAGACTCATTAATGTTTCTCTCTAAGTGGTCTCAGTTCCACCAGATGACACAGAACACCACACCCAGGAGGCGTGCGGGTTACATAGGCACAAACTGAACTGTATAACCTGTACCTGACTAAGATCACTGCACCGCTAACCAGTTAAAAAAATCAGAATTCTAGCTGTAATGTGGACCAGATATTAAGTATGATCTCACTTATATTTACACAACTGCATATATTCTAGAACAGAATGACATCCTGACCTCCCCCGGGGATCACTCTTATGACTTGAAGCACAAGGATATCTTTGTAATTTTTACCATAGCACATGCTGATCCTGTTCAGATAGGGACTTGATGCATTGTTTTGAATTTTACCCAAATGCTGCAGGTCAGTTAGCAGCAGCATGCAATAGGCTGGTATAAAATAGCGTCAGGTTTTCTTGAAACTGCTACCAAAATATTGGGTCTGCCTAGATGAGAGCCAATAACAGCCTGACGGGGATAAGAAAAAGATGCTTTATTCTGCAGAAGAAAGGAGAGCCCTGTACCTTGGTATAAAAGATTTTGTTTTATACAAATTTTACAAGCTTTTTATATACTTTTAGACAAAGACCCTTGCGTGTTAACACTTGATTGGTAGGTGTTAAACCCCGCACTTTGTTATTTGGTTAGTAAAAACTGGTTTGAAGCAAGTTTTCTTTGCTTTGAGGCAGAAGAGAAAGGATAGTTTAAAAGTTCAGGTTACTGTGTACGTGAGGCTTTTGCTTCTTTTTACCGGCTGCTTGTAAGCTGTTAAAGGGGTCTAGTAGTAACTTTTACAGTCTTTCCTTCGGGCCTGACAAACCCAAATTGTCAGGCCCGTTACGCAATTTGCGATTAAGCTGAAGAGAGAGGTATTGGGGTTTTTTTTACGGACAGCAGAGCCTTTGGTTACAATATTACACAGACGTTTTGCACATTGCATTACTATTTAAACAATACATAGGAAGAAAAAGAAGGAAAATAATTTATTTTACAATTGTTTGGAAAAGGCTAGTAAACTATTACCCAAGGTTTGGGAGGAGGTATTTAAAATTAAAGGTGTGATTAAGAGATACAGCATGGAAAACAACAGCAGTATTTTTAATAGCTTGTAAATTTTTTTAATTAAGCCAGAGTGATTAACATAAAAACAGCATTTTTTTATGCGAGCACAAGCCCCCCCGCAATTTAGCATTTATGACATTTAGCATACGTTTATTTTGCATAGTTATTTTTGCTATTTTATTAATTTTTTGTTGCAATTTTTGAAAAGTGTTTATTGATCCACTAGCTGTTTTTTTGAGTGTTGTAGAAATGTTTACAATTGCATTTTTTAGTTTAGCTATTTTTATTCCAGGAATGAGTGCACAAACAAAGGAATGGAATTCTCTTTGCCTGACAATTAAGGGATTTTTGGTGTGCTTGGTTTTAGTCCTTATGGAGGGAGTAAAAATCTTGTGAGAATAGCTTTCCAGGTGAAGAATTTGACTGGAATTTAACATGCTGTTGATTTGAACATTAGGCAGCACCCGGGCCATACCACACTGACTTTGCCAGCCGGGAGGGACAGCCTTTTAGGCGCTATGGCCATAGATAAAATACAAGCCGGGGGGTTTTAAATAGAGGGTAAGGGTATAATCCGCGACTTGGTGGCGCTGGGTCACTGACACATTTCGTTGCTTGGAGGTACCTATTATGCGGTTCTGGCACCTTTAATGGGAGATATTTAAGCGTTTTAGGGCATGGGTAGCATTTAGGATGTTTTTACAATATATAATAGCAAACAAATTAGCTTTAAAACTTCCAAGCGATTCCATGGGTTGTGGGCATTCAGACATTTTTTTAAGGGATGGGTGAGGCAACACAATGCCAGAGTAAATATTTATATAAAATGTATGTGTGTTCTTTATGGGGCCCAATGGGAGGAACGAGAGGAACAATTTTTTTTTTATAAAGTATGTCTGTTGATTTCACAGTAAAAGACCCATGTAGGAGGCAAGGGGGCGTTTGTGCATTCTTAGAAGTATTTAAAGGGGAAAAGGTTCCAGTTCCGACATCGAACTGAAGGGTTTGGTTACAGGCCTTAAGGGGAAGGTAGCCTACCTTTTTTTTAATTTTTTTAGTATTTTTTAAACAAAGGGGTAGGTTATACCCAATTTTAAGGATATTAAAAAGAGGAACCCCCTTAGCCACCCAATAATAATGCCAAACTTTAGACACCTTCCCATATTTATTATACTGGTATTTTTTTACCCATGCCCATTTAGTTTTTTGCACTACCTGTAAAGAGAGTACTTTGGAGAGATTTGCAGGAACACCCCACAACCATATTTTTTTTTAGAACGAGTTTGGTGGTACAGCCAGCAGTTAGACAGGTGTCCCAATGTGGCCAGTCGCTGTAAAGATTTAACCGCTAGGTGGGGGCTGGCATGTACAAAGGGCAAACTAAAAGCAAGTAACTATTATACCATCACCCAGAAATTTATAGTCTGTAAAGTTTTAGAACTTATTTTGTTGGAACAGAAGCTTTAGTTTTTTGAAAGGCTTAGTTTGGCAGGTATTGTCTGCTTTAGCCTTTTTTGGGTAGTGGTGGGAAGAGCTGGCAGGGCTCCCTCAAGGTCCAGAGTTGTCTGCTTTTGGCCCCGGCCTAGGGGCTAGCTTAACTTGGGTGTGATGAATTCAAGTGTTTTGCTCTTGCATTTGAACAGGTAGTTGGCGATTTAACATATTTTTGTGGCAGCCGAGTCCAGGTCAGCTGCTTTACTTTTTTGGTTTTTGGGTCTGTTTATGTAAATACGAAGATATTTCAGCTGTCCCGATTTAGAGGAATACTGAAAGAGGCATTACACAAATTTATTGCTGAATAACAAGCAGTACCTGCTGGAATGGCAGTCAGGATTGTATGAGGATTAAGTACCATATTGTGTCTAGCCTGAACGACTTTATTTACTGCACGCAAGTTCTGGACAAATCGGTATACCGGGTTTTTTTTGGATTTAGGTTAGGTTTTTTTAATAGGCAGAATGGGGGTGTTGAAGGGGGACTTAGTGAGAACTAACACTTCCAACCGCAGGAATGTGTTGATAAGATTTTGGAGGCCCAACAGAGCTTTTTGGGGGATGGGATGCTGACGAATTCAAGGAATGTTAATGTCTGGCTTTAGGGTTATTTGTACCGGCTTTGTCCGGAGAGTGCCCAAGTCTGCCTTTGAAGTGCCCCACAGGGAGGCTTGTATTTTTTGTCTGTGTCATTCAGGCAGTTTTATTGGGACCGCAGGCCGAATCGGGTCCTCGGTAGCCTAAGTTAATGCAGCACATAGCTGGGGGAGTTGATTCTGAGGCAACCGAAGAATGATTTTGTTAGTTGAAGAGAAGATTTGAGCACATAGTATAGTGGGGCAGACTACTCCATTCCCTGTCAGAATGGGCTGTGGCAGGCCAGGGGCCTGTGCAGCCCAGGGAGCCAATCAGCAAAGGGCTTGTTGTGAGCCAATCAGGGCCCGGATTGGAGGGAACCAATCAGGGCCAGGCTCAGATGTATATAAAGGCTGCCCAGAGAAGGGAGCAGTCAGTCTGTCCCAGGCCTTTGACAGGGAAAGATCAGTCTCCAAAGGGGGGGGGGAGGGAGAGACTAGCACTGCAGATAGCGCAGTGCTGGGCAGGCTCAGGGAGGCTAGAAGGCTCTAGCCCCTAGCCGCCAGGCTGCAGGCCCTGAGGGAAAGGGCCTAGTGGGTGTAAGAGGCCATAGGGGAAGCGGCCCAGGGAAACAGACTGAGGAGGGGATAAGGAGGAGGACAGCGAGGCTGATGCCAGAGGGTCCCTGGGCTAGGACCCAGAGTAGAGGGCAGGCCTGGTCCCCCTTCCTCCTTGCAGTACACCCAGCCATTGGCCATAGGGAGCGACCATTACACCACGCCAGATCCCTGCCAAGAGGGATTAGACACAGAGGGCGATTGGACATGGTTGCATATTGTGACTGGAATGTGGGACTGCTGATTATCAACCCCCGGAAGGGGTGCGGATAGACTAAGGGGCACTGCCGGAGGGCAGTGGCCTTGAAGAGGATGCCGCTGAGCAGGGAGCAACGCAGGTCCAGAGATGCCAACCGAGGGCAGAACAACGGATGGGACACCATCAGGAGGGGGCGCTCCACTGGACAGAGCTAATTCCCGGAGTCACCAGCAGGAGGCACCGTGGGTGGTGAGTCCCAACCTGTTTACAGTAGTTTACACAGCAGGTTTCTGCGCAGAAGGTTAACTGGGGAATTAGGACCTAGCAAAAATGCATGGGAGGCTGAGATACCGGAGATTTTTACAGCAGCCTCCTGCAATAAAGGACACTTAAATGGCTTTTTGTCTATACCCATTACCGGAATGCTTTTATTTGTAAGGTTTTTTTTTTGGCTTGGCAGTAACAGTAGAAAGGGCAGCCCCTGAGTTCAAAAGACAAGAATAAGCAGTTTTTTCCAGAGTTAAACAAACCTGGGGGTTTGTGGAGGAACAAACATAAGTGGTAAAGTTTTTTTAATAGGTAACAAGTGGACCTCCGGGTTGCCGTTATTTTTTACTATTGACAGCGTTTGTTTTTTTATAGCCATTTGGTGTTGAGGTTGGGGCTGTCATCCAGTACGTTGGTTTGGGCACTCTCTTTTCCAGTGGCCAAGCTGCTTACAGTAATGCCATTTTATTAGTGTGGCTTGGGGGCCCTGTAATAGCTTCCACTCAGATTTGAACCTTAGCGTTCATAAACTGAGAAGCTTAACATGAAACTCCCCCAAGCTTATTACCAGCTTGGATCTTATCTCGCTGCCACCAATCAGGATTCTGAGCTCCTGATAAACTCTCCCGGGTCTCCCCCAAACCTTTCCCTGGGGGAACCCCCAAAGACCCGAGAAGCTCTGAGCTACCCCAAGGGAATACTCCACTTCCTTCCCCTCCCTCTCCACCCAGACTTCCTTCTGGCTAACAATGAGAGTGACTGATGTAAATCTCTTTACATGCACAATACCAGAAGCCTGGTCTCCTTATTCCACAAAGGACAAATCCCACAAATAAAGGAAACAGAGATGATCCTTCTCTTCCTCACCACCACTCTCTGTGCTGCAAAGCTTTACCTCGAGTCAATCCAAAGAGAATCTCTCCCTTGTTCCTTGACCTCCAGAGAGAAAACTCAAACAGTCTTAAAAAAGAAAAGTTAATATCAAAAGAAAGAAAACCTAAGAAATAACTGAATCTCTGCATCAAGATACAAATACAGGGCTATTGCTTATAAGAAAATATGAATTAACAGTCTGAGTCAAAAGATATCCAATTTGAAACATTCCAGCAAGTAACACATGTAAGACAAAAACAAATAATCTATTGCTTTTCCTTTGTACTCACACTTGGTACCAGAAGGTAGAAAGAAGCTGAGCATAGAAGAAAAACTCTCTCTCATAGCCGAGAGAAACAAACAGGAACAAAGCAAAAACACCCGAAGTTCCCTCCCTCACTTTGAAAAAATCCAGTTCCTATGGTCCTCTGGTCAGGTGTTTGGTTCCCTTTGTTAACCCTTTACAGGTAAAAGAAACATTAACCCTTAGCTATCTATTTATGAAAGCCCCCCCCCACCCCGTGATCTGCTTTTGGTTGCCACCTGGAGGGTTCCCGCTTTTTTTCTTGTTTTTTACTCCCAGCGTTTACAAGGGCTGCTAGCATTTTTACCAGTTTGGTTTTTTGTACTTTATTTTTTGTGTGAGGCACACAGGTGGTCACGCTTACCAGTTTTTTTAGGGATTTTTTTTAGCGCCCTCGAGCTGCTGCAACCGCTTCTTAATATTCGGAGCTGACTGAGAGATAAAAACAAGCTTGACCGTGGACTGTGTGTTCGTAGCCTTGGGGTTTATATTAGCATAAAATGCTTTATAAAGTCGTTTATAAAAGTTGGAAGGGTGTTCTTTTTTCCCTTGCACAGTACTATGGACTTTAGACTAATTTAGAGGTTTTTTCTCCTGCTTGTTTTATACTTGTTAAAATATAGTTTAGGAATTTTTTTAGATTTGCCTGGTGGGTTGAATTATTTGCATCTTATTGAGTAGGGTTAGTGAGAGCTATAATATTATGCCTGTCACTGGCAGCCTCCGCAGCCTTCCGGGCCCCCATAAGACCCACTCTTTCTCCTTTTTGCACAGTAGGCAATCTAAAAGTTGGCTCACATTTTGCCAGTTAGGATTATTAGACTGGAAAATGGCACGGAATTGCCTATGAATGACGTCTGCATCCTTTTTGAGGCGAGGCGTAGTGGTTTGCCAGTTTATAAGATTTGCAGTAGTAAAAGGGACATGGGCATAACGGTTTACAACTTTTTTATTTGTAGTGCGTACCGGGATGGTCCGAAGGGGTGCCTGGATATTAACTATTTTTTTTATAGACTACTCTCTGTCTAATACGAGACGGACTAAGGACGGTGGTCAGAGAAGAAGTGTACCCACTACCCGTCGCTCCACTAGTTGATTTATTAACTTGAATTGCGACTTTTTTAGTTTTTGGTGGCGGGGCTGCTGTTTTGGGCCCTGTAGAGGAGGGAACCAGGTCCACCACAGCCCGTGGCATTACTGCCGGGGGTGGCCATGGTCTAGGACAATACATGGGAGGAATATCCTCCCAAAAGTCAGCTTTGTGAGAGGCAGAAGCTTTCGGGAATAGAGGGGCCTGGATTTGTACCTTCTTCAAGCAACAATGAACCTCATCGTCCCACAAAAACCAATAGTCCATTTGACCTGGCGCTTGATTCTTTAATATCAGGCACAAAGGGGTTAAATGAGTCGGAATATTAAAGGAGCCAAACTTGGGCCATGCAGTTCCCAGGGCTGGCCAATTTTGGGTGAAAAGTTCTAAAAAGCGCTTTTTTGACTTTTTTTTTTTGAGCACTGGGCAGGGGCCATTTACTTAACATATAATTCAAAAGGCTATCTTTAGAGGGTTTACCCAGAGACCCACCCATTTGTTTTTTGACACTTAAACAGAGAATTACACAGAGAAAAGAGGGAATTATGGTTTAATTTAGAATTTTTTATTTTTATTACATTGACTGCTACAGGGGATGGTACAGAAGGATTTTAATTCGACCTCAGAGCTTCATTGCATGCTATGGTTTCCGCCCTGAGGAATTACGAACGAGAGGTTCAGTTCCGTCCACACACCTATCGCCCAAATGAACAGAGCAGAAAAACAGTAACCGGTTAACCAGAACAGAACCAGAACCAGATAGCAAACCAGAACTAGATAGCGTTTCCTTATCCTATTAGGGCTCACCTTATCGGAGCACGAACCCCAGGGGCCGCGGTGAAGTGAGGAAGAGGGGTTAAGCACCCCAGTGGCGCCGCTTCTAGTTCGCCACAGCCGTTTGGAGTCCGATGTTTGAGCTAGGAGATTCCCATCTGAGTCGCCAGAAACTGTTACCGAAATATTGGGTCTGCCTAGCTGAGAGCCAGTAACAGCCTGACAGGGATAAGGAAAAGATGCTTTATTCTGCAGAAGAAAGGAGAGCCCTGTACCTTGGTACAAAAGACTTTGTTTTATACAAATTTTACAAGCTTTTTATATACTTTTAGACAAAGCCCTTGCATGTTAACACTTGATTGGTAGGTGTCAAACCCTGCACTTTGTTATTTGGTTAGTAAAAACTGGTTTGAAGCAAGTTTTCTCTGCTTTGAGGTAGAAGAGAAAAGATAGTTCAAAAGTTCAGGTTACTGCGTACTTGAGGCTTCTGCTTCCCCCTACTGACTGCTTGCAAGCTGTTAAGGGGGGGCTACCAGTAACTTTTACAAAACCATTTGCATGGTGCCAGAGAGAGATCTTAATTCTAGCTTGGTCTGAACAGAATTATGCCCTTGACCTGCATAGGACCAGATAGCAGCCAATGTGTAAGGGATGAGCAGGAATGCAGATTCCCCATTGCTGCTAAAAGCAGAGATAAGTTCCCCCTTGTCTCATTCCCCTGGGCTTGGGGGAAGCTAAGGCCCCCTGGAGCTTCTCTTTTCTCTTCCTCTTCACTGGATGGTGAAATGAGGTTTTATCATCCGTCAGAAGAATCGGAAGTGGAACACACAACAGGCGTCCTGGAGCAAATGCACTGCTTACCAGATACATGTGTGGTCTCGTCCACATTCTCTGCCAGATGTCATATCTTTTTGCACTTGATAGCTCCTCACCACAGGAGACCAGCACACAAGATTATTGGTGAGATCCAAGTCCCATTTTGGCCTGCTGTGTATTAACCACAGGCTCTGAGCCAGTACTCTCACAGACAAGTTTCACATCATCCCACCAGCTAGAGCTGTTGAGCTAGTGACTTCATAGAGGCATATGTCTTGATCCCAGACCAGCCTGAGCCTGTGACCTCACAGGTATGTTTACACTGCAATGAAATGCCCAGAGCTGGCCATGTCAGCTGATTCAGGGTCCAGCTGGATCCCAAACTCTGGGATTCTATGAGATGGGAGGATCCCAGAGCCCGGGCTCCAGTCCAACCCTGGATGTCTACACTGCAGTTTTATAGCCCCACAGCCGAAGCCCTGCAAGCCCAAGTTAGCTGAAATGGACCAGCTGCAGGGATTTAATTGCAGTGTAGACATATCCGCAGGGGCCTGTCCCTTGATGTTAGCCCAGCAAGCTAGAGGTGCTGAATAGGTAATCTCAGAGACACCCCTGTCATGACATGAGCCTAGCAGCTAGAGTGAATGAATGCCATCACAAAGGCCTGTGCCTTGACATCAACCCAGTTAGCTGGAGGTACTGAACTAGTGACCTCACAGAGACCTGAGCCTTGACATTAGTCCTGCCAGATAGAGGTGGTGACAGACAGATATCCTACAGTATCATGGAGAAACTTTATAGAACTTTTGTGGGTTTTTTGTATAAAAAAAGCAATTGTGTATGTGCTATTGTGGAATAGTATATAACATCTCTAGGAGACTGACTAATGCAATATCTGGAAAGTATTAGGAACTTCAAAGGGCTTTTTGGGACAACACGTGAAGTGGATTTCCTAGAAAGTACTTGGGAGAAGGGAAATAACAAACTTTCCTCTCTGAAGCTAGCGTTTTGAAGCTATGTTCTGGGAAGAGAGACTATTGTCCTGCACCTGGAAACTCTAGATCAAGACCCCCCAAACTGAATGAAGGATGGACTAAACTTTTCATAAGTGTGCTAGTTGTGAACTGAAGTTATTCTGAACTTGTGACCATAGAAGAGATCTGATGGTGAGGTTTCGAAGGATTGCTCCTTCCAGGACCCATGTCAGACTTACGGTGATCTCTGGTAAGCTTGTTAGCATTAGCTTATTAGGGCCTTTTATTGTTTGTTATATGTTTCTCTCTAATGCTGTTAATCAACGAATAAATAAGCTTGCATAGAAAGAACTGTGTAGTAGCTTAACAGTGGGCAGTTACACTGTTCAGCCTCTGAAGATGAAGGAAGCAGGCCTCCTTAGGCAGAGTTTCTTGCTGGGAATAACACAAGGAAGGCAGGGAACTGTTTGGCCTGGTAATACCATGGTGGGTCTCCACCCAAGAAAAACAACAGCTTGGGAGCAGGAAGCCTGAGAGTGGATGCCTTACTTGAATCACTGAGGGGGAATACAGATGCAGTTGCACTTGTAAGCAGAGTCAGGATAAGCTGTACCCTGACATCTGGTGGTGAATTATGGGAAGTGTGGAAGTGTGGAAAGAATGTCCGGAATGTGAAGTCTCAAATATTTGCATAGGCACGCCTACCCCATCCCAGGGTGCCAAGCTGTGGGGACTGCTTGTGACAGACAATGACTCACCTAGTTGGGTGGTACTTGTTAGCCAGGGACATGGGTTCCAAACCCAAGTGAAATGGAGAGAGGTTGGGGACAGGTATCTGTGCTTGGTGGTGCAGTCTCCTTGTGGAGCCAGAAGTACCAGTTCCACCCTTCCTCTCTCCATTGTGGAATGTCAGAGTGGATTTTTTTATTCCCTTAAGATTTAGATTTACAGGTTGCTGAGCTGAACTCACTTTGGGCTAATGGTGCACTAGCACTGGGGCTTCCCACTAAGAGCTGAAATTACTGAGCTGGAGCACTGATACTTGTGCTAATAGTGGGGAAGCCTAAAGCATACTGTGGAACAGAGCAACTGGCAGAGTGGAGCAGTTTGTGGGGATGGCTGGAGCGGACCACGGGACACCTGGTGGAGCAGAAGCGGCTGGCAGAGCGGAGTAGCTGGTGAGACAGGTGGAGCAGCCCACAGAGCGAGTGGAGCGAGCAGTTTGCAGGGACAACTGGGGCAGCTGGTGGAGGCCGAGCAGTTTGTGAGGACGGCTGAGGAGCAGAGTGGAGCGGCTGGTAAGGCGAAGCATTCGTGGAGAAGGCAGAAGCAGAACAGGAGGGCAGGGCAGTTGCCCTGGACCATGTAAGGTGCCCCTTTCACCCAGGCTGGGGAGGGACCTGTACAGATAGATTTGAATCTGGGTGGCATTGACCAAGACTTTTGGGTTGTGACTTTGGAGTGACTGAACTTAAGACCCTAAGGGAGAAAGGACATTGCTTAAATGTACTTGGGGGTGGTTATGGTTTGTGTTATACTCTGTTGTGGGTGTTTTCCCCAATGGGATGCGCATTGGATTCTCTTTTATTAAAAGATTTTGCTACACACGATCCGTGCTGTGAGAGGGAAGATTGCTCCTAGAGGCGCCCAGGAGGGTGTGGTATGTAAGTGTCCCAGGTCACTGGGTGGGGGCTTGAGCCGGTTATGCATTGTGTTACTGAAACAGAACCCCTGGATGCTGAACCCGGCCCTTATTGCTGCCAACTCAGAGGGGCAGAAGGGTTACACAGTGAAGTGCAACACTTGTGAAAGAGGCTTGTCCCTTGATATCAGCCTGGCCAGCTAAGGGTGCTGAGCTAGTGATCTCACAAAACAAACTAACAAAAGTAATTTTAAAAAAGCAACAATTTACTTGTTTTTTCAACAATAATGTGACAGTCTTTTCCCTATGTTCAATAGTCAGCAAGCTTATTTAAACCAACAAGGCTAACTTTATCCCTGGTGTAATCCATTGACCACCATGCATGTACCTCATGGATGAATTTGACTCAGGAACGTTACTCACAATTTGTTGGTGTATAGAGTCCAGTCTGGAGAGTGGAGCATCTCCTGAGGAGCAGAAATCACTGAAAAAGGCTGTTCAAACATCATATAAATAACCCAGATTCACCTCTGTTCTGCTGTCAGCATTGGACCATTAATTATTTTGTGCTGTACAATTTAATCTAACTGAGTGGAAAGATAATGATGTCAAACCCAGGAGTGATGAAAACATGCCTGTCCTGGTTGTTGCAGGAGTGTTTATTTTTATGACAGCAGATCTTTCCAAAACATCTGACCCTCCATGATGTACTTGAAGCTAAGCAATTAGAGAGCATCTCTGAGCTGGGAATTAATTATAGCAACCACTGTGAAGTATTCTCAGACCAGAAAGTGCTGAGTTGTCACCCCCTGGAAATCTGATTCTTTTAAGGTGTCTCAAGCCGGGCAATCATAAAGTGAGGCACGCTTTTCTCAGCCCTGCACATATTCCCACCAAAAATTGAGCCTTTGTTAACAGTATTTTTTCTTGGGAAATGTTTTCAGTGAAATTTTTAGTTTAGAAAAACTGAAATGTAAAACTTTTATATTTTTTTCTCTTTTCTCCCCTTTTTTTTCCTATCTCCCCTCTATTTTTAATTTTTGCCATGGGATACAAAGGAATTAATGTAATCTGTAGCCTCACATGATTTTTTTGTTTGTTTCCATTTTCCTTTAATATTTTTTATCATGTTCTCTTTCCACATACTGTAGCTCCAATTTTGCAAGTTATTGAATGGCAAAAAAGAACAAGTTTTGAAAGTCACATAATGGCTGAGTTACATGTTACCTTTTTCTGCTCTAGGTATGTTTACACAAGAATAAAAAAAACATGACTAGCCTGTGTCAGAGTCTCAGGATCTGTTGCTGAAAAATTGCTTGGGCTTGGGCTGGATGGTCTCACCCGAGCCCGCATATTTACGAAGCAATTTTTAGCCCAGCAGCCCAAACTACGCAAGCCCAAGTCTGCTGACCGAGGCCATCCATGTCCATACAGTGGGCTTTTGTCTCTGTGTAGCAGTGCCTCCTGTTACTTTCAAAAGTTGAGGAAATTATGAAAAGTGACAGAACGGAATAAGGAAAAAAATACACTGGAAAATGTGGGGGAAAATCCCTAGCAACAAACAAACCACCTGGAGATTATTCATTTTGATCTAAGTCCTTTTCAGAGTCACTGTTTTCCAGGATAATAAAATAATAATTCCTAGCCCTTATATAGCACTTTTCTTCAGCAGCTCTCAAAGCAAAGGAGGTCAGTATATTTATCACTGCTGTACAGATGGAGAAACTGAGGCATAGACAGGCAAAGTGTCTCATCAAAAGTCATTCAACAGCTTAGTGGTAGAATCAGAAAGAGAGCCTATGTCTTTTGAGTGCCAGTCCATCACTCTATCCTGTAAGTATCATACCATACTGTAAGTATGACCTTACATTCAGCTGTACTGAAATACATTTGATTGAGGCCAGATTACCACAACTTCCTGATCCCTCTGTACAAGTGACCTCCCCTCAATCATTATTTAGCACATCACCAGTCCTGGAGTCATCAGCAAAGATTACCAGAAATTATTTTATGGTTTTTTTCCAGATCATTGAAGGAACGATACTCCAAAGATACTCAAGTAAAGATATTTTTGACAGTCAAACCAAGAACAGATCCCCGCAGAACCCATTAGAAACACTACAGCACACTGGAAATTCTATGATTCTCCATTGATAATTTCCAGATTTCAAAGTATATTATGTCAACACAGATACCTTCATCAACCAAATTTAAAATCTCTCCAAATATCAAAATCAGTCCTGGTGGCTTTTCCCTTCCTACTTCAAACTATTTTGTCACTAGTGTCCCTGCCAGCAGGTATATGGGATCTTGGGGAGCAATTACCACACAGGTGGGGTGCCAATTTTGTCCCTGCCAGCAGGTATATGGGATCTTGGGGAGCAATTACCACACAGGTGGGGTGCCAATTAATTTCTTTATTAAAGGAAAAAAGGAAGGGGTGGGAATTTAACAATAAAATATGAAGGGATGGGGTGTATAGGGTGTTTACAATAGACAATGATGGGGGGGTTCTTACTGAACAGTGTAGGGAGTTCTAACATTGGGGTACAGTAAGTGGGGTTCAGCACAATAGGATACAGTACAGTCAATAAGCAACTCAACTTTATATAGGAACAATTCTAGATACAGTGTGAAATGCAAAACATACCAAAAAGAAATGCAAAATAAATTGGTAGCTTCTATATAAAATGGTTAACAAGTCTTTATAGATAGATATGTTAATGGTTGGTACCGCTTATATACAATGTAACCAAATAGTATTAGATGTAAATACAAAGTATATCAGCATATGGGTGATAAGCTGAAATTATGCAACGGCGTATAATACTGACTTAATTTGTCAGGCTGTGATAGTCAAGAGTTGTACTAAAAGCTGGTCAAGGAACAGTGAAGGGGGGCGGAGGGAGTGAATGAATTATGGCAACTGAGAAAAGGAGCGTGTGATGGAAAGCGCGAGACACTGTTGAAGCCCTGGCGAGGTAAGGACAACGGGCTAGAGACGAGGTTTAAAGCACAAGAGGGGAGATATGTATGGGAAGAAAAAACAAACAGACAACTGTTAACAGGGGAGAAACAGAAGGGTTTGGGCCAGTTCGGTGGCAGCAAGGAGTTGTAACAGAAAGAGACCAGAGAAGCAACGGGTGGCAAGGAGTTGCGAGCGGGGGAAAAACAGACAAAGTTATACAAGGGAGAAGCAGCAAAAATATCTATCTTAACCAAAACAGCAAAACAACAAATATCACATTCTCGCAAACTAAAAAGCAACTATACGGACCACAGAGCGCAGACTATAACAAGGAGGTGAAACCTTACAAGCTCTAACTTTAACAATCTATGACTTATGAAACAAGAAAACAAAACCTATGGTGCACCTTATGTTCTGGGGAAGTTACAGGGCAGAGTGTATGTCCAGGGATGGTGGCTTGCAGCAGTGGATATACTGCAAGCAGAGAGCCCCATAGGCAAGCCCACAGGAGCGAGCTTAGCATCAGCACAAACTTATTTTTAGCAGCAAACTAGTCTGCGGAGTTTTAGTAGAGTTTAAGACACAGACCAAGGTTTAGCTTGCAGTCTGTGTGCTGGGGAGACAGGAGCCAGCAGCTAAAATAATAAAAATAAAAGTATAGAGAGTTTCACAGAGGGATTCTTATCCACGCCCAAGGAAGCAGCAGAGGGTAAAAGCAACAAGAACATCAAGAAGGCTAGGTACGGTCTAAAATCAGGAGATTCTTCGGCCAGCAATTCGTTCTTCCGTGGTGGGGGTTCCAAAACTGGGGTACGCTCAAAAATAAAACGAGAGCGGTAGAAAGGACCCCAGAACCCTGGCTGATCAAACCAGCAGCAATAGAGGACCTTTGAATCTTAGTTTTAACCAATGTTGTTTTTAAAGGCAAACTCGGGGCAGTTTTTCCGCCAGGATTAACCGCCTTTTCCCTTTGAGAAGGGCAATGGCTCTTGGTAAACAACTATAAGGGGCCCTCCCTTTGAGAAGGGCAGTGGCCCTGGTAAACAACTTAACAGCCAGGGAGGGGAAGCCACAGGAGAACAAAAACAAAATGGAGTATGGGGACAGCTGTAAGAAACAAAATGGAATAGGGGGATAGCTGTAACAGACAACTAAGAACAGCATTTATCCTTTAGAGGAAAGCTAAGATCTTATCCTGATATTTTGGGAACTACAGTGTATTTTTTGTCAACATGGATTTGCTCAGTTGTTTCAATATTGTGATCAAAGAACTAGCAGCATCTTTTGCAAATCTTCACCTCCTTCAAGAAAGTATCTTCTACTGTAGAATCCTTCTCAGGGCAACCTTCACGTCCTTGTCCCTCAGGCTGTAAATCAAGGGGTTCAGCATGGGGATCACCACTGTGTAGAACAGAGGCCCACTTTTCCTGGCCCATTGACTAGCTGGAACTAGGTCTCAGATACAAGAAGACTGTGGTTCCATAGAAGATGGTAACCACCATCAGATGGGAAGCACAAGTGGAGAATGCTTTGAGTTTCCCTTCACCAGAGCAGATCTTCAGAATGGTGGAAACAATGAAACTATAGGAAACAAGAATTTCCACTGACATGAATATGCCCAGAAACATAGCACATATAGAGAGCACCATTGCACTGATGTGAGTGTTGGAGCAGGAGAGCACTAGAAGTGGGGGGGGGGGGTGCCACAGAAGAAATGATTGATGCTGGAGCTGCAGAAGGATAATCTAAATGTAGAAATTGTTTGTATCATAGCATTCACAAAGCCAACAAGATAACAGCTGGCCACCAGCTGGGCACACAAGCTCGGAGACATGAGGCCCATGTAGAGCAGTGGCTTACAGATGGCCACATAATGGTCATATGCCATCATGGCTAGAAGGAGGCACTCTGTGCTTCTGGAGAGGACAAATAAAAACATCTGTGCAGCACTGCCGGGGTAGGAAATGTGGTTTTTTTTCTGCTAAGAAATTCACCAGCATTTTAGCAGTGATGACTGAGGAATAACTCAAATCTAGAGAAGACAAGTGGCTGAGGAAAAAGTACATGGGAACGTGTAGCTGAGAATCCAGCCTGATTAGTATGATCATCCCAAGATTCCCCATCAGGATAACAAGATACATTGCTAAAACACCGCAAAGCACAGAGCCTTCATCTGCGGACTGTCTGTTAACCCTGAGAGGATGAACTCAGTCACCCTGGTGTGATTTTCCTTCTCCATGGCCAGAGCACGCATGCATGACCTGCTGATATAAAGGAGGAATCAGATGAGTAGAACCAAACTGAAAGGCAAATTCATAAGAAACACGCAATTGGCTACCCTTGGATTACCACATTTTGGCAGCTGAATACCTTTTGCAACCACTGCTTCCAGTCCTTCTGCTCCCTGGTTTCCTCAATATTTTGCTCCCTATTGCCCTCCCCACTGCTTCCCTCTCACCCTATCTCTTCCAGAGCCCCAGAAATCCTGCTTCATGACACCCCACTGCTCTCCTCTGACCCTATCTCTTCCAGATCCCCAGGAATCCTGCTTCATGACACCCCACTGCTATCCCACCTATTGCCTCTAGCCCTAGCAGTTCCCTCCCTCCCTTGGAGCACCTGCTCTCTAAACCCTCTCTGCTCTTCCAGCCATTGTCTCAAACCTTGGGACCCATATAGCATCTGTTCCCCAAATCCACCCTTCTCCTCCTCCCACTGCTCTCAGCTCCCCTCCCCTGCCCTGCTAGGTGACCTGATCGGCTCTCCCCATAATATCCTTCCCCTTCTTCACAGTGTCCCTGCTACTAATTCCAATGTATAATTACTAATTTAATAAGTTTGCACAGGAAAATGAACATTATAAGCATATGTCAGGAAACAGAAAAATATTTTAGCACTGATGTTTTCATTTACATTTTCAATGGATAATGTGTAAGTGTTGTTCTTGTGATGTACTGCAATAGGAGCTGTTTTAAGACAAAAGAATTAATGGCTGCTGTGTGTGTATTAGTATACTCCTTCTGCCCAGGTTCTATATCTACGGGTTCCTCTTAACTTTAAAAAAAGAACTGGCTCTAGCCCCTATCCAGAAATCTGGTAGAAGTAGCTACCACCCATGGCACTTCTAAGAGGCCTTACTTCCTCATGGAGTCTATGTAGAACAAAAGAAAACTTTTATGAAAAGGGAGAGGAAATGCAGCATTAATTTGGGAACCATTACTTTGCAAACCATAAGTAAACATCCAACCCACTGTACCTTGAGCAGTAGTCCCTTGCCTCATTGGTGTGAAAACCTGGCAGGCTAATGTCCACTCCCCTTTTCCTCCATTCCACCCCACTCACAGTTGACCAAAGTCAGCCAAGTAAGTCCCAGAATTCAGAGGCATGTTCATGTGGGTTCACCTCGCACCCCTGAGACAGGGGCCAAGCAATACCTTTGCTCTAGCCACTGCTCAACCGCTGCTGCTTTTAGTCATGGCCACTGCCTCTCACTGCAATGCTGTCTTCTGAGAGTCCACCACTCAGCCCAGCTTTTAGTGATTTCACTGAGTAGTAGGGAACCTCACTGCTGCTGCTATGTCTTCTACATTACCTTTCACTGCAGAGCTATTCCCATACCAAGTCTAAAGTTCAGCCCCCTAGACCTGCTCATCAGTGACCTAGGCTCTAGTGATCACTGAACAAAAACAAGGACTCTCACCTGAGTCTGATAATCTCTACCTTTAAATGCTGGAGGAGGAGAGTCAAATGGTATCTAGTACTCTTTAATAAGAGCCCTCAACAACAAATAAGAACATGGGTCTTCACCCTCTCTGACTTTTACTTAAATTAGCATGATGATAACTCCCTGCTTAGCTAGCCATGTTTAATTTTGAGTTACCTCCCTTTTTGGGGTATTGTGAGTAAAGATCTGCCACCCTTCACTCTTACACTAAGAATAATAACATGGAATTAACCCTGCATTCAAGAGTAAAGTGAATTTTAACCCAAAACAGCTAAAATTGATCCTTTTGGCAAAGCAGGTCTGCCTGCTGATCACCTAGTCAGAGTAGATGTGTCTACACAATTATTGTGTGCTTCTGAGGTCTTCTATCCTAGCTCATCCTTGGATGTCAGGGGAGAACTCCTTCTGACCTGGCTTACAATTTCAATGTCTATTTATTGTGCTACCTTTTAATTTTTCGTTAAAAAAAATCACACTCTGTGTAGATACATAATCATAGAGTCAAGGCTGCTTCTCATTAAAACAAGCATATGCCTTGTAGAATAACAGCTCTTTAGCTTCACTAAGTAGATATTGTAGCAAACTGTTCATAATTCATCTCTCTAACAGATGTCAGTATCTTGCCTGAGTGCTCCACAGAACCAGGCATCTCATAGTTCTGCATTTAAATAATCCCCTTTCCTCAGTTTTGTTGATTTTCTCTGTCTGTAGTCTGGTTTCTTTAAATACCCTTCATTTTTTAAAAATTACAATCTGTTTGCTTTGAAACAATTCTAGAATATGCTCACTTTATTCAGTAGTCAGCAAAGTAAACTAAAGAAACAAAGCTAAATTTACCTCTGGTGGGTAATCCACTGAACATAAAGCATTTATCTCATGGATGAATTTTTCCAAGGATGTTATTCACAATTTGTAGGTGTGTAGTTTCCAGTCTGGAGTGTGAAAGCGATTGGCTACCCTGAAATGTGAAAATAAATGAAACAGACTGTTCAGTCTCCATGCTGATAACCCTGATTTCCTCCTTTTTCTGGTGTCATCACTGGACTGGGAATTCTTTTGTGCTGTCTAGCTCTGCAGCTTAATTTGGATTTGTATTTAACCCAAGATGCTGATAAAAACAAGACTCTCCTGGCTGATTGGTGTTTATGTTTATTAAGGAGCAGGTCTTTGGGACAAGATCCATGGAGGTGTCCCTTTTCCCCAGAGCACCTGATCCTCCAGGAGGTACATGTTCCTAAGCAATTAGACAGCATCTTTGGGGTGAGATGAGAATTGCACCAGTGGCTGTGAAATCTCAGACTGATTTGGTGACAACCTTGGAAGGCCAAAATTGTTAAAATTATTTTGCACGTCTTGATTTTTTCCTTTCCCAACTTAAAACACCTCCAAGGGGCCTGAATGTGAGAAAGTGTTGAGCTGTCACCCTTGGGAAATCAGCATCCTTTAATGAAAATTGAGTTGGGCAATAAAAAAATGGAGATATCCAGAATAACTAATCGGTGTTGAAAATAGTGAGCTGTTTGAAACCATTTGTTGGTCTATGCGAAATGAATATAGACTTAGCCATATTCCGTGGAACAGGTACCTACACCACAATTTTCCTCTAGATGGCAGCAGAGATGCCAAAGAGTGACTGGGTCAAGAATCTTGACCCTAGAAGTGGTTCCTCCAGATGAAAGAACAGCAGTGGGAACACTTTGTGTTCTGATGCCAGATTCAGAGTATTTATTATTTAATGTTATGCTGGATTTTCCTTTCCTCACATGGACTTTTTCTTCCAGTGGAAGTTTCTGGTTGTTGGTGATGCCATTCACCAGTTACTCTTTCACTATTTGTTGGTCTTGTTTCCTAGTGCTTGTGATTTGTGTCAGAGGCCAGGTCTACACTGCGACTTTAAATCGGTTTAATGGCCGATATACCGATTTAATGCTGTATCCGTTCACACGACGTCGTCATTAATATCGAGTTAAACGGCTCCTTAAATCGATTTCGGAACTCCTCCCAAACGAGACTCGACTGTTTTGCGTCCATGTCCAAAGCTACCATCGATTTCAGGAGTGTGCACTGTGGGTACTGTTCCTCAGCTATCCCATAGTTCCCACTTCCGGTTGAGAGCACAGTGCCTGATGGGGCAGAAACATTGCCTGGGTGTGTGCTGGGTACAGCCTCACCCCCCCCTTTGTGAAGGCAGCAGACACACCTTTGGCGCCTTTTTCCCTGAGTGCATTGAGCAAACGCCATAGCACAGCAATCATGGACCCTGAGATCACAAACGGTATCCTGACCGTGTACAACACCTCGCGTACTCTCGTGCTGACTATACTGAACAATGAACTGCATAAGCAGGAGGAGAGGAGAGGCAGCTTTGCTGAGCGGCGAGGACGCGATGACGAGATGGAGCAGAATTCTCCATAACCGCTGTACCACGTTTTGGAGTACTGCTAATAACGGGCATCTTCTACCATTGAACGCAGAATTTGGGCACGGGAAAAAGCACAGACTGGTGGGACCGCATTGTTTTAACGGTGTGGACGATTCGCAGTGCTGCGAAACTTCGCATGCGTAAGAGCACTTTCTTAGAACTTTGTGACATGCTTTCCCCGCCCTGAAACGCCATAATACAAACATGAGAGCAGCCCTTACAGTGGAGAAGCGAGATGGCAATAGCACTCTGGAAGCTTGCAACCCAGACAGCTACCGGGCAGTCGGGAATCAATTTGGAGTGGGCAATCTACTGTGGGGGCTGCAGTGATGCAAGTAGCAAAGCAATCGTTAAGCTGCTGCTACGAAAGGTTGTGACTCTGGGAAACGTGCAGGTGATAGTGATGGCTTTGCTGCAATGGGTTTTCCGACTGTGGTGGGCATAGATGGAACCATATCCTATCTTGGCCCAAACACCAGGGCACCCAGTACGTGAACCGCAAGGGGTACTTTTCAATGGTGCTGCAAGCACTGGTGGACCAAACGACGTTCCACCCACATCCACGTGGGATGGCAGGAAGGGTTCATGATGCCGCGTCTTCAGGATCACTAGTCTGTTTAACGGCTGCAGCAAGGGAATTACTTCCCAGACCAGAAATAACCATTGGAATGTTCAAATGCCTATAGTTATCCTGGGGCCCAGCCTACCCCTTGATGCCATGGCTCATGAACCTACACTGGCAGCTGGACAGTGGTCAGAGCTGGTTCAAACTACAGGCTGAGCAAGTGCAGAGAGTGGTGGTAAGACAATGTGCATTTGGCCGTTTAAAGGGTCGCTGGCGATCATTACTTACTCGCTAGACTCAGCCAAACCAATGTCCCGCTTGCTATTGCTGCTTGCGTTGCTCCACAATCTTGTGACTAAGGGGAGACATTTATGGCTGGGTGGGAGCTGAGGCAAACCTGGCGCGGAGTACGAGCAGCAGAGAGACAGGGCGATTAGAGAGCACACCTGGAGCGCTGCGCATCAGAGAAGCCTTGAAAACGAGTTCAGCACGGCCCAGGGTACGGTATGACTGTTTGCTTCCCCTTGATGAACCTCCCGCACTTGATGGACTTATTCAGTGTAAGCAACCACCACCTCCCCTTTGATTACAGGTTGGCGAAGGAAATAAATTCAGTCTCGTTTAGAAATCATTTATTATTCATTAAATATAGCATCTGTTAAAAAGTCATGTGTTTTTCCTTACTACTTTCCCTGTAAGCAACCCACCCTCCCCTTTCGATGTATTCTTTCTTACAAATGAACTATAAAAAAGGAAGAATTAGGAAGGTATCCCTGCTGCTGTGCTTTGGAAGGAGGGGGAAGGGAAAGGCCATTAAGCACATGTAGCGTAATTACAGCCTTTACTGAACTCTCCAGGGGGGTGGAGGAGTAGGCGGGTGAAAGCTTCCCACCGTTCTTACACGTCTGGGTGAGGGAATATGGGACGTGGGCTTGCAGGGAGGTTATACAGGGGCCGCGGCACTCTGCTACTGCGCTGCTCTTCCTGAAGATCCACCATGCGTTGGAGGATATCAGTTGAGCACGCAGCAGATCCAGCGTTGCATCTGCCAACGCTGGTCTTCCTGCCTAGCCCTCTCATATCATTCACTGGCATCCTTCTGTATTTGCTACCACATCCTTCAATCATTCTGTTTATCCCTCTCATGCGTGTACTTCAATAATTTCTTGAACATTCATCTCGCTTCTTCTTCTTCCTCGCCGTATCAGAGCACGCCCTCGTGACAGCGTAGGACTGCAGAAATGTGCAGCTGCATGGAGAGGCAAACCAGGTGAAATATGTGGAAAGATACCTTTTACAGAGCAATGATAGTACTCTTTTCACATAGAACACTATCCACCTTACAGAGCACATGTGAGCTCTATACAATGTCGCATTTTGTATCGTTTAAATATCAGTGTCTGTGTGACTGGTGTGGAACACACCAGACGCAGGTACGGCAAACCGTACATCCACCGCGATGGTAAGTAAGGCTTTAAAGTTTGACTTCGCCGCGTTCATATACACAGTGATCTATATGATGCCTTGCTCTGTTAAGAGGAACTGCAAAGCCCAAACCCCTCTTTCACATCCACCAACAGCGCATGGCTCCTATCAATACGATCGCAGCTAGTGATCACCCTACTTCACCCCCGCAGCGCGTTGCTGGTAGCTGGGAAGATCCTGCTTGCAAGACCGCGAGAACTCGTCGCTATCCCTCCTCCATCACCCCGCTCTGGCAGTAGCAAATCGCCATGTCTTGCCCCTATTTACATTCCTGATTTTACAAGGTAACAGTGGATGATATCTCTCTCCTGACAATACCACCGCAGGAGGCAGATCGTTGTTTTGCAATGCCTTCAGTGCAATGCTTCAATGCCTGCAGTACCAAATGTATTGCAAATACATGCGTTGAAAAGTTACCTACTATGGGGACGGATAAGGCTGCCTTGGCCAGAAATGTTCTATATATCATAAGGCTTTCTGAGTTCCTCCACGATCATTCATGGAGATTATTGGAGGATTTTCGCTCCATCCCCGACATGTTAATGAAATTTTCCTGTAACAGTAATGGCTGCGACGTGCAGCAAAAGCCCTGGTGGTCAATGCGATCTAATAAAACCTTTGTTTTCATCCGTGTTTGATACAGAATGAAGGACACTTACCGGAGTCGCTTCATGGCTTCACTGTCTGGGCTTGTCGCTTGGGAGCGCAGGACTGTAATTCTTGGGTCTCAAAAGATCCTGGCTGTTGGGTTTACGGACTGCTGTGTGCTTTCTCCAGGTCATCTTCATCCTCATCTTCCTCTCCATCTCCCTCGGCTACATCATCACAAACAGTTGATATTCAATCCCAAAGTCTGAATCCACGGACAGGGTGGGGCACTGGTAGCGTGAACCCCAAAATTGCATGTAGTCAGCATAGAAGCGCATCTTTTCGGCTCAGAGCCTGACCTTCGTTGCTTCTCTGCTTTCTGGTAGCCTGTCTAAGCTCTTCACTTTCACTGCGGCACTGCAGGGAGTTCCGCTGTGCCCTTTTCAGCCATAGACTTTGAAATTCTTTCAAAAACTTTTCATTTGTCTTTTGGAACGCAGTGCTGTGAGCACTGAGTCCTCACCCAGATAGCGATCAGATCCAGACTCCTGTGTGGTCCAAGCTGTGCTCTTCTTCGATATCAGGAGACTGCATTGTTACCAGTGCATATGAGCTCTGTGTGCTCACCTGTGTGTGTGCTGACCTCATAGGGACAATCAGGAAAGGAATTCAAAAGTTCGCAGGGATTCAGGCTTTTTCCTGTTACCTGGCCAGTGCATCACAGTGTAGTGTCCGATGCTATCATGAGTGCCCTGTCGCAATGGTCTGAAACCAAAATTGGGATGGCTCACTTGGGACAGAGTCAATCGCTCCCTTCTTGTTTCTAAAAATTGAGTACGTCTGCCTGGACTGTCATAGCCCAGCTGCTGCCTCCAAGTGCCCCCGGTGTATGTCACAAATAGTCTATGTGTTCTTATTCTTGTATTCCTCACAATGCATGACATAAATGGGGGGGGGGCCTGCCACAGTAGCTGCAGAGGTTGGGAGAGAAGTGAAGCATGGGTGCAGTTCTTGCAGAGAACCCCTGTTATACAGCCACAGAGTAGCTATGCTCTCTAACACACTTGACTCTTCTTCAGAGGTAGCTGTGTTAGTCTGAACTGTAAAAGCAGCAGAGAATCCTGTGGCACCTTATAGACTAACAGATGTCTGTTAATCTATAGGTGCCACTGGATTCTCTGCTGTTTTGACTCTTCTTGTAGGTAGGACAGACTCTATTTTAGAAACCATAAGGGAGGATTGACTCACTGGCAGTGAGTCAATCCCAATTTTGCTTTGCGTTGCGCCCCAGCTGATTTTAGCCAGGGCACTCATGATGCAGCAGACACTGCAGAGAAGGAGAGATAACCACATGTCATTGCCAGTTTTCTTTGATAGTAGATGGTACAGAAACAACGGTAACTATCTCACTATCATTGCAAAAGCAACTGAATGCTGGTGTGTAGCGCTCGAGTGTCGCCTCTGTCTCCACGATCTAGTACACAAATGTGACGGGAAAACAAAAAGCGGACGGCTCTAGGGCTGCCGTGCTATTGTTTCTGCAAGGCAATCCAGGAGAAAAAGGTGCGAAAAGGCTTCTGTGATGTTTTCCGGCAAGAATGAGACAGTTTACCCAGACACCCGGCTACTATTAACATTAGCACAGGGGTGGGGAGGGGATATGGGAGACGGGGAGTGCGGAGATAGGATACTAGGAATTTTTTTTATCAAGACCTGGAGGACATGCACTATGCCAGCCCCGTCTCGCAGTCTCTTAAACTATTGATTCTTGGCTGGTGCCCAATGTCTGTAGCTTAACACACGGTGTTCTGCATGGTTCACGGAACGATTAGTCGTTTTCCCACCCAGCACGAGAAATGAAGTTATAAACCTCCTTGAGTACTTCAATGTTCCCTCTTTGTAGAGATGCTGTGACAAGGCGTGCTGCCAGCACTGAAGAGCATTAGAGTTTGTGCAGTGGCAGTATGAAACCAATGAAGTTAATCTGAGTGTGATTATTGTGTGTGAAATATCTCGTCCTACCTTCCTGGTGGTAGATGGTACAGTTACTTGTAGACAGCAGAAAACTGTTACTCTCTCCTCTTTTTGTTGTACACTCATCAGTAATGGGGCAGAATGGATACTAACCCTGTGAAATTTTGAAAGCAAAATGGGATTGACTCACTTGGACTGAGTCAATCCTGTCTTATGGTTATAAAATAGAGTCAGTCCAGGCAGAATAGGATACAGTGTATTTTTAATCAGTGTATCACGACAGCTGCTCTGCGTCAGTATTACCAGAGGGAGCTGCTGCAAACACAACTGTTGTTCCACACTAGCCTGGGATACCCAGGCAGTGATATCCCGCCCATTTGTTGGCATTGATTTATGAAGATGCATGAATAGGGGAATAGTTACGATTTAGTAGTGAATTAAATGGAGGGAGGCTCCATGGGGTATGGAGCATCTAATGGCAGTTCGAATTCTTTTCTTTAAAAGGAGGAAGGGCAGTGAAGTCTGATAAAGGTCAGGCCCAGGTGATTATAGATGAAGACATTACAGATCTTTTCTTGTACAATCCACGTCAGATAAAATGGAGTCTGCTGCTTTTACCAGGAGCCAGCAGACTCAGCGGGAGAACTATGGGACATTACCACTGGGAGGGGAAGGCGTGGATTAGGCTTTATTCAGCGCAGATGCGTTTGGCTGCAGATTCGTAACAGAGGGGGTGAATTTTCAGTAGTAGATGATTTATTTTATTTCTTTCACGTGTATGCGGGGGGGCGCTGCGAGTTGATTCGGAACCCGAAGACCGTGTGATTAAGTACGACTTGGGCTCGACTCAGCAAGAATGCAATGGTTTTCAGGACCGTGTGAGTGGTGTGTAGTCCATTACCCCTCCTCCTCCAATGAGATCGTTTGTTCTCTGGCTTCCTGTTCGGTTGTCACACCGTGTGTATCCTGGGTTATTTTTCAAGTTTTGGATGTTCTGTTCTGTACGGAGTCTTGATAAATCAGATTTGTACCTACATAGTGTCAGATTAGTATCTGCGAGGTTCATGCAGGAGCACTTTATGCGTTGCATCAATGTGTTCGGAATATTTGAACTGCATCGCCACGTGGTGATCAGAGCTGTACACGTGAAGAGGGAAATGTCATTGCAAGGTCTGGCTTTCTGTTTACCGGCACTTCGCTCCGAGTGGTGATTAGCGGCCGAGCGGTCAGTTGGTGCAGTGGTGTGTGAGGTGTAGTGGTGGAGTGTCGGCTCGTGTCGTATGGCGGGTCTGCGCAGGCCGTGTTGCTGTGCCCTCTCCCTTAAAGCTTACAGGGTACGTGGCCGTGTCCTCCCAATTTGTGTCATGATTGTGAGGAAGTCCGGATGAAGAAACAGAGGTGTGAGTGGAGATGAAATGAGGTAGGGGGGGCCGGTTCTCCGGGCTCTTGACCGGTCAGGAGGGTAGACTCTAGGTTTTTAGAATAGAGGAGGAATTGACTCATTGCAGGGTGCGAATCCCATTTGCTTATCAAAGATTTTGATCCCCAGTTTTCCCCACCAAGGATTGAAGCTAGGTTACTAGCATGTCTGTTCCTAGTCTATGCGGGAACCTGGGAATATTGCCTCTTGCAATATGAGAATATCAGCCCATGGGGTTCTTATGGGGGATGGGTGGGAATAAAGAATATCTACAAGAGGGAGGAGATGGAGAGATGGATACTGCTCTTCATGCCTGTAGATTACCCGTTCAGCAGCATTCAGTACACATAGGGTGACATAGACGTAGTCAGATGATTCTTTTCCCTTTTTTTTTCACGTTTGGGGGGGGGGGGAAATCTGAGGAGCTGTTCCCTGGAACCCGCCGGACACTGTGTGTTTGAATACAGAACTTGGGTCGCCAGAAGAATCTATTTTAGAGACTGCTGTGAGACTGTGGATAGTGAAGTCTCTAGTACCGTCCGCTCTTATGGAGGTCTTGATCTCTGGATATTGCCCGTTACGTTGTCCGCAGCGCTGTGTTCTGGAGTTTTTGTCAACGTTGGGATTTGTGTTCTGTTAACGGGGTGGATCAACATGAGTTTCCCCATTACACGTCAACCTTGTGATTCTCGTACGGTCTATTGTGGAGCTCTTTTTCGATTTAACTGCATGCCAGCCGTTGTGATCAGAGTCACGCTGGCAAGGGAATGTATTCAATGTTCAGCCCCCCATGTCTTTCGATTTTACCTGTGCTGACATCCCGAGTTCAGATTGTGTCAGACGGTCGTGCATGCCTTTGGATGCCGCCCGGAGGCATCGTCGCTTTCGTCACACGGAACCCTAATCGAGTGATCACTACGGAATTAGCGTATCTCTTCGATTTCGTGATCCCACTGTGGACGCGCTAAACCGATTTTATTAGATCTGTTTTGTAATATCAGTTTAAGCTAATTCGAAATAATCGTGCAGTGTAGACGTAGCGTTACACACATCTCTGTTTTATACTCAAGAGCAATGAGGCACTGAGGATTAGGGCTTGTCTATGTGAGGAAAACCACACCAGTTTAACTAAAGGCATAATTTTAAACCTATTTAGTTAGACTTTGGGTGGAATTTTTTATTTTGGGTTAAGAGAGGCTTACTGAAGTTGGCTAGGAATCTGATCCAGTGGTGCTCCCTTTTAAGTCCATCTATTAATGACTAGGAGTTTAGGGTCATCATGAGGGATCCAGACAGAAGAGAGGAAAATCTTTCTGCAGCAGGATGTGAAAAGCCCCTTCCATTGAAATGCATTGGGAGGTATGGCCGGGTGCTGTCTCAGAAGCATAGCTTCTGATGATATGATCTAGCCTTGTGGGCACATTGTCCCCTTAGAGAACATAAGGAGGCAAGAGAGTTATGGAAGTCCTGATAAATCAGCTGGTTCCCTAATACCATCCTCCACCTCAGGGCCCAGGCCAGACTCCCTTCCCCTTTTAGGGAGATGCCTAGTGCAGCACTGGGGTTCGAGGCTCCTTCAGAGTTAGTCCATGTGGCTGACAGAGCAATCAGGAGGCTGGTAAGATCATACCAGGTAAGCTAATGGCACTGGCCATGCCAAAGCTCATTCAACTGGATAAGGCCAAGACCATGGAAGGTCAGGACTTTGTGTGAGGGAGCTTGCCATTATAGATGGCTGGCTGACCCCCCGACAGCTAATGAAAGAACAACTCACTGACTCTCTCTCCTCAGGATCAACAGGATCTTTAGGGTCAGCGCCGCTCAAAGTGTAAGTGGGGCTTCCATTGAGAATACAAGCACTGACTTGCATTTTTTTGGGTGGGTGCTGTACCCCCACTCCACCCAAGATCCCACTCCCATTCTGCCCCTCTCCCTGACACCCTGTCCTCACTCCATCTCTTCTTGCCCCTGCTCCTCCACCTCTTCCGAGACCCACTATTTTCTTTCTGTGGGTGTTCCAGCCCCAGAGCACACAGAGAATCAGCACCTATGATTGAGAATACTGGCAGGCATCAGAGGGGAATCTGAGCCTCAAATACTTCAGCTGAACATCTCCTGAGGGTGTGTGTGTGTGTGTGAGAGAGAGAGAGAGAGATCGTGTTTGTCCTGGTGGTTGGTAACTAGGGCACCAAACTACCTTTTCTCAGTCCAGATAGTTTTCCTGTCAAAAACAGGAGTTTGATTAACAATTTTATTATCCTCCTGGAAAATGTCATTTTCATTCAAATTTTATGATGGTCAAGGCTAAAACTGACAACTTTTAGAAAAATTGACACATTTTTGAAATTTCAAAATTTTACATTTTCCCTTTTTCTCTCCCTTTTATTTCCATCTCTTTTTTCCATGACGGCAATGACATGAAAATAATCTATAGCTCTGTGATATTTGTATTTTTCACTTTTTACTTTGATTGTTTTCATATTTCCTTTTTGTACTCTGTAGCTTTCCAAATCTTCTCCATCCTCACAAATGTTCTTCAGGGGCAAATTCAGAAAATCACAGAGTTCCTGAGTTACATTTTTCCCTCTACTGCTTTGTCACTTTTCCATAGTTGAGGATATTGCATAATGAGACAGAATGGTACCAGGAAAAAAAGAAAAAGGCGAATGTGGGGGGGGGAAAAACAACAATAAACAAACAACCAAGAGATTACTCACTGGCAAAAAGAGGAGAAAGGAAAATAATGAAATTTCAAAATTTCAGTATGAATGTAACCCTTCTGCCCCTCTGAGTTGGCAGCAACAAGAGCCGGGTTCAGTATCCAGGGGTTCAGTTTCAATAAAGCAATGCGAAACCGGCTCGAGCCCCTACCCAGTGACCTGGGACAATTACATACCACCACCCCCTGGGCGCCCCTAGGGGGCAATACTTCCCCTCTCGAAAGCACGGAGTCTGAGTGTAGCAAAATCCTTTTAATAAAGGAGGAAAACAATGCGGCATAACACTGAGGAAGCACCACAAAGAGGATTCATAACACAAACCATGAGCAAAAGACCCACCTCCAAGTGAGTTTGGCAATGTCCTTTTCCCCTCAGGGTCTTAAGTCCAAATCACCCCAAAGTCCAACAACCCAAAAGTCTCTGTCCCTGGTCAGTGCCGCCCCAGAGTTCAAAAGTTAATCTGCAGAGTTTTACACCCCCCCAGCCTGAGTGGAATCAGGGGGGCATAGAGGTTGTTAAGGGGCACCTTACATGGGCCAAGGCTGATTGCCCCACCTCTCCATGGAGTTCTGCTGCAGCTTTCACCATGAACAGCTCTGCTCCACCAGCCACTCTGCTCCAGTCCTGCAGCCGTCCCATGAGCCACTCCAGCTGTCCCCGCAAACTGCTCCACACTGCTCCACTCACTGTTCCGTGGGCCACTCCAACTGTTCCACAAACTACTCTGCTCCACCAGCTGCTCCGCTCCACCAGCCGTCCCATGAACCACTCCAGCTGTCCCCGCAAACTGCTCAGCTCCGCTCCGCTCCGCTCACTACTCCAACCATCCTGCAAACTGCTCCGCTCTGCCAGCAGCTTAGCAATATATCTTCAGGCTGCACCACTAGTTAACACAGCAGTCAGTGATCTCAGCTCAGTAATTTTAGCTCTTTTAGTGGCTTCAGCTCTCAGTGATTTCAACTTGTAGTAGGGGAGCCCCAGTGCTGGTGCACCATTAGTCCAAAGCAAATTCAGCTCAGCAGTCTCTAGCTAGATTCCTGAAGGAATCTAGATTAGTTCTGCTATTCAACAGTGGAGGGAGGGAGAAAGCAGTGCAATTGGTGTCCCAGGCCCTCACAAACAAACAAAGTACACATACCTATCCTCCACCCTCTCTCAATTCACTAGGTTTTGGAACCCATGTCCCTTGTCTAGCAAGTGCTACTTAGTTGATGATGAGAGCCTCTGTCATAAAACAGTCTCATAGTCCTTCATTCACATAATCAGGGTAACAATACTTTATTCCTCCTACCCCAATAACCAAGAAATTGGGGATCCCACAGCTGTCAAAATGACCATTTTGGGCTGCCATGGGCTCATGCTAGGCCGAATAGGTGTGCCTATGCAAACAAATCAGCCCCCTAAATTCTTTTCCACACTCACCATAATTCACCACCAGATGTCAGGGTAGAGCTCATCCTGACTCTGCTTACATGTAGACTGTTTAAAATTGTTCAAAACCTGTTCTGTGACTAAGTTCAAGCAAATAAAATATTGTTCCATGAGGAACTCTACAAAAAACTCCAAATTCAACTTTTTATTACAAAATTGTTTCCCCACATTTTTCATGGCTCTGCAGAGAAATAGTCTGGTTTGGGAATGTGCACTCAGCTGTGTTTGGCCAGAGTTCTCTGGTGCTTTTGTTGTCTGATTGATCTATTTTCAAGGTAAACAGGAACTGTAGTTGAGCCATTTGAAGCTATCTTTAGTATTCAAGTTATCTGCCAAGTGTCACCTCTCTAGAGTGATAGTCACATGCTGGCCCTTAGAGAGACACTGTCACTCATGCCAGCTAAAATGTCCCTCCAAAGTAGGAACTGGAGGTGGAGAGTACATTTTCCCTTTTAGCTACCCCTCACAGTTGCTAGTGTCTGCTCCCAGAGCTTCTGAGCAGGCAGCCAAATCTTCCTCCTCCTTCTCTTCCTCTCACTGTCCTCCCTCTGCCCCCTGCTGGTTTCCTCCCCCTTGCGCTCTTTCTCAGAGAAGCACAATGGAGAGGGATAGGTAGGTAGCACTGGTGTTACCCTGGCCCAGAGCAGCAGCATGTTCCACACGCAGGAGGCAGCTGTGGTGTGAGGGATATAGGAGTAGAGAGGGTGATAAAGAAATTCAGGGGGAGAAAGGTCAGAGGTGAATAGGTCATTTTGAGATGACAGAGAGAGGTGCTGATTGCCCTCCTTTGACATCAGCCACAGAAAATGAGCCTATGATGTTTGTGCCTTGACCTCAGACCAGCAAGCTGCCTAGAGAAGTACTGATATCACAGAGACCTGTCCCTTGACATCAGGGTTAAGATCTAACCAAGGCATGTGCTCTCACATCAGCTCTGCCAACTAAAGAGGACGAGCCAGTAACTCTCAGAGTGTATCTACACTGCAAGACTAAGCCTGAGTTCTGACTCCAGTTTGAGCCCAAGTCCCCCCTTCCATCCACACACAGATCAGTCTGATTGAGGTCAGCAAGCATTCAGAAACTGGATCCTACACCCCTGCTAGGGGTGTTCAAGATCTGTCATTTTGCAGTGTGTGGACACTGGTCAAGCAGCAGACCTTAATTGGAAGGTCTGCGTAGTGCAATACAGATGCATCTGCACAAATGTGAGACTCTGTGACTGTAAACCCAAGTTTACAATGGAGTGTGGATGCTCAAGCATAGGTTTGAACACACCGAATCCAAAAGACTGTGTCCCACAGTCCTGGGCTTAGTGTGCAGACAGACATACACCTGGAGGCCATTGGCTTGCCATTAGTCCACAAAGCTACAGCCAGAGACGTGACAAAGTCCCTGATCCTAGAATCAGAGAACCAAAGGGTTAGAAGGGACCACAAGGGTCATCTAGTCTAACCCCCTGCCAAGATGTATGATTTGTTGTGTCTAAGCCATCCAAGACAGATGGCTATCCAGCCTCTTTCTGAAAATCCCCAGTGAAGGCAATTCCATTACTTCCTGAGGCAGTGTGTTCCATTGTCCTACTGTTCTTACAATATGGAGTTTTATCTGACATTTAATCTAAATCTGCTATGCTGTAGCTTGCATCCATTGTCTTTTGTCCTGCCTCTATGGCAAGAGAAAACAACTTTTCTCCCTCATTTTTATGGCAGCCTTTCAAGTATTTAAAGACCACTGTCATGTTCCCACTTAATCGCCTTGTGATGGATCTCTAGGGTACAACCTGGAACTAAGGTACCACTGTGTCCCCTTAACTCTCCAGCCTGGGCTGTCTCTGACAATGTTTTGCTAGTGACAAGCAGCAAATACCTCCAGATGCTGTTATCACTCAGCACAACAGCATATGGAGCCCCAAACCCAGTTAGATTGCATGGATCTCCCAAGCCTCTAGCCTTGCACTCCAGAACTGTACTGTCTTGCCTTGGTCAGAAGCCTGACCAGTGTAAGTTTATTACTTAATCCACCCCTTCCTCAGTGTGTAGAGGACACACACTAGCCTTTGAAACTGGGCTGAGATTTCCCAAGCACTTCAAGCAAAATATAATGTTTAAGATAAATTATAAAACTGATTTAAGATAAATTATAAAACAGATTTATTAACCACAGAAAGATAGATTTAACTGATTATAAGTGGTAGGCATAAAAGGTCAGAGCTAGTTACCAAAGAAAACAAAGGGTAAGCTCACAGTCTAAATCTTAAACCTTATTACTCTAGGCAGTATTTGGATCAAGCAGTTTTCTCACACCACTGGATATTACAGTTCTTAATTCACAGTCTTCTCCCTTAAGCCTGGGACCAGTCTCCTCAGTAGAAGTCTTTGTCTTCCCAGCATTCTTGTTGCTTCCAGCATAGGTAGGGGCAGAAAAAAGGCAAGGCATGAAGCCACTGTCCCTTATTTTATACCCTCAGACCTAGGGTGACCAGATGTCCCGATTTTATAGGGACAGTCCCAATTTTGGGGTATTTTTCTTATACAGGTTCCTATTACCCCCCACCCCCATCCCGATTTTTCACCTTTGCTATCTGGTCACCCTACTCAGACCATATGCTTGGAAAATGTTAGCCCAGACATGCCTTGGTGGGCTTTGCTGAGTCAAAGGCTTGAGCAAGCCCCCTGGTGTGGTCCTTGTGCAACTGTAATTTAATTGTAAATCCCTTGATTACAATTCCCCTGCTGATTAATAGTCACTGAACACCCTACTGGGAGTGATTGGCCCAGCAAACTTACAACATATTTCAGAAACAACCATACATCAAAATCTCATAACTTCATACACAATAATAATATACGTATTTGGATAGAACAGGTTTCAGCAGATCATGATCTTTCATATATCTCTTACATGGCATACTTGGTATGAAATATATCATAATTATATGATGGGGTGGATATGGGGGTTCTGGGTGCTGCTTTGAGGTACTGAGTCCCACACTCCTCCTTTCCAAAGTAAACATACCTGTTCCTTCAGCCCTTGCTGTTATGGCTTGCATTCCATCCCTTTGAACAGCTTTGTCACTCACCTCTGGAACCTTTTCAGTTTTTCTACATCCTTTCTATACATTGGTGACCAAAATTGGACACAGTACTCCTGCTGAGGCATAACCAATGCCAAGCACAGCTGTACTATCACCTCCCATGACTTCCTTGCTATGCCTCTGGTAATGCAACCCAAAACTGCATTTGATTTTTTTTGCAATTGCATTGCTGACTCATGTTGAGATTGTGATCCACCAAAACTCCCTGATCCTTCTCAGTAGAGCTGCTGCCAGTATTTGTGCATTTGGTTTTTCTTCTGTAAATATACATTTGTCTATGTTGAATTTCATTTTGTTTTCTATAGCCCAGTTCTCCAATTTATCAAAATCCCTTTGAATTTTAGTTCTAACCCTGTAGCAGGGCAACAGCCCCACTCCTGAAGAACAGGTATTAAAGCAGACAAGCTAGGCTGATTGGGGAGGCAGCCACAGCATGAGCGACCGTTACAGACTGTAGACTGCCCCAGTGAGCAAGGGCTAGATGATGACTGGCAGTAGCCCTGAGGCAAGGTGGGTTTACAGGGTTGGGGGTTCCCCTGGGAGAGGAGACCAAGAGAGTGGGGGTACTGCTGGAGAAGAACCCTGAGATAAAGGGGCACCGGGATCCAGGAGGGACATGGGGCCTGAGGCAGGTGAGACATCGGCCAGCACAAGGTGCTCAGGAGCTGGAGTTGAGCTAATTCACAAGACAACCAGCAGGAGGTGCTGCGGCTGTGAGTCTTTGCATTGCTACAATCCCCCAAAGTGTTTGCAACCCCCTGACTTTGTGTCAACTGCAAATTTGATCAGCGCCTTGTGACAAACCCAGAAACATAGAGGGCTGAGCCAGTAATTTCACTATGGCCTGTGCTTGGCTTTCAGCCCACCAACCCATCACTGCTAACCCAAGGGACTCAGAAGCCTGTGCCTTGACATTACCCCATAAAAGGTGAAAATGCTGAACCGGCGCTCACAGAAATCTATGTCTTGGAATAAGATTAGCAAACTTGAAATACTGGGTGTGCAATGGCACAGGCGCCTGAGCATTGCCATCAGCCCAGCTGGCTAGAGATGGGCCAGTGTTCCCAGAGCACCCCTCCACTGGCAAACAAAATGAGGACGCTTTAGGCTGGAAGATCAGAAGAGGGAGGAAGCTGAGGAACTGCTGCCAGTGTGGAGAGTTCATGGGATTCCAAGGGTTCCTACCTGTAGGGGGAGCAGCACTGGTACCTGGTGGGAGAAGAGGTATTGTTTGAGCTGGGAGTCCACTAGCTGCCAGGAATAGGAACATGTGTCTTCTTGCTCAGTTCCCCTCCCTTCTTCAGGATAGAGAGGAAAGTGGAAGCCCGTTGCTTCCAGCTAGGAGAAAAGGGAGACCTTTCCACCCAGCCCTAAACTAGGGGAAACAGAATGGTCTTTCAGTTCCCTCTGAGGCTGCTGCTACACCTTTTTATTCCATAGCCAGTAACTCCCCCTATCCTGAAACCTGCTGCAGCTGGTGGGAGTGGGGTAGCCAGATCACAACCATGCTGGCATTTTGCCACCACCACGGCTGCTGCTGTGGGGAAAGGGACTTCCTTCAAGATGAAGAACCCCTTGAAATCTGTCCAACTTCGCTGTGATGGGTAGTTGGATTGGAGCCATTCCTAAAATGTCAGAACTCCAGGCATCTGCTCATGTGCCTACTCGTAACACTGGTTCCCTCAGTCTCCCTGGCACCTCACAGAGTGTGTGCGGAGTTTGATTGTTACCCTACATGGCTCCATATTCTGTGCATATAGACAAAAAAACACATACACACTCACACTCCTTGTGTGCCTGGCTTTGTGCCTGTTTTGGGATATGGATTTCTTACATACGTATAAGGCCCTTTGTTTACAGTTTTTCCTTTTTTTTTTCCAACTGAAAAATTCCCAGATTGTACAAAAGCTGCTATTCAGTTTTCAGTGTTTTAACTCAAATTTTGGGCCACTCATCTACATGAAAACACCAATTATGTTAAGAAAAATCTAATCACTACATGAAGTACAGGTGTGTTACATTAATGAATTAGTCTAAGTGTGAGAGTGTCTGTTAAAGCAAGGCTATATAGTGGATGATGCACAGACAAGCACACGTGCACATATTGTTAATGTACAGTTCATGAAATACACCACAGCATTAAATTGTTTTTATTATCAGTACTCTTACTGACTATAGTACTTTTTATAGTACTGCTTTTTTAGAGACTCATAGACTTTAAGATTAGAAGGGACCATAATGTTCATCTAGTCTGATCTCCTGCACATCACTGGCCACAGACTTCACCCACCCCATCCTGTGACAGACCCAGAACCTCTGGCTGAATTACTGATGTCCTCAAATAATGATTTAAAGACTTAAAGTGACAGAGAATCCACCTTTTCACTAGGCTAAATCTGTCAGTGACCCATGCACCATGCTGCAGAGGAAGGCAAAACCCCACCAGGGTCTCTGCCAATCTGACCTGAGGGAAAATTCTTTCCCAACTCCAAATGTGGCAATCAGTTAGATCCTGAGTATGTGGGCAAGACTCTCCAGCTAGATACCAGGGGGAAAAAAATTCTGTAGTAACTCACAGCTTCTTGTGTCCTGTCACTGGACATTGGAGATATTTGCTGCTAGCAGTCACAGATCAGCTACATGCCATTGTAGGCACTCTCATCATACCACCCTCTCCATAACTTATCAAGCTTAGTCTTGAAGCCAGTTAGATTTTTTCCGCCACTGCTCGCCTTGGAAGACTGGTCAAGAACTTCACTCCTCTGATGGTTAGAAATCTTCATTTACTTTTCAAATCTAAACTTCTTGATGTCCAGTTTATATCCATTTGTAACGGTGCATAGCTGGGGCTCGACCCTCCTAGGGGAGGAGGGGAGCCACACCAGCCTCACCACGTCATCTGAGGCAGCCTTTGTCTTCAGGGCTAAGCGCCGCTGCACAGTCGCTTGGGCTCCGGCCTTCTGCTATAGGGCAGAGCAATGAATACAAAGTTATAGAGGCTCAGGCCCTTGTGACTCAGGGTTGAGCCGTCAACAGTTCAGGTGGCTCGGGCCCTTTGAGGCAGGACTGAGCAGTGACACAGTTAAAGGGGGCCCAGCCCTTGGTTCGGGTGGGGCACTAAACACACAGTTACAACAGCTCAGTCCCTCATGGCTCAGGGTTGAGCAGTCACCAGTTCAGGCAGCGCGGGCCCTTTGGGGCAGGACCGAGCAGTAGCACAGTTAAAGGAGCCCAGCCCTTGGTTCGGGCGGGGCACCAAACACACAGTGACAATCGCTCAGTCCCTCATGGCTCAGGGTTGAGCAGTCACCAGTAGACTAAATGGCCTCCTTAGGCTGGGGAGAGGGGGATTCTGCCACCCAGGTACGGGTGACAGGGGGAACGCAGGCCCACCCACTCCACTGCGTTCCAGCCCGGAGCCCTAGTAGCAGCTATCACCGCTGACGGTCAGTGGGGTCCTGACCGCAACACACTGACATGGGTTCAGGTATACTTGCAGCCTGACTGGAGTCAGCTGCCCCCGGGCTACTTCCCATCTCCTCCTCTGGGTTTACCTGACCTGTGGCATCAGCCCCTGGGAAGTCGAGTACCATGGGCTCCTCCCGGCCAGGGCTGGGCGGTAGGTCTGGCAGTACCTCTAGGAAGTCCAGCAGGCCTGGTCCGGGGGTTCCTCGGGGTAGCAGCAGGGACGGGGCGGCTCCGGCAAACTCCTCATCGTAGCGGGCGCAGGGAAGCTCTGGCAGCTCCTCGTCGTAGCGGGTGCGGGGAAGCTCCGGCAGCTCCTCGTCATAGTGGGCGCAGGGAAGCTCCGGCCAATCAGGGCACCAGCCCTGGGCCTCAGCAGTGTCCCAGTCACTAGCACCCTCTGGCAGGTCTGCTCCCGACGGCGGCTGGGCTCCAACTGAGTGCTGATGGACGGCTTTTATACTTCTGGGTCGCCTCCTAACCCTCTGAGGGGTGGGCTCACTGCTCTGTGGCCCTGCCCCCTGAGGTGCCAGCGGGGTTTGACCCTCCTAGGGGAGGAGGGGAGCCACACCGCCTCGCTACACCATTTAGTTTTGTGTCTACATTGGTGCTTATATTTAAAAATGTCTCTCCCTCCCTGGGTGCCACATTTCAGGAAACTTGTAGACAAATTGGAGAAGGTCCAGAGAAAAGCAACAAAAATAATTAAAGGTCTAGAAAATATGACCTATGAGGGAAGATTGGGAAAAAAAGGGTTTGTTTAGTCTGGAAAAGAGAAGACCGAGAGGGGACACGGTTACAGCTTTCAAGTATATAAAAGGTTGTTACAAGAAGGAGGGAGAAAAATTGTTCTTAACCTCTGAGGACAGGACAAGAATCACTGGGCTTAAATTGCAGCAAGGAAGATTTAAGTTGGACATTAGAAAAACTTCCTAACTGTCAGGGTGGCTAAGCACTGGAACAAATTGCCTAGGGAGGTTGTGAAATCATCATTGGAGATTTTAAAGAGCAAGTTAGACAAACACCTGTCAGGGATGACCTAGACAATATTTAGTCCTGCCTTGAGTGCAGGGGACTAGACTAGACGACCTCTTGCGGTCCCTTCCAATCCTGTGATTCTACAATTCTATGATTTATTCTTCTGATATATTTATAGAGAGCAATCATATCTCCCCCCAGCCTTCTTTTGGTTAGGCTAAACAAGACAACGCTTTGAGTCTCCTCTCATAAGGTAGATTTTCCATTCCTCTGGTAATCCTAGTAGCCCTTCTCTGCACCTGTTCCAGTTTGAATTCATCTTTCTTAAATATTGGAGACCAGAATTGCACATAGTATTCCCGACAAGGTCTCACCAATGTCTTGGATAATGGTACTAACGCTTCCCTGTCTCTACTGGAAATACCTCACCTGATGTATCTTAGGACTGCATTAGCCTTTTTCACAGCTGCATCACATTAGGGGCTCATTCTCATCCTGTGATCAACCAATACACCCAGGCCTTTCTCCTCTTCTATCACTTCCAACTGATATGTCCCCAGCTTATAGCAAACATTCTTGTTGTTAGTCCCTAAATTCATGACCTTGCATTTGCACTCTTAAATTTCATCCCATTTCTATTACTCCAGTTTACAAGGTCATCTTCTTGTATGACATTCCGGTCCTCCTCTGTATTGGTCATACCTCACAACTTTGTGTCATCCACAAATTTTATTAGCACACTCCCACTTTTTATGCCAAGGTCAGTAATAAAAATGTTAGATAAAATTGGTCTGTTCTCCTGTTTCTCAATATTAGCACTGATTTCCCTCCTATTTTTTAAATTTTTGTAATAAGCACTGAAAATTTTTCAGGAAATTTTAAACAAAATAAAAACTGGAAATGCAGGAACTTACAAATGTATTTCCACAGATTCATACCTTTTGAAGCCAAAGGAAACCATACTGACCATACAGACTGACCACCTCTATAAGACAGGCCAGAAAATGTCACTCAGTGATTCTTGCATCAAGACCATGACTTCTGTTTGAGCTAGAACAGAACTTTTAGAAAGACATCCAAAGACCTTTGGCGTATCAAAGATCTTCCCCCAGTGAAGCTACTTAAAGACCATTATCAAGTTAAGTATCAGAGGGGTAGCCGTGTTAGTCTGAATCTGTAAAAGCAGCAGAGAGTCCTGTGGCACCTTATAGACTAACAGACGTTTTGGAGCATGAGCTTTCGTGGGTGAATACCCACTTCGTCAGATGAAGCAATGTAGTGGAAATTTCCAGGGGCAGTTATATATATGCTGGCAAGCAAGCTAGAGATAATGAGGTTAGTTCAATCAGGGAGGATGAGGCCCTGTTCTAGCAGTTGAGGTGTGAAAACAAGGGAGGAGAAACTGGTTCTGTAGTTGGCAAGCCATTCACAGTCTTTGTTTAGTCCAGAGCTGATGGTGTCAAATTTGCAGATGAATTGAAGCTGAGCAGTTTTCTCTTTGAAGTCTGGTCCTGAAGTTTTTTTGCTGCAGGATGGTCACCTTAAGGTCTGCACTATTGTGTGGCCAGGGAGGCTGAAGTGCTCTCCTACAGGTTTTTGTATATTGCCATTCCTAATATCTGATTTGTGTCCATTTATCCTTTTCCCGTAGAGACTGTCCAGTTTGGCCGATGTACATAGCAGAGGGGCATTGCTGACATATGATGCGCGTATATTACATTGGTGGACGTGCAGGTAAAATGAACCGGTGATGGGTGGCTGATCTGGTTAGGTTCTGTGATGGTGTTGATGGATAAAATAATTCATACTATGCTGTTTGTGACATTTCTATGACCTGCTTTCATAACCTATGTCACAACTTTGCTAAGTACTTTGATCAAGGATAGCAACGTGGAATGTTTAGAGAACATCAACAGGCAAATAGCCCTCTGTACATGCAAATAAACCTATGTACCCCACGTCTGCACACCCCTGAAAATATGCTGTATCACTGTGGTCTGATATGACGTAAATAATGGTATATAAATGTACTGCTTTGCCATGCCTCGGGGTGTCACTCCTCTGGCATTAGTCGGGGAGGCACCCGTCCAGCTGGTCGTCGAATAAAGGTCTGTATAAAACTCTGTCCGTCTCTGTGCCTCCTTGGAGTAACTGACTCGCTCCGGGGAGAACGTGCCCATTGGCTAACAGTGTCGCCGGAGTAATAGTGGGCAGAGTTGGCATCAGGGTTTGTTGCATGGATTGGTTCCTGAGCTAGAGCTACTATGGTGCGGTGTGCAGTTGCTGGTGAGAATATGTTTCAGGTTGGCAGGTTGTCTGTGGGGCAAGGATTGGCCTGCCACCCAAGGCCTGTGTGAAAGTGTGGGATCATTGTCCAAGATGGGTTGTAGATCCTGATGAATGGCATTGGAGGGGTTTGCCCTCTGCTATGCTATATCAGCCAAACTGGACATCCTATGGAAAAGATAAATAGACACAAATCAGATATTAGGAATGGCAATATACAAAAACCGTTAGAAGAGCACTTCAGCCTCCCTGGCCACACTATAGCACACCTTAAGGTGGCCATCCTGCAGCAAAAAAACTTCAGGACCAGACTTCAAAGAGAACTGCTGAGCGTCAATTCATCTGCAAATTTCACACCATTCAGCTCAGGGTTGAACAAAAGACTGTGAATGGCTTGCAACTACAGAAGCAGTTTCTCCTCCTTGGTTTTCACACCTCAACTGCTAGAACGGGCCTCATCCTCCCTGATTGAACTAACCTCGTTATCTCTAGCTTGCTTGCCAGCATATATATACCTGCCCCTGGAAATTTCCACTTCGATTCATCTGAAGAAGTGGGTATTCACCCACGAAAGCTCATGATCCAAAACGTCTGTTAGTCTATAAGTGCCACAGGACTCTCTGCATTATCAAGTTAGCTCTTCATACTACCTTTGTTAAATTAAATAGATAGAGCTTCTTTAGCCTCTCACTTTAAAGTGTTTTCCAGATACAAATCATTCTTGTAGGTATTTTCTGACCCTCTTCATTTTTTTCAACATGCTGTTGAAAATGTGGACACCAAAACTGGACACAATAGTCCTGCATTTGACTCATCAATGCTATGAATGAAGTAATAGCACTTTCCTTACTACTTGAAACTGCCTTTTTGATACATGGAAATATTGTGTGTGCCTTCTTAGCCCCAGTATTGCACTGGAGCTCATGCTGAGTCTGCTATCTACTGTGCCCTAAACTCTTTTCATAGGTATGTCTATACTACGAGATTATTCCGATTTTACATAAACTGGGGTTTTGAAAAAGATTGTATAAAGTCGAGTGCACACGGCACATAGCACATTAATTCGGCAGTTGGTCCATGTACCAGGCTAGATCGAATTCCCTGACCACTGCACTGTGGTAGATTATCCTGTAGCTATCCCATTAGTTCCCGCAGTCTCCCCCGTCCCTTTGGAATTCTGGGGGTTGAGATCCAGTGCCTGATGGGCGCGCAAAACCTTGTCGTGGGTGGTTCTGTACACTCACTCTCCTCGTGAAAGGCAGCGACAACCATTTCGCGCCTTTTTTCCTAGCTGAACTGTTGCAAATGCCCAAGCACAGAAAGCATGGACCCCGCTCAGATCAAGACCACACATCGTGGAAGTTTAAAACCTCGCGCATTCGTCGTGAAGTCTATGCTGAACCAGGACCTGCAGCCAGGCGAGGAGGAGGTGGCTCTGGCAGGCAGCGATGAGAGTGATGAGGACATGGACACAAAGTCTTCAACCGCTGGCTCCTGCGCTTTGGAGATTCCTGCCGTAATGAGGCGGTCTAGCCATATTGAACATCGATTTTGGCCCGGGAAACAAGCACAGACTGGTGGGACCACATAGTTTGCAGGTTTGGACGATTCCCAGTGGCTGCCGAAACTTTGCATGCGTTAAGGCACTTTCATGGAACTTTGGACTTGCTTTCCCCTGCTGTGAAATGCCGTAATACACACAGATGAGAGCAGCCTCACAGTGAGAAGCGGAGGCAATAGCTCTCTGGAAGCTTGCAATGCCAGACAGCTACTGGTCAGTCGGGAATCAATTTGGACTGAGGAAAATCTAACTGGGGGGTGCTGTGTGCAGTAAACCAATGCCTCACTGAGCTGCTGCTACAAAAGTTGTGACTCTGGGAACGATGCAAGTGTCATAGTGGATTGGCTTTGCTGCAATGGGATTCCCTACTGTGCGTGGGGAATATTATGGACCCACTTCATCCCTAGCTGGCACCGAGAGCCAGGCCACCCAGTACGTCAAGCGCAAGGTGGTACTTTTCAATGGTGCTGCAGCACTGGTGGGATCACAAGGGAATGTTTCCCCAACTCCACATGGGATGGCCGCAAGGGTTCATGACGCTTTGTGTCTTCAGAAAACACTACTCTGTTTAAACGGCTGCGCACGGCATTACTTCCCAGACCAGAAAATTAACAGTTGGGGATGTTTGAAATGCCTGTAAGTTATCTGGTGACCCAGGCCGACCCCTTGCTGCCATGGCTCATGAAGCCATACACAGACAGCCTGAGATAGTAGTCAGGAGCTGTTCAATTAAGGCTGAGGCAGTGCAGAATGGTGTAGAAATGTGCTTGCTATTTAAAGGGCGCTGGCGCAATTACTGACTCGTCATGACTTCAGCTCAAACCAATGTCCCCAATTGTTATTGGCTGCTTTGCTGTGTGCGTCTACAAGTCTCGTTGTGAAGTAAGGGGGACCTTTATGGTGGGCGTGGGATGCGCTGAGCAATCACCTGCCGCTGATTGATGTGCGCCAAGATCACAGGGCGATTAGAAGAGCACACCATGAAGCGGTGTGCATCAGAGAAGCTTTTGAAACACAAGTTTCTCACGGGCTAGGGTACAGTGATGACTTTGTGTGTTTTTCCACCTTGATGAACTCACCCGCCCGATTGATCGATCTCCCTGTAAGCGAACCACCCTCTACGCCTTCGATTACAGCTTGCTTAAGAATAAAGTCACTATCGTTTAAAACATCTGGTATCTTTTATAAAAGTCATTATAAAAGAGGGAAGAACAAATGACAAGGTATCTTGGATGTGGTTTGGGAGGGAATAGAGGGAAGGAAAGGCCACTAGAAAATATTTCAAAAGAAGACAGCTCTTTGTTGGCTGTTCACGGTAGTGGAGTGGGCGGGTGCACGAAGCCTTCCCCACGCGCTTCTTCAACCATCTGGGTGAGGAAGATATGGAACTGGGTGATGGTGACGGTGGTGGTACACAGGGGCGTGCAGCGGCCTGCTGTGGACCTGCTCTTGTTTTCCTGAAGCTCCACAGATTTCGGCTGATGTCAGTGTTGATCACGCAGCAGCCCGAGCATTGCATCCGCCACCGCTGATCTTCCTGCCTACACCTCTGATCTTCCTGTCGCCACCTCTCATCTGCGAGCATTCTCTCCTGTCCTCACGTTCACTTGCATACTTCCTGTATTTGATACCACCACACTTTCCACTCATCTCAGATGAGACTCTTTTCATTGCGGTTACTTCATGATTTCCGAAGAATCTTCGTCTCGCGTCTTTTTTTCCTCGCCTTATCTGAGAATAGCCTTCAAGGTGGAGTAGGAGAGGCTGAAAAATTTGCAGCTGCATGAGGGAGGTGTAAAAAAGGGACGAGAAGCATTTAAAAAGATACATTTTACAGAACAATGGTATATACATCTTTCTCGTGAAACAACCTATCACCTGACATAGCCATGTGATTCACTACAGGTCGCATTTTGCATCATAATATTGAGCTGCCTGGCGGCCGGTGCAGAGACTTCACCCAGACACAGGTCCGGGCGCAGAATTCACTTGCATGCTGGCCCTGTAAAGGTCATTGTCTTTCGGCTTCTCAGCCTCATTTTACACAGTGCCCTCCTTTTTCAAATCACGAAGCACACAGCCGTCGATGCTGCTCTTTCCTGTTAATATCAACAGCAGAAAACCGGCCCCCCATTCATTCTCTGGGATTAATCGTTTACCACCCCCTCCCACCACCGGCGTGGCTGTGTATCTGGATAGACACGATAATCACCCCTACCGCCCACCGCACTATGGCTGGTAGCAGGAACGATCCCTGCTAGCCAAAACGCAAAAAACTCAGCCGCCATTACAGCCCCTCCTCTCTCCCAGCTGGCTACCTGCAAAGGAAGGATTTTGTAAAGCAACAGGCAACAGGCCCAGTAGGGATCGGCCATCCTGTCCCCTTAATTTAAATTCCTGAATTTCAGCCCCGTTACCATGAATGATATCACTCTCTGAGGATAAGCATAGGCGAGCTAAGTTGGAGGTTGCTTGAATGCCAGCATCCCGGGACCATTGCCAGCTAGGCTTTGTTCAGGCAATATACTCGATTTACTTGCTATAAGCATGGCGTGGTCATGTGTCCATACCATGGCGATGCGAATCGAGGCTGCCTGCGCAGAAACCTTCTGCAAACGGCTTTGGGTACGCTCAGGAGAGCTCATGGAAGATGTCCCTGGAGGATTTCTGCTCATCGCCAGATCACATTAACAGTTTTTCCAGTAGCTAACTGGCCGCGAATGCATCCAAGTCCTCGCGGCAATTATCATTAAAAAAGCTTGCTTTAAGCCATGTTTTATTACAACACGGTTACAGACTCACCAGAGGTCGTTCCATGGCATCATATTGTTCTGGGGCTTTTAAATTTTAACTGGCTTGGGGAGCTGGGGGTAATTCCGTCGGTGGAAAAAGCTCCTGGTGTTAGAGACGGAGTGCTGTGTGCTCTCTGCAGGCTTGTCTGTGCTCTTCACTGCCTTCATTTCCCCATTCCGCAGACTCCTCACCCATGCTGAATATACACCCCCACCTCAGTCACGAACAGGGGTGGGTAGTGTGACGCACGCCCTAGAATTGCATGCCGCTCAGCGATAGAGCGGCAATGTTCGGCCTGCCCGACCTGCTCGTTTGCTCTTGGTTTTTGGTAGGCTCATCTGAGCTCCTTAACTTCACTCTGCACTGCCCTGAGTCCCTGCGTGGCCTTTCCATCATAGCCTTGGAAATTTTTTCAAATGTTTTTCATTTCATCTTTTGGAATGAAGTTCTGTAGCACAGAATCTCTCCCCATTAGCACATCAGATCCAGTATTCCATGCAGTCCATGCTGGAGCTCTTTTTCGATTCTCAGAGGACTGCATTGTTACCTGTGCTGATGAGCTCTTCAGGTCACCTGTGCTGGTGACGCTCTCACGCTGGCCAAGACAGGAAATGAAATTCAAAGTTCGCGGGGCTTTTCCTGTCTACCCTGGACACTCCTCCAAGTTCAGATTGCTGTCACAGAGCGGTCACAATGGTGCCACAGGTATACCGTCTGGAAGGCCAATACCGTCCAATTTGCAGCCACACTAACCTAATCTGATATGGCTAATCACCGATTTCAGCGCTACTCCTTCGTCGGGGAGGAGTACAGAAACCAGTTTAAAGAACCCTTTATCATGAGATAAAGAGCTCGTT
>NC_133772.1:28240046-28470866 GCF_003597395.2 Chelonoidis abingdonii | reverse complement strand
GTATCCTTTCCATAGGCGAACTGTCCAGTTTGGCTGATAACAATGCAGAAGGGCAACCCTCTATGCATCATCAGGGATCTACACCCATCTTTGGACAATGACCCACACTTTCACAGCCTGTGGCAGGCCAATGCCTGCCCACAGACATACCTGCCAACCTGAACATATTCTCACCACAAATGCACACCGCAACCATATAGCTTACTCAGGAACCAATCCATGCAACAAAACCCTGATCCAACTCTGCCCACATATCTACTCCGCGACACTGTTAGCCAATGGGCACTGTTCTCCCCGGAGCCGAGTCAGTTACTCCAGGAGGCACAGAACAGGACAGAGCTATACGACCTTATTCGACGACCAGCTGGACGGGGTGCCTCCCCGACGTAATGCCAGAGGAAGTGACACCCCCGAGGCATGGCAAGCAACATTTATATACCATATTACGTCATAAGACCAACAAGTGATACAGCATATTTTCAGGGGTGTGCAGACGTGGGTACATAGGTTTTTTGCAGGTCAGAGGGCTATTGCTTTGATGTTCTCGAAACATTCCCACGTTGCTATCCTTGATCAAAGTACTTAGCAAAGTTGACATAGGTTATGAAAGCAGGGTCATAGAATCATGTCACAAAACAGCATAGTATGAATTATTTATCCATCAACACCATCACAGAAACCTAACCAGAATCAGCCCACAACCATCAACCGGTCATCTTACCTCACGTCCACCAATGTAATTACGCCATCATAGCAGCAATGCCCTCTGCTAGTACATCGCCTAAAACTGGACAGTTCTACGGAAAAGGATATGGACACAAATCAGATATTAGGAATGGCAATATCAATAAACTGTAGAGAAGCATGCAGCCTCCCGGCCAACAATAGCAGACCTTAAAGGTGACCATCCTGCACAAAAAAACTTCAGGACCAGACTTAAAGAGAAACTGCTCAGCTTCATATTCATCTGCAAAGTTGACACCATCAGCTCTTGACTAAACAAAGACTGGAATGGGCTTGCCAACGACAGAACCAGTTTCTCCTCCTGGTTCACACCTCAACTGCTAGAACAGCCTCATCCTCCCTGTAACTACCTCAATTATCCTCTACTTGCTGCCACAGATATAACCTGCCCACTGGAAATTTCATAATCATCGACAAGTGGATTCACCCACGAAGCCTCCATGCTCCAAACGTCTGTTAGTCAAAGCCACAGGACTCTCGCTTGCTTTTGACAGGATCAGACACACGGCACCCTCTGTACTTAACTTGATAAGGTCTTAAAGTACTTCACTGGGGAAGATCTTGATACCCTAAAGGTCTTTGGATGTCTTCTAAAGTTCTGTCTAGCGCAAACCGAAGTCATGTCCTTGATGCAAGAAATCACTGAGTGACATTGTTCTGGCCTGTTATAGAAGGTTCAGTCTGTATGTAGTAGTCCTTTGGATTCAAAAGTATGATCGTGGAAATACATTTCGTAAGTTCCTGCATTGCCATTTTTATTTTTTTAAAATTCCGAAAAAATTTTTCAGTGCTTATGTGTGGACGGGTGCAGCCTTAAATTGGTTTAACGCTGCTAAAATTGGTATAAACGCGTAGTGTAGACCAGGCCATAGTCTTTCGAGGATATAGTCACTTCCTCACATAAGTGTGACCTACCTTTTTTTGTTCCAACATGTATGAATTTGCATTTTGCCTTATTAAAACACCTGTTGTTTGAATGAAGTCCATCTTACCAAGTAATCCAGATCACTCTGTATAACCACCCTGTCCTCATCATTATTTAGCACATCACTAATCTAGAAATAATTGGCAAATTTTACTGGAAATGATTTTATATATCTTTTTTCAGATTGTTGTTAAAGATTTTGGATACCATTGAGCCAAGAATAGATCCCTGAAGGACCCCACTAGGAACTGATAATGATTTCCCATTTAAAATTACGTTTTGAGCTCTAGCAGGGAGTTTTTAATCTATATAATGTGCACGACATTGGTTTTTCATAGTGCTGTTTTTTGAATTAATATGTCATGCAGCACTAAGTCAAATGCTTTACATAAGTATATTATATCAATACAGTTACATTTATTAACTAAATTTATAATCTCTCCAAAAATGAAAATCAAATTCATGTGGCAAGACCTCTTCATTTATTTATTCATTTGTTCTCATTCTTTTCCTTTTATACTTTCCCACCACACATGATGAGGCAAAGTTACTTCACATTAACACCCATGAGGACATACAATGATCAGAATTGGTGGCATCCCTCTCCCTCTTCAACCTACTTTTGCACTAGAACCAGCATTTCTTCTATAGCGGAAAGGTAAAATCTTGCTGCACTATACTTTTTGTCAACATTGATTTGCTCAATATTTTAAACATACTGATTAAATAGAGAGCTGTTCCCTCTTTCTTTAGTCATTTATTGACATCTTCACATCCCTCAAGAGAGTACTTTCCAACGTGAAATCCTTCTCAAGCCATCCTTCACCTCCTTGTTCCTCAGACTGTAGATCAGGGGGTTCAGCATGAGGATCACCACTGTGTAGAGCACAGAGACCCACTTGTTTTTCTCCATTGAATAGCTGGAACTGGGTGTCAGATACATGAAGCCTGTGGTACTAAACAAAAAATGTGACAACTGTTAGGTGGGAAGCACAGGTGGAGAATGCTTTTTGTTTCCCCTTGGCAGAGCGCATCTGCAGGATGGTGGAAAGGATGAACATACCACTGAAGTGAATATACATACAAAGGTAGCAAATATAAAGACCAACATCTCAGTGATGCTGGTATTGGAGCAGGAAAGCGCCAACAGGGGAGTCATGTCACAGAAGAAATGGCTGATGACATTAGAGTTGCAGAAGGACAATCTAAAGGTACAAATTGTTTGTGTAACTGCATTCATGAAACCAAAGAGGTATGAGCCTCCTGTAAGTTGAGCACAGACTCTTGGAGATATGAGGGCCATATAGAGCAGCTTTCCAGGAGTCCTGCTGCCTAATGCTTCCCTGCACTTCGTTCCAATCACATTACTTTCCCAGTGCCCCAGGATTCCTGCTTCTTGACATCGCCTGACTGTCCCTTCCAGTGCCCTTAGCCCTCCCCTCTCCCTGGCTGCCATCAAGCACTTGTACTGCAAAGCCTCTTTTTCTTTCCACCCACTGCTTCCATCCCTCCCCAATTGTCTGGATTCCCTGGTATCCATTCGAGAGATGCACCCTCCCCTGCCATCAGTTCTCTCTCTCTGCAAACCCCCCAGGCAGTCTGCTCTCCACCACTTTGAGTCCTGTAGCTACCCCAGTCATTAATTCTGCCTTCTTATTACCAATTTAATCAATTTGCCAAAGAATGTAAACTTTACAAACTAGTGTATGAAAATCAGAAAGAGAATAATGTTGTAGAGGTATTGTCATTTTTGTTTTAAACTATTAATGTGTAAATGTGGCAAGAACTATATATTGTACTAATAATTGTTGCAAAAAGACTTACATCTTTTGCTGGGTGTCTGCTTGCAATTATTTATTATACTATTATTTTTCAATTTTTAGTAACACAATTGCATTGTTTGAATAAATGCATTATTATAGTCAGAGTTGACTCTTGTCAAAGCAATTGTGCATCTTGTAGAGTAAGAGCTAATTAACTATGAAGATCCTGTAGCTAAATGCTACTAGTGGGTGACATGTTTCTTCATTATTTATGGAACCAAAACCTCGGCATATCTTAATTTGTGTTTGTGGGTGTGTTACACATTTTCGTTGCTTAAACAATCCAAACTTCCAGCAAATTTAGGTTTTTATGCAGCTTAATCTATTTGATATTAGGTGACCAGAACTGAGCACAGTATTCTAGGAGAGGGTACACCACTGAGATATAGAATGGCATTATAATATTTTCAAGGTTATTCTTAATTCCATTCCGTAGGCATATTTGACCCTTGCTACATGCTGAGCAGCACTTTCCCTGAGCTGCCCACAGTGACACCTAAATCTTTGCTCTGAGATATACTATAGTTTATTTAGAAACCAGACATGTGTAGAAGTAGACTGTGTTTTGCCTCAAATCCCATGATTATTTCATTTCCTTATTAGGATCTAGTGAGGGTCTTTGTCAAAAGCATTTTAAAGACCAAATAATAAGGACAGGACAGAAAATCAGAATTCTCTTCAGTGAAAAGTTTAGTGTTTACGACATTTGTTTTCATTCCAATATGGCACAAAACCAAGATCTATTGAAATTTTTCATGAGGATAACAGAGAGTGCAGATTGCTGCTGCCCCAATAGCTGTGTTCAGGTCTCTCATCTGGGATGTATGAGACCCAAGTCCTTGCTCTGACTCAGACAGAGTTGACCCTGGCCCTCTGACATGAGTGCCCTGACCTCCCGGCTATAGAGTCAATCATTCCTATTAGAGCCTTTCCAATTCATACAAATAATTCAGTAGTCATTCAGTCAGAAAGTCAAACACTCATTCAAATCAGCTACTGGACAGGAGGGTAGGAAATTCTGTACCGATCTTTACAAATATTACCATGGCTGATCCAGAGAATCACAGCTAGAAAGGTTTCAGAGTAGCAGATTACAATAGGAAGAGCGGCCGTGTTAGTCTGTATCCTACTGTATTTTCCACACCATGCATCCAATGAAGTGGGCTGTAGCCCACGAAAGCTTATGCTCAAATAAATGTGTTAGTCTCTAAGGTGCCACAAGTATTCCTGTTTTTTTTTTACAGCTATAAAGGCGTGTTCTAGAATAGCCAGTAGCCCAGTGGTTAGGGTGCTCATCTGGGGTATTAGAGATGCTGATTCAAAACTCTGCTCCAAATCAGGCAGGCAAAACAGATATATGAACATGGTTGTCTAAAGACCTAGGTGATTTCTCTGGCTATTCTGTGGTGAGTCTCTTGCTGGTCTCTAATTCACTGGATCACCCCTAACACCAGTTTTAAAGATAGATACAACATTTCGTCTCCCGCCCCAACCATATCCTCCACTGTAAGAACTGTTTTAAATGAGATTATGATTAATTTTGTTAGCAGCTCATGAACTTCCCTCTTGAGTACCTTCAGAACTCTTGGGTATATCCCATCCAGTCATGGTGACTTGCTTATAGTGCTCTACAAACATTTATAATTTTCATTTTTGGCTACATACCTTTTCTTAATTTCACTCTTTTATCTGGTACCCTGAGAATGTCCCTTTGTGTTCCCAATTTTTCTGTCTTCTAGTCACTTCTGTTCTATACTTTCCTATCTTTGTATTACTTGCCTCTCTAAGAATCAAGACTCTATCCATGTAGAGTCTTCCTCAGTACCGCAGCTCTGAGTTTAAATAATCTCTCTTCCTTGACTTTGTTACTTTTCTGTGGTTGTTGTCTGTTTCTTAACTAACTAGCCAACAAACTAAAGAGACAAGGTGGGTCAGGTAATATCGTTCCTTAGATTGACGTCTGTTGGTAAAAGAGACAAGCTTTTGAGCTGTGAAAGACAGAAATTGGTCTAATAAACTATATTACCACACTCATGTCTCTCTAATATCCTGGGACCAACTCAGCAATAACAACACTGCAACTAACTAACTAAAACAAAACACAAAAAGGCCATTTTTTCAAAAGTTACATTCTGTTTGCTTTGTCCAAAAATTTTAGAATATTTCCCCTTGTTGAATAGTCAAAATGGTCAATTAAATGAACAGAGGTAAATTCATCCCAGTGTAATCCACAGACTGCAATGCATTTACCTCAGAACTGAATTGACATTGAATGTTACTCACAATTTAATGGTATGCAGTTTGGAAATTGAAAGCGATTATCTTCAAGTGCAAAACAAAAATAAATCAAAAAGGCTGTTCAGGTCTCCATGTGAATAACCCAGACTCCCTCTTATTCTGGTGGTCGTCACTGGACTGAAAATTCTTCTATGCTGTCTGGCACAACAGTTTAATCAGACTTTGTGAAAAGATAATGATGTCAGCCCCAAGATGCTGGTAAAGACCAGCCTATCTTGGTTGATTAGCATTTATGTTTAAGAAAGGGCAGATCTTTGGCACATGATCCATGGGAGTGTCTTTGTCCCCAAAGCTCCTGATCTTCCAGAATGTACATGAACTGAAATAATGAGAGTGTCCAGAAAGCATAGTAAATCTTTAAATAGAAGTCAGGTAACAGCTTGGCTTTCAGACAAGGATGCTTACACTTTACACAAATTGGCTCGAATACATTTTGAAAGAAACAAGACCATTGTTTCAGATGTGGATGCTCAATAACAGGCAGATTTGGTGGATATGCACCAGTTCTGTTCACCAATTAAAGATAACGAGGGTGAGACAGTTACTGGGTCTTTTTACCCTGAAGAATTACAAGAAGTAAACCCCACACGAGACATGATTTACAGGATTGAAAAAGTTCTAGCGGAGAAAGGAAAAGGGAATAAAAAGCAGCTACTGGTGAAATGGTTAGGGTGGCCCGATAAGTTTAACAGCTGTGTGGAAGCTTCTCAACTCTGCGACATTTAGACACAAACAACAACAACAAAAAAGATTCCCCTTGCAAAGACAGAGAGAAAGAGAAATGAGCGATGGCGGGTTTTACATTACTTTGCCCAGCAATGCCAGTTCTGCAGTTTTTCCCCAAAACACCATCTTGAACTTTACAATATGGCTAATTAAGCCCTTGGATTGCCCGGGTGCCTGAGAGATAGGGGTTAGTGGAAATACAATACCTGCACAGCTGGAATACTATCAACAAAGACATCCCTTTGAAAATTACCTTTGGAGATATGATGTGGAATTTCATCCTACAACAAGGTTATTACTCGACCATATCTGAATTACTGGATCATATGAACACCAGCGTGGCTTGTCATCCTGGACCACCTGAGGTGGTCCTGAACTACAATTCTGTGGGTAGAAAAGTTAGACTTAAATCTACCAATTTTATGTATATGTTTTCTACCAGCAGGGAGCTAGCTAACATTCAGGGTTTGGGCACCAAACACAACATCCAAAAATTCCCCTTCTCAGCAGACATCACAGGGCTTTTAACTTTTTGTGTCTGTTCACAGATATTGTAGAACACCAGTTTGTGGGGGACTTTTCTGTTCCCCTGTTACACTGCATCCCTGTCCAAGGAAGTAATAACAAGTTTGTTACCATCACCTAATATAAACCTCATTATGTTCCTGTCAGTAAACACCACATCAACTCCATCACCATTGAAATAAAGACAGATCAGAACAGACGCATCCCATTTCGCTTCGGCAAGGTGATTGTCAAGCTGCATCTGCGTCCGCGGAGACAGCGCAGTTTCTAAAAAGCAAAACACTATTATGGCAATCCTAAAAAATTATGGCGACCCCACCATCTACAGAAACTATTACAAAGCCCAGGCTGGATATGCCCTTCCTGGATATCATGAATCCCCCGTGATGTACGGTCCAGGTGTGGGTGGAATATTTTGTAGCCTCTTTCAAAAAGCCGTACTGCTTTTGAGGAGGAGGCTAGAGATTATTAAACCCCACATAAAAACTGCCACTCAAAACATAGCTAAAGACATTGTAGGTCATGTCTCCCGCACTGTTCTGGAGAAGGTGGGGAATACAGCTTCACAGGAAGGATAGGGGCTGATGTACATTAAAAGGAGGAAGAGAAAAAGAAATACATCATACCCGTGACACACAGGTCCCCCAAAACCCTTTAAAAGAAGGGCTTTGACATGTAGGGCCAGCCATAAGCAAAAGTCCAAGAGGAAGCCTGAGCAAAAGAGGAGACGCGCTCTGCCTGGTAAAAGAGAGAGATTTTAATCAACATGGCTTTTGTTCACTACAGGTCTGAAGAATGCACCAAATCCAAACTAGACTTGTTTCAAATAGCCTTTACGCAGACCAGCATCGAGAAAAGCATCTACATCGAGGTGCCGCCTCTATCGGCCATTACAGAGTCTGCCCCCATTGACTTTTTTATAGCAGGGAATGGATTGAAACAACACGCTGCTGTACCTGTGTTGCAAGATTGTAAAAGGAGACGGAACTGAACTTCCCATGATTGCTTCACCAGATGCTTCTTTCTTTAGAGTGAAACTCTTTTATTACACAAAGTTTTTATAAGCATGTGTTTCTTTTTCAGCACATGCACTTGATTCTGTGTTAAAGGTATGTTTCCTTTTAAGGTATTGAGCGCTATTTCTGAGATGGCCGCTACTAGATTGTCAGAGGCTAAACACAGTATAGACCTCCTTTGCTGGGGGACAATTGGCTAAGTAATTTTAAAAGGTCCAGGTTTCTCTTCAAGCAGCTAGACATGTTTTCAGTCAGCAGCCCCAGCTGTTAAAAATGGGCCTGCCAATAATTTATCTCTTTTTATACCCAGCTGTTGTTCTTTTCAAAGTATAAACCGCCGGCCAGTCTGGAGGGAAAAGACCAGTTCTTAGTCTATACGCTTCTGATGTGGAAGCATTTAAATACACCACCAGATAGCCATAAGGTCTTTTGGTAGCATCCTCAAAAGCTTCTAGAAAGAATTGAGCTTTGCCGGGGTACATTTGCCGAGTGAGCGCAGCAATTTGTAATTTATTCCTGGGTTGTTTTTTTTTAACAGAACCATGTACTTTGTGTTTACATTAATCATGCAACTCTTTTTTCCCTGACAAAATAAGTTTTGAACTATATACATAATGCTCAAGTTTCTGTGATGCATGTACTTGGTAAAGGCTTTCTTGATTTCATCGCTTTCACAAGAAGAGTTCATTAGATCGTCTATGATAATCATATTTACTTTATTAGCAAGAAACAAACGGTCATCATCAAAAGCATCAGGCAGCCCCTTCACAAAATTGATAAAGGAATATTTATAGAGCAGTTCATTATACAGTGGTTGCCAACAACTGTGACACAACACAGTATTCTCAGGCATAACAGACAGTGTTTGTTTGGCATTATCCAACACGTTTTTTATAAAGTAACTTTTTCTGCACTGAGAATTGCAGAAAAGGGGTGTTTCCACCTCGTAACCATTTTTCAAAAGCTGTAGGGCAGGGTTTTAAAACCCTCTCCTAGGATCCTCTTGCTGTAAATGACTTTGTGTTTTTTTAAGGGTTTTTGTCTCTATTTGCCACTGATTTTTGTTTCTTACGATAGAGGGCTGCTGCACCTCTGTCTTTTTTGAGATGTTTTCTCACAGACCCATGCAATAGTCCAGCACTAGATCTTTCAAACTGTCAAAGTTGATCTTTTCACAGTTTGCTACATTTAGGGTAATACCTTTGAGTTTCACCTAAGCCTTTCCTCCCAGCAGCTTATACTCATATGTTTTCAGGCCTGCCAACACAAACTCGGTGATGTGTTGATCTGGGAGGATCTCGCTCATGAGGTCCCCTAAATAATCCCCCAGAGGGGGATTCCAGTCACCCTGCCTTTTCACAAATATCACTGAGTCAGTGTCGTGGTACAGGCACCACTCTTGCAACCTGTCTAGGAGGGTGTATAGTTCTAAGCAGGTATAAGCGGTGGTGAAACAAGCTATGAAAACACTGGTATTGCCAGAGACAGAGTACCGTTCTTTTGCGTGCTTCCAAGACACACACACTGTTTCATCGTCGATAAATTCGCAGGATGAAACCTTGCAGTTGGGGGAAAACAGGTACTCAAAAAGTCAGGGTCTCTCACAATGCTGCTGTTGGGTAGGTTGGTTCTTTGACCGAATTTACCCCACAGAGAATTTAAAAACAGTTTAGCACTTTTGGTGTTTAGCAGGATTCAATCTGATCTCGTGTTGGCACAAATGCATACTTTCTTTCTGGTAGAAATTGTTAACGTACTTATTTTGTTTTTCTTCGTCTGTGCACCAGCCAGGATACCTTGAAGCCTCTTGTTTCTGGCAGAGATGTAATTTTATGTACTCTGAAAAGAGTTAATCAGATTTTTCCTTAAAATGCCAGATTTCATAGATTTTAGCCACCACATATCCCTTCACTGTGGCCACGTTTAATTCCACCCTACACCAAGTCCCCAGGATGGCCCTCTCCTCGTCAGTATGGGTGCATGTCTCCCGCTGCTTGGTTTCTGCACAGGTTCGGCATAGTGGGAACATAAGCTTGCCACCCACTCTGACAGGTAACAATGGGAAAATAATTTGCAAGGGGTCCAGATTTGTCATAAACGGTATCTGGGTGTCCGATAGGGTATTCTTTGGTTTTGTTTACAAAAGGGTACAGGCTGGAAAAATCATAATAGTGGATTTCTTCCCCAGGGTTAGGCTTGTAATATAAGCAGATAGCATTTGTTCTCCCCCTAAAAAGAGCATTCCTAGGCATGAGAGGCCGGGATAACTGGGCTCAGTTTAAAAAAAAATCTGCAAGCTCCCTGTTTCTTTCATCACCTCCCACTCATGGTCCCAGAGACTCCTCACTACAAAACTAAGTCTTTTCAGAGAATCAGTCTTGAGCTGCGTCTTGTAATAAAGAAACCCAAAAGTTGTCCCCGTTATAGGATTTTGTGCTTTTTCACAATAACAGGTAACACAGCCGTGAAAAAAAACCCATTAAACTCAAAGGCTGTGCGCACCCCATCAACACTGGAATAACCATCTAAAAAGTAGGGGCCTACCTGTAGTTCCCCACCCTGTAAAGCATGCCGTATTTGTATATTTTCTTTGTGAGAGAGATACAACAGCCACTGAATAGATAGGGTCAAATCTCTCTTTTTCTGCCTGTGATAGGTGTCTGGAGGGAGAAGAGCTACAGTGTTAGGCTCCAAAAACATAATCCTGTATATAGCCATGCAGACAGATGCCAGTGCTATGTACTGGAATGGATCTATACACAGTGTTATCTTGGTGAATTTATCAGGTTCTTTCTCTACTATATCTCCCTTCTCTGTCATTTTCATAATCTCTTTTTTGTGTAGGATACAAGCCTGTCTCAAAATTTTGACATCTTGCTGACAGTAATACATGAGCTCTTTCTGTCAGTCAAACACCTCAGAGCTGTGGTCCTGATAGCAGTTGAGAAACTCTGCTTTTTTCCTGGGCATCATGCTTTCTACACCATAGTGCTCCACACCGGGCATAGGCCCCACATAATTTTGATTTTCTAAAATGTTAAAAAAAACGTGGAAAATACCCTTTGCACCCTTCAAACTCCATTGCTTGTGGTAGCTTGCTAAGCTTCATGGGTAAGAAATTTAAAGAGTCTATAAAACAAACCCCCAGGGCCTTAACTTCCACACACATTAGTTTATTACCCTGAGTGATCAGTTCTAGGCACATCTTTTCCTTCAAGTAACTGTCTAACGAAGTACGCACCGTAACCTGTGGAATTGTGTACTAGGAACGTGTAGTCCCGAAACTCTTTGCCAATACAGGTCTAAACAAACATAGAAAGACACTAATCGCCCTTAAATTCCCAGGATTTTTCTGGCTTTAGGGACATAGCAAAAATGCAGTTGGGCACATGGAACCCTCTCTCCTGGGTGCATTCAAAATAATAAAAAAAATATACTTTTCTGAGAATTCAGGCTTTCTAAGGCTGTCCATAAAACAGAGGTGGCTGTCTACATCACCAACAATCAAATCCTGACACTGCTTACACTGTCTCCCTTTACACCTATGCCGCTTGTCCACGTAAGACTGACACTTATCACACAAGGTTTTAGACAGGTATTCAACTTGGTTTTTTGATGCACAGTTGATATGTCTGTCTAAACACGCTTTGGACCGACAATACAGTCTACAGCTAGGACACCTCAGCTGCACGCCCACGCTCTCTGAGCACGTTACACTCAAGCAGAGACGGCAACAATACCTGCAAGAGTGGTCATGGCTGTACACCGTGTGGCAAAACTCGCAATAATTTTTTGCTCCAAATAACCTTTTCACATCCAGAACCCCATAGTAATCTTCATCATGCAACAGGATGAAATAAGTCTTGGGGTACACTGGGCCCCCCATTTTAAAAAAGTCCCAGCCACCTTTCGCCATATACAGCCCCACCTGCATGTCAACTCCTAAATGCTGTTCAAACTTTGCTACATCACTGAGCAGAACCTTTTTTTTGATCTGACCACCCCAGTTTCTCATGCAACTTTCTCACCTCCACTAATAATGCCACATCTGTAGGTTTACGATCGGACATGACGGCTAAGAGCCCACCTGCAAAACACAGATTGGTACCGGTGTAAGCCAGGTCTACTAAATATAGTCTCTTTTTATGAATAATTTGACTACTAAGGATAGAATTTAAAACTCTACGAGCATGCTCACTCCTGTTTTTCACATCTGTCACAATGAGGTGCTATGTCCCATCAACATGCAACTCTCTATTGCTCTGTAGCAGCTTTGAGGTCTGATTTAAGAAATCCTCAGCAGACAGCTCATTCCTAGTCCTTCTGCCCGAAAACAAACCGTTAGTTAAATGACTGCTCTCTAAGCGTAACTGAACATAATCATCAGGGCCAACCTTACCATTAACTTCATCGAGCACTAACTGTATCCTCCTGTATATGGCTTCAACAACCTGCTAAGCTGAATTTATTTGCTCAAGATTGACAAAACGAAATTCCTCACAATACACTGACCCCCCAAATCTAGGTAATTCACATTGCCAACTTCTCACTCTCTCCATATACACCTCTGCATTTTCAGGGTTACTTGGGGGTTCCTCGGGGGTTCCTCTACGGGACCATTAGCAGCATCTTCTACATCAGAGGTGCCTCCACGAGGGTCATTGGGAGTAGACAGGGACCCATCTAGAGAGCCCTCTGGGGAATCTTCTAAACCAGAGTCTGATTCCACCCCCTATTTTCAGACAAGCCAGTTTGAGAGCCTCCAGTAGGGGGCATCTCTTTTTGTTTGTTTTTTTTCTCATTCCCTCTTTAGTCCTTTTTAACATTTTTACAGCAACCCTGGTCTGGAACTTTTTGGCAGCCATCTGTTTAACCCCCAAGTGTTGTCCCCCCTTTTGTTTACACATGAGCTGATGTGTACCCTGGAGGATGCCCCTTTTTCCCAGGCCCCTTTCCACAACTACTCACACCTGCTCAGAACCACCCTTTCCAGCCCTCCTTTCTTTTAGACCCCCTCAAGGATACAGAGTTCACCAGTGTTCTGAATGAAGTGTCATATTCTTCTCAAGTCTTTCTAGAATGCCGTTCTTTTAGATCCCCCCCCCCCCACCCCAGGATACAGCGTCCATCAGTTTTCTGAATGAAGCATCAAACGCTTCCGAAATACTAGAATATAGGGGAGCTGTGATAAGCTTATGGTTTTGGAAGAATGGTTTGTCAGTCCTTGGTTTTTGATTCACAAACCCTAGAGTGCATGCTCCCGGTTTGTGAATGTGGGCATTTTCACTCACAGTTTCCTCAGGATTTGGTGTGGCGGTGGCCACTGAGGAACTGGAGTTGTGGTTGCAAAACCTTGGCATTGCAGAAGTTTTCAGTCCTTGTTTTTTTATTCACAGCCCCTAGAGTGCATGCTCTGGGTTTGTGAATGTGTGTGTTTCTGTGCACATTCAGAGCCCCTAGAGTGCGTGCTCTGGGTTTGTGAATGTGGGCATTTTCGCTCACAATTTTCTCAGGGCTTGGTGTGGCAGTGGCCACTAAGGAACTGGAGTTGTGGCTGTGTGGTTGTTTTTTACCAGAGTCATTTGTTTTGTCCTTTGGTTTGACGTATATGAAGTTTGGACTGACTGGATGCTTCATCTGCACTATTGTGCTGTTTTGCATTGTTAAAAGTCCCAAAGCAGATTCCTGGTTCTTTGGCAGTTCTGGAGGAGGTGTCCTTTTAGCTCTGACTACAGCATTGTTGGAAAAGTTGTGCACGCCTATAGGGTTGGGGGGGACATTTTACAAAACTGAACTTTACCATCTTTCTCACCCACACCTATATATTTACTTAATACAAAACTTCATAGAACAACCAAACCAATAAGCAAAATATATTTACTGGGCTTCATCCATCCATCAGGCACTGATGCTGGTGAATTTTCCTTTTCTTCAGCTATCTCTTTCCTTTTTCTTTTAAGCTTGTTTTCCCTCTGGTCTAAGGTTTTCTCGTGTTTTGACTGTACTGTGGAGCAAAAACATTATTATAAAACACATGAAACAGTCTTGTAAACTTAAAAAATAAAATAATCATTAAGGTGTTTTTCTATTTAAAATGTCATAACATTAAAACAAAATAATCCATTTCATGCTATACAACAAACACAGGTTTTGAGTTTATTTCTACCACTTAAAAAACAAACAAACAAACAAAAAAAAAACCCACAAACTTTTTTTTTTAAAATACAACTCATTTTGCAGAATAAAAAACAAAACTGCTTTTAAAATCCATTTTAAAACACATTTTGCACAGTAAAAAACCCTGTTGGTTTGAAACAAAGCAAGTACGTTACCCCATGCATTTAAAAGGCCCATGCTTGTTCTGTCCCCCAGCCATGTGTGTTTAGGCCTTTGGGTTAAAGAACAAGCAAAAACGTTAGTTAGGATTACCCCCAAATGCATCAAACCCATTTTAAAAAACACATCACATTATGCACAGTAAAAAACCCTGTTAGTTTTAAAGAAACCAAGTACTTTTAAAAAACCTACACCTATGCCTTGCACAAACCCCTCTTACACACAAAACAGCAGCTTTATAAACACACCAAACCAAGTTTGCAGCCATATACTTTTCAATAAACGCCCCCCCCCCCCCATGCATTTAAAAGCCAATTGTAAAAAAGTTACCTTTCACTATGGGATAAAGTGTTGCAGGCACATGCTTGTTCTGTTCCCCCCGCCCCCCCATGTGTGCAGGGCCGGTGCAAGGATATTTTGTGCCCTAGGCGAAACTTTCACCTTGCGCCCCCACCCCTCACCCCCCGAGCATCACTTATTACAAACTTTCAAAAATGAATGCTGCATAATGTGTTCATTAGAATTAATACATGTTCATCTTGAACATTTATTTAATTATTTAGTCTACATATTTAAAGAATAACCTGACAGTGCTGACATTGTTAAGTATCAGAGGGGTAGCCTGTTAGTCTGAATCTGTAAAAGCAGCAGAGAATCCTGTGGCACCTTATAGACTAACAGATGTTTTGGAGTATGAGCTTTCATGGGTGAATACCCACTTCATCAGACGCATGTTGTGGAAATTTCCAGGGGCAGGTATATATATGCTAGCAAGCAAGCTAGAGATAACGAGGTTAGTTCAATCAGGGAGGATGAGACCCTGTTCTAGCAGTTGAGGTGTGAAAACCAAGGGAGGAGAAACTGGTTCTGTAGTTGGCAAGCCATTCACAGTCTTGTTAGTTCCTGGCTGATGTGTCAAATTTGCAGATAACTGACTAGCAGTCTCTCTTTGAAGTTTGTCTGAAAGTTTTTGCTGCAGGGTGACCTAGGACTGCGCCGTCGTAGTGTGCCAAGGAGGCTGAAGTTGTTTCCTACAGGTTTTTGTATATTCCATCCAATAGTTGATTGTGTCCATTTATCCTTTTCCGTAGAGACTGTCAGTTTGGCCGATGTACATAGCAGAGGGCATTGCTGGCATTAGATGGCATATATTACTTGGTGGACGTGCAGGTGAATGAACCGGTGATTGTGTCGCTGATCTGGTTAGGTCCTGTGATGGTGTCACTGGTGTAGATATGTGGGCAGAGTTGGCATCGAGGTTTTGCATGGGTTGGTTCCTGAGCTAGAGTTACTATGGTACGGTGTGCAGTTGCTGGTGAGAATACGTTTCATTGTTGGCAGGTTGTCTGTGGGCAAGGACTGGCCTGCCACCCAAGACCTGTGAAAGTGTGGGATCATTGTGGGCCAGTGTGGGCTGTATGTGATGGCCAGTGGAGTCCTGTTGGTTTCTTTCTTGGTTTGTCTTGCAGTAGGAGGCTTCTGGGTACACGTCTGGCTCTGTTGATCTGTTTCCTAATTTCCTCGTGCGGGTTTTAGTTTTGAGAATGCTTGGTGGAGATTTTGTAGGTGTTGGTCTCTGTCTGAGGGGTAGAGCAGATGCGGTTGTACCTCAGTGGTTGGCTGTAGACAGTGGATCGTGTGATGTGCCTGGATGGAAGCTGGAGGCATGAAGGTAGCATAGCGGTCGGTAGGTTTTCGATATAGGTGGTGTTAATGTGACCATCACTTATTTGCACCGTGGTGTCTAGAAGTGGACCTCCCGTGTAGATTGGTCCAGGCTGAGGTTGATGGTGGGGTGGAATGTTGAAATCATAGGGAATTTTTCTAGAGTCTCCTTCCTATGGGTCCAGATGATGAAGATGTCATCAATGTAGCATAGGTAGAGAAGGGGCGTGAGTGGACGAGAGCTGAGGAGCGTTGTTCCAGGTCAGCCATAAATATTGGCATATTGTGGGGCCATACGGGTGCCCATAGCAGTGCCACTGATCTGGAGATATATATTGTCATCAAATTGGAAATAGTTGTGTGTGAGTATAAAGGCACAGAGCTCAGCAGCCAGTTGTGCTGTGGCATCCAGGATACTGTTCCTGACAGCTAGATTCCATCTGTGTGTGGATGTGTGTAGAGAGCCTCTACATCCATGGTGGCTAGATGGTGTTTTCTGGGAGGTGACCAAGCATTGTAGTTTCCTCAGGAATCAGTGGTGTCACGGAGATAGCTGGGAGTGCTGGTGGCATAGGGCTGAGAGAGTCCACATATCCAGACAGTCCTTCAGTGAGAGTGCCAATGCCCGAGATGATGGGGCGTCCAGGATTCCGGGTTTGTGGATCTTGGGTAGTAGATAGAAAACCCTGGTCGGGGCTCTAAGGGTATGTTGATTTGTCTCAGTGTTAGGTAGGGACTGTCCTAAGTAGATGGTGCAGTTTCTTAGTGTATTCCTCAGTGGGATCTAGGGAAGTGGCCTGTAGACTTGGTATTGGGAGGTTGTCTGGCGGCCTCCTTTTGGTAGTCAGACCTGTTCATGATGACAACAGCACCTCCTTTATCAGCCTCTTTGATGATAATGTCAGGTGGTTTCTGAGGCTGTGGAAGGCATTGCGTTCTACACGACTTAGGTTATGAGGCAAGCGATTTTTTTCACACGTTCTGCCTGTGCACGTCGGTGGAAGCATTCAATGTATAGGTTCAGACTGTCATTTTGACCCTCAGGGGAGTCCATGTGGAGTTCTTCTTCTTGAGTTGTGGTGAGAGGTACCTGTGTATCAGCGCACTGTTCAGTGTTGTCCTGGAAGTATTCTTTGAGTCGTAGACGGCGAAAGTAGGCTTCCAGATGCCACAGAACTGTATCCTGGTGGTGGGTGGCAGGGCAGAAAGAGAGTCCCGAGATAGGAGACTTTTCTTCTGGGCTGAGTGTGTAGTTGGATAGATTGACGATATTGCTGGGTGGGTTAGGGGTACCACGGTTGGGCCCCATGTGGCAGGTAGGAGTTTAAACAGCTTACAGTCCTTTTTTCTTTGTAGAGAAGTGAAGTGAGTACTGTGATCTCCTGTCTTATTTTAGTGAAGTCCGTTTTTATGGAAATTTGGTTATTAATGAAAGTCTCCAGGTTGGAGAGCTCTTTTTGATGTTTTCCTGTTTGCTGTATAGGATGCTGATCGGGTGGTTCCTCAGTTTCTTTGATAGTGTATGGCATAATCTCTCACTGGGTCTGTGTAGTATGAGATAGCTGTGGATTTTTACCTTTAGTCCATTTGGTATGATGTCCATCCGTTTGCATTTGGAAAGGAAGATGATATCTGTCTGTATTGTGCAAGTTTCTTCATGAGGTTGATGGATTTCCACTCCATACGGCTAAATGCAGTGCCTTGCATGGTGTCAAGTATCAGAGGGGTAGCCGTGTTAGTTGGATCTGTAAAAGCAGCAGAGAATCCTGTGGCACCTTATAGACTAACAGACGTTTTGGAGCATGAGCTTTCGTGGGTGAATACCCACTTCGTCAGACGCATGTAGTGGAAATTTCCAGGGGCAGGTATATATATGCTAGCAAGCAAGCTAGAGATAACGAGGTTAGTTATTATTAGTTGTTATTGTTTTCACTTTGCATAACATAGCATGGATCTTAAAATAAATCCCATACATTATGCACAATACACTGTCACAGAGTAACATGTTATAATTTATTTTTCCACGCTTTCAGTTTAGCAAATTTAGAAACAAGTTCCTCCAAGTCAGTGCTGCGAGCAATGTCATGCTCTATTGACAAGGTAGATACCCCAACAAGTCTTTGTTGCAACATTGATGTTCGCATGTATGTTTTTATCAACTTGAGCTTCGAGAAGCTTCACTCACCACTGGCCATAGAAAATGGGAGAGTCAAGACGATGCAAAGAGCAATAAATGTACTGGGAACACTATCTGTCAGTTTATTTGTGCATATGAAGTTCAGTACATCTTGCGGTGATGCACTCTTTTGGACTCATTGTAAAATAGCTTGCAATTCATTGCACAAGTCAAAGGCATCAGTATTTTTTGATTCACCATGTTGCAAAGTTTGCTCCAGATTCAAGCAATGTTCCATGATTTGCTTTGGTGTTGTATTTTGCAAACTGTAAACATCGTATAGGAAGCCAAATACTGAACTAATTTGCTGGATCAGTATGAATCTTTCTTTATTGCTGTGTATTGCTGTGTCGATGACTGCAAAGTAAAAGTTCACTTTGAATTTTTCTTTCAGATTATAAATAGGTTCGTCATCTGCTTCATATGTGAACTTCTTCCTCTTTTTTCTAATACAGCTTAGATCTGGTTCAAAAAGTGCTGGTACATCCAACTCCTCCGCAAGTTCACCTGCATCTACCAATGTTTTCTCAAAGTCTGCGTTATTTCTGCGGCCTACAAGAACTTCTTGGTTTCTCGAAGTTGATTAATGGCGTCACTTATGTCGAATTCTTTCACCTGAAATTGTTTGCTAGTCATGTTGATCTCAAACAATATGTCATACCACACAACAAGAGAAACAAGAAACTTTAAACTAGAAATGGCTTTTGCAAGATCCTTTGCATCAACTCGTGACGTATTGCCAGATGATCCTGTTAGAGTAGTGGCATCATAGATGTCACCAAGCTGATAGCGAATAGGTTTCAAGGCATCAATTAACTTTCCTATCTTGTTTCACTCAATGGTTTAACTGTGCGATTAGATAATGTGGTGTGTTAGAACTTCCCAGCAATGTGCAGAAGCTGAGAAATACACATAAACACGTTGAACTAAATCAAAGAAGGCAGTTGCCTCCAAGCAACACTTTGCAGCATCATTAACAATCAAATTCAATGAATGTGCACTGCAAGGAATGAAAAAGGCTCATGGATTAATATCCAAAATTCTTAGCTGGACTCCATTTTCTTTCCATTTCATATAGCTCCCATTATCATACCCTTGACCACTCAAGTTTTCTATAGGCAATGACATCTCTTCTAACTGGTGAAGAATAGTTTCTGTCATATCAGCTCCAGTTGTCTCCGTAAGCGACAGAAATCCCAAGAAGTGTTCCTTTATGCATACTGATTCAGTCTCATTCTCTGTCTCTGAAGTAGGCCTATCCACAAACCGAATGATCATGGTCATTTGTTCAACATGGCCTGCATCTGGTGTACAATCTAGAACGATCAAAAAGTACTTTGCAGCACAAGCAGATGCTAGGATTTTTTTGTTTGATGGCATTGGATAGAAGCTGAATAAGCTAATTCTGTATGTCTTTCCCTAGGTGATGTAAACATTGATTAAGAGATCATGATGACTTTTCCTTAAAATTAAGCAATGTTGATTGTAATCAGAAATACACCCTTTTTAGTCACTTATACTTCCTTCATTCTTTCATATCAAAATCTACTACATTTTATTCCACCTTTATAATACTGAATTACTGTTATTAATAAAATTTATAAAATTAGAATGGCAGATACTCTGTCATACTGGGGTATCGGGTTAGGTGGGGAAGGGAAGCAGACAGGGTTCAGGTCAGTGGGGGATTGGGTCTGGCTGGGGAGCGGAAGGGAAGCAGACTGGGTTGAGTCAGTGGGGATTCGGGTTTGGCTGGAGAGTGCAAGGGGAGCAGACTGAGTTTGGGTGTGGAAGGGAGGGGCAGACAGGGTAGGATTCAAAGAGCCTCAAGGTGAAATGGGTGCTCTCCTCTCCAGTTCCTGGCATGCAGGATGGGCCAAGTCACAGTGCAATTGCAACAGGGCAATGGGAGTGTGTCACCAGTCTGTCCTGCGCCCGGGCTGGGGAGTTGAATGCTGGGCTCTCGCTCTGGCAGGGGAGCGTGGGGCAGGCAGCACTGTGAGGCAGAGGGTGCGTGGCCCTCACACCAAAGCAGGGTCAGGAGTCTAGAAAGCTGGAGCACAGGGAGGTGGGTTAAAGTGGCTTAGCCACCCCTCCACGCAAGAGAGCCCACAGAGCTGCCAGCCGTGGCTTCCCTTCCTTCTCTCCCCAGGGAGCAGAGCCCTGGAAAACCTCCAGCCTGCTCTCCAAGGAGCATGCCATGTTCAAGCTGGCCTCGGCTGCACCTCTCTGACAGCACAGCTCAAGTGTGTCTTGCACACACACCCTTCCCTCCCCCCCCCGCAAGCTGCTCCACTCTCCTGGCTGTTGCTGTGCAATCTACTACAAGATAAGAGGAGCTAGTGTACCATAATAATGTACGTACCAAAGCAGCAATCTGTACAATTATTGATTCACAATCAAAGGACTTCACATAGCAGGAGTTAGAGAGCAATTGGGACTTCCCTGGTTTTCTAAATGGCAGGAGACAGGAGCCGGAGAGCAATTCACTGGGAGCGTGGTTCTTATCACCTCCTCCTCCTTATAGTCTGTGATCTAGATCTAGCGTAGCCAAAGGACTTTGCTGGTTTTCTAAATGACAGCAGTTGGAGGGCAATTAATTAGAAGCGTGATTCTTATCACCTCCCTATAGTCTGCGATCTAGTCAAAGGACTTCCCTAATCACTGACTTTGTAAGTGGCAGGGGAGCAATTCATTGGGAGCATAGTTCTTATGTACATCCTCCCTACAGTCTGCAATCTGCAGCCTGAGCCTGTGTCTATTTTTAGGCACCAGCTTTTTAGTGCCCCCCAGATCTCTGCGCCCTAGGCGGCTGCCTAACTTGCCTAGTGCTTCCACTGGCCCTGCATGTGTGTTTGGGCCATCAGGTTAAAGAACAAACAAAAATTTTAGTTACACCAAATCCCTATACAATCTGTGTAATACCTAAAGTTTTTCAAAACAATATTAAGCACAACTATAGTTAAAATGGCTTGGTGGTGAACTGCAACTTAAAGTTACTGGTTCCATGCTAAACAGATCATACCGCAATAAAAATAGACACGATTATTTTACTGAGACAGCATGGGCAAAGAGTGGCATTGTATAATATATAGTTTCAGAGTTCAAGCCAGCAAGCCTTACCTCTTTTTGCAGTCCAGCAGCCATTCAAGAAAGCTTCTGTTGAAAAGGACAGTCTCCAACATACCTGAGGTTTTTATACCATCTTAGCCAATATGTACTCTCCTGCTAGTCCAGTTCTGGGCTACTTCCTCTTAACTCTGCTGATGACCTTCAGCCCCCTGATATCCCAGCCCTGGGATCTCCTGCGCTCTCACAATCTGTTGATGCCCCTCAATCCTGATCCACAGCTCACCTGCCATCCTAGCCCTGGGCTCCCCTCAGTGCTGGGTTTACAATGGCACCAGTGGTGCCATGGAGCCAGAAGGGCCCCCAGCCTGCTCCACTTGTACTGCACTCTGAGACCCTGCTGGCTCCCCCGCCCACCATTTGTTCCTCTCAGCCTGTCTGTTGGCAGGCTGAGGGCTCCTGTCTGCCCCTGTTCCCACCCCCCTGCTTCTCTCTGCCCCAGTACACCTCTGTCTCCGGGCAGTATCTGCTTCCCACCATCTGTGGGGCCCCGCCTGTCTCCCCAGAGCTGAGCCACCTGGGAGTGGTGCAGAAGCCTGGCCAGTCTCAGGTCTCAGCCGGTAGGAGGGGGACGACTGTAGAGGGGAAAGGAGATGGCTTGGCTGGGGCTCTCCAGGCAAGTGGATCCTCAGGGAGCCTGGCCGGGACAGGCCCTGGCCTGACTGATTACACCACTCCCAAGAGGCTCAAGCAATTCCCTGACCTGGGACCAGCCCTGGTTCTGCTGCCAGCTCAGCCTGGCAGACAGCTGCCTCCCAGCAAGGCTGGTGAGTGTGGCCAGAAGGCAGTGGGTGGAGGAGTGGGTCTCTTAGGGATCTGGGGGCAGGGGTTGCTGGTCTATGAGGGGTCAGAAATATCTGAGTGTGTGTTGGGGCACTAGGGAGTGGGAGCTGGGGCATTAGGGAATGTGGGGTGCTGGGCAGTTGTGGTGAGGCTGTAAGCAGTGGTGGTGTTGTGCAGGGTGCTGTGCATTTGTGGAGGGGTCTAGGTAGGGTGCTGGGCATAGTGGGTCCAGAGGGGCTCTGGCCATAGGGAATCTGGGGGTGTTGGGCTGTGTGGTGGAGCACAGGCCTGCCCCTGAGGGAAAGGGGCATGCAGACAGCACAGGGCCAGGTGGGCCACTGTGCATCTGGCAAATGCTGGTTTGTAAATAGTGCCCTTGCACTGGGCTGGGCAGAGTGGGGCCACTCCTGCCATGCCATGCTCCATTGCCCCTGGCTGGCCCCTTGCTCTGGGGACTGACCTGCCTGCACCATGCTCCACTGCCTCCATGGGGGCCCACAAATACGTTTGGCTCCAGGCACACAAAAGGTTAATCTGGCCCTGGCTCCCCTCAGTGGGCTCAAACAAATTCTGCAGTAACCACTTCTATACAATCCAGGACTTCCCTTAAACTCATTTCTCATCTATCACATGTTCTTTTGTGCCCTGAAGTCCCCAGAGAAGAAAGACTGGCTCAGTCACCTCCGCACCAGAAATACCCTGGCTTCCTCCTGCTATACAGTTTATCTGAATCCCTATCAATCAGGCTCAACAGTCCTGCTCCTGAGCAGGGCCGGCTCTGGCTTTTTTGCTGCCCCCAAGCAAAACAAAAAAAAAAAGGGGGCCGGGGGAGGCGGCCGGAGCAGCAAAGCGGGAGGGGCGGGGGACAAAAAAAATGGCACGGTTGGAGCAGCGAAGCGGGGAGGGGGAAAAACAAACACGGAGCAGCTGGAGAGGCAAAGCACAGGGCGAAAAAAAACCTGCTACAAAGCAGGGGGAAAAAAATAAATAACAACACAGTGCGGCTGGAGCGGCAAAGCAGGAGAGGAAAAAACAAAACAAAAAAAAAACACCCCAAAATGGCATGGCTGGAGCAGCAAAGCGGGGGGAGGAGGGGGAAATGGCACGGCCGACAAGCAAGGAACAAAAAACAAAACAAAAAAACCCTACAGGGCAGCCAGAGCCAGGGTTCAGGGGAACTCCCTGTGCTGCAGACTGCGCACCCGATCTAATGGGGGAAGGGGGAGGGAAAGAGAGAAGCAGGTGCTCACCCCGCAGCCCCGACCTCCGTACCACCTGCCGGGAGGGCTCTGCACCGGTCTGGTTGGTTGGGAGGGAAGGACGCAGGCTGCCCTGCTGAGTTTGCTGCAGGGCGCTCTCCTCCTCCGCCCCCTATAGGGCGGCCAGATCCGGGAACCAAAAATAAAAAACACCTGCTGTGCCGCCCTAGGATTGGGTGGAATGCCTCCCAGTAGAATCTGCCGCCCCAAGCACAAGCTTGCTCAGCTGGTGCCTGGAGCTGGGCATGTCCTGAGGCTGGGGTGGGATTGCCGTGACTAGCCAGGCACAGCCCTCGGTATGTCAGAGTCACTGATTCCTATCCATCTCCTGCGGGGGGGTGGAAGAGGAAGAGAAAAAGACCAGCAGCAGCGGTTTCGTGGTGACAGAGCTGATCATGATGAGCCTGCCTCCAACAGAGAAGAGACGGGGAGACTGCTCACTCCCTAACAATTCCAGTGGGTATAATGTTAGGGACCTATCTGAACACAGGGTTAACTGTCCTGCTTGGAATACAGCAGTAACTCCTCTACTTGTGATCAGCACCATCTCTCTGCTCATCTGACTGTTCAGCCTGCTGAGGAATGGGATCGTCCTCTGGTTCCTTGTCTTTCTCTTTAAGAGGAACTCTGTCATCTTCTACCTCCTGAACCTGGCCATCACTGACTCTGCCTTTCTCCACTGCATGGCTGTTTTCTTGCTCATTATATTTTTATATTTACACCTGTACTTCTCAATGGTAACTTGCTGTAATGAGATTAAATTAAGAAGGGGAAAATGTAGATTGAATATCAGGAAAAAATGAAACATTTCATATTGATTTGACCTTCATAAAGTGTTTGAAAATTTTCATATAAAACAATATTTTTTCAAAAAAGTTGTTTGAAATGATGTTACACTCCAAAAATGTTGAAACCGGACATTTTGACATTATCAAAATGTTTAATTTTTTTAAACAAATTTTTTTTGACGACACATTTTTCAAAAATTTTGATTTTTACAGAAATGACATTTCTTGTTGAAAACCCCATTTTGACAAAAAAAATTTTTACCAGTTCACAGTGTAACCTTTTTTTCTTTTCTTTTCTGCAAAGAAGTAGTTGCTATTTCAGCACGTTAGAGGGAGGGTAGGAAGTTGACAACCATGGGGCTGGTATGGAAGGCTTCATTAGGGCAGACATTCCTGTATGTATACTCATATACCCTTAATGAGAAGCTGGAAACTCCTGACCAATAAGTAGTGAGTTCTATCAGGAGTACAAAACTGGCAGCCAGCTTGAGCCCAAGTCAGAAACTGTCCAGCTCTGCAGCTGCCAGGAGTAATCCATGCTGAATCTATGGGTTGGATCTTAGTACAGTTTCCTGTAATTTTACAGAAGTATGTAGGAATGAGACAGGAGGCATTTAGCTGGAGACTTGTAGTGCCCTCTGATTACCCTCTGATCTCTCTGAGGGGTACCAAAAGAAACTGCACCATCTGCTCAAAAAACTCCCTGAAGAAGCACAGGAATAAATTTATACTGACACATCCTTAGAGCCCTGACTTGCCTACATGTCTCCAGCTTTCATCCAGACCACATCACACGATCCATTGTCTACAGCCAAGCCCTCAAATACAACCACATTTGCTCCAATCCCTCAGACAGAGACAAACACCTACAGGATCTCTATCAGGCATTCTCAAAACCACAATCCCACCTGGGGAAGTGAAAAAACAGATTGACTGAGCCAGAAGGGTACCCAGAAGTCACCTACTACAGGACAGGCCCAACAAAGAAAGTAACAGAACACCACTAGCCATCACCAACAGCCCCCACCTAAAACCACTAAAGCGCATCATCAAGGATCTACAACCTATCCTGAATGATGATCCCTCACTCTCACAGACCTTGGGAGACAGGTCAGTCCTCACTTGCAGACAGTCCCCCAATCTGAAGCAAATACTCCCCAGCAACTACACATCACACAACAGAAACACTAATCCAGGAACCAACCCCTGCCACAAACCCCGTTGCCAGCTGTGTCTGCATATCTATTCAAGAGACACCATCATAGGACTCAACCACATCAGCCACACCATCAAGGGCTCATTCACCTGCACATCTACCAATGTGATATATGCCATCATGTCCCAGCAATGCCCCTCTACCATGTAAATTGGCCAAACCAGACAGTCTCTACGCAAAAGAATTAAATGGACCACAAATCAGACATCAAGAATTGTAACATTCAAAAAATATAAGAGCACTTCAATCTCCCTGGACACTCAATAAGACTTAAAGTTGCCTTCTCACAAAAAACTTCAAAACCAGACTTCAATGAGCAATTGCAGAACTGGAATTAATTTGCAAACTTGCACCATCAAATTAGGCCTGAATGAAGATGGGAGTGGTCTGGTCACTACAAAAAATAATTTTCCCTCTGTTCATACTCACACCTTCTTGTCAACTGCTGGAATGGGCCACATCCACCCTAATTGAATGGCCTCCATTAGCCTTGACCACCCACTTGGTAAGGCAACTCCCATTTTCATGTACTGATTACTTATACTGCTTACTGTATTTTCTACTCCATGCATCTGATGAAGGTGGTTATATCCCACAAAAGCTTATGCTCAATAATGGTTAGTCTTTATGCACAAGGACTCCTCGTTTTTACTGAACACAACACAGTACCCTTCTGAAACTGCTAATTGAGTGTATGTTGATATTGTTCTTATGGTAAGACTAGTATGGGATCGAAGAAGGAAGGAAGGAAGGAGAATCCTATTATAATTTCTACTTAGTATTTTAGAGGACTCTCAACAAAATCAGCTGTAGGATATGATTCATGTCTGTGCAATATTATTGTAAAGTAGAGGTTTTGTAGACAGAATGGTAAGTAACTTGACTATTTCCCCCAGTATAGATTGTACCAGCACCAGTAGATATCATGTAGCATTTGCAGGCCTGCATCCTACCTCAATGTCACTTAGGTAACACATCTTTTTCCATCTTAAGGGAGGCTTGTTTCATAATAAGCTTTAAAATATTCTTGCCACCAGTATGTTTCAGCACTGTCCAGCAGCAGAGGTCCCACAGTTATGGCACGTAATATGTTTAGCACCCTATGCCATGTTATCTCTTCAAAGTTAGTCAAGAGTAGTAGCTGTCTGGAAATGGATGTTGTAGACATTTACTATTAGTTTGTTGTTTTCCAACAATCGTGAAAAAAATCATAACACTTTGTTGGTTGACACAACAAAAAAATGTTTCAAGTTATATGTGACACTCTATACATCTAGCTGGGTGCCATGGAATTCATAGGAGTTGTATTTGCGTGCTTCATTACCCCATTCTTCTCCGATGGGCCTAGCTTCTTGCTTGGACTACACATTCCACGCCGCACACGGTATTCCACTGAAGGGGTGGAAATTCTGATTTTGACTCAGCTCCACTCTTGAAATAAATAATGAATCTTTATAATCTTTATAAAGAATCTTTAATGAATGCTTTATATGAAGCAGCAAAATACAGCCAGTGATTCAAATTTAGGACTTCCATTTCTGTACTTATTCCTTTAGGCCATATGTGTGCCTCATATATTAGGTACATGAAGGCTCCTTGAAGTATGTTAGCAGATATGCTTGCATTCATCTTAATGTTCAGGTTCAGGGTGAAAAAGTGAATCCAATCTCTTTAATTTAGCTCTATTCAATTTTTGATTACCATTGATTTTCACACCAGACAATACCCAAAGTTACATGAAGTAAACAGAGAAAATAATAAACTCAGCCCAAGGATTTTTCTTTATTATCTCACCAACATTTTTGATGCACTGACACCTGTCAAGAAACTGTTACTCGGTCTAATAACCTTTTCAGGGCATCCTTCACCTCCTTGTTCCTCAGGCTGTAGATAAGAGGATTCAGCATGGGGATCACCACTGTGTAGAACACTGAGATTACTTTGTCCTGGTCCAGCGAGTAGCTGGAAATTGGCCTGACATACATAAAGACTGTGGTGCCATAGAATATCATGACAGCTGTCAGGTGGGAGGCATAGGTGGAGAAGGCTTTGCATCTGCCCCCAGTGGAGCGGATCCTCAGGATGGTGGAGATGATATAGATATAGGAAACCAGAATCTCCAATGAGGTGATGATGCTGTGAAATGTACCAAAGGTGTAAAGCATTATCTCATTGCTGTAGGTATCAGAGCAGGAGAGCTGTATCAGTGGGGGGATGTCACAGAAATAATGATTGATGACATTAGAGTTGCAGAAGGACAGTCGAAAGGTGGAGATAATTTGTGCCAGTGCATGGACAAAGCCAATGAGATAAAAGCCAGCCACCAACTGGGCACAGACTCTGCGGGACATGATGACCATATAGAGTAGTGGGTTACAGATGGCCACGTACTGGTCATAGGCCATCACTGCCAACAGGAGGCATTCAACACTTGCTGTGAGCACAAAACAAAACAGCTGTGCAATGCACCCACCAAATGAAATGGCTCTCCTCTCAGTTAGGAAATCCACCAGTATCTTGGGGGTGATGGTTGAGGAGTAGCAGAAATCCACAAAAGCCAAATTACTGAGGAAATAGTACATAGGGGTGTGGAGCCGGGGTCGACCCTGATCAACATGATCATCCCAAGATTTCCCACCAGGCTGACCAGGTACATCACTAAGAAGAGCAGAAAGCAGATGGCCTTCATCTCTGGGCTTTCTGTTAATCCTGAAAGAACAAACTCAGTCACCAGGGTGTGATTTCCCCCAACCATTTTGTCTGCACAGATGTTATCTGCTGATTGACTCTTCTTGATTGACCAAAGAGAGAACTGATGAGCCCCAATTTATCTTCTAGATAACCAAGGTACTTATATACTCCTCATTACCATAACACCTAACCGCCTAAAAATATTTAATGAATTTGTCCTCACAACAACCCTATGAGGTAGAGCAGATGGGAAACTGAGGCACAGAGCAGCTAAATGACTTGTCCAAAGTCACACCTATAGACTGTAGCAAGGATGGGACTTACTTCCTGGTCTCTTATGGCTCAAGATAGTACCTGAACCACTGGACCATTCTCACCCTCACTGTGCCCAACTCAGCAATTCAGCCATGCTGAGAAAGATGCACTAAGCATCATCCTTACAGCTCACTGTGCATCTCTGCCTCTCCACCCCAAAGCAGCTGCAGTTGGATGTGTCCATCTGCGAGCAATGTGATCCAAATGTTCATGAAAGGTAAGGGCCATCTTCTTCCTGAAATAGATAATGTCAGCATTAACTCAAGGAACTTCACGTGTTTTCACCTTCCTTTGCACCATGAGGCATGGATCATGTGCTGGGCCTGGCTCATCCAATCAGTTCCCTGCCATTTCAGGAGCCTTGGGCATTGATGGCACCTTGGTCTCGTCTGTTCTCTGTCTGTGGCACGATATTAGTCTCCTGAGGACTGAAATGCTTTAGTCTAACTAAAGTCTTTGGGCTTTATATAGTAATATTTGGGTAAAAAATAAGGGCCTGCAAAGGTCTCTTCTGGCTTTAAAGTCAATGAAACTATGAATCTCAGGTGTCACTTTTAGCCATTCAGAACTCCAACAGGAAAAAGCAAATGGCTTCTTTGCTATACTAACACGACGGTAGGAGGTTAATATTTTGGCCAAACCAGCAGTAGCTCAACCCCCAGCAGAGGGTGAGATATGAAAACTTCTTCTTGGCCTGATCCAAAGGCCGTTGAAGTCAAGGGGTGACTTTCCATTGATTTCACTGTACATTGGATTGGCACAATGGTCATTTTCTGACGAGAAATTAAATAGATCATGATTTACTGCATGAAACACCTTGGGTCGTAGGTAGCAAAAGCCTCCATGATTCTGATGGGGGGAGAATCACAACTGAAGTAGGAATTATTGAAATTAAGGACATCTGCCCTTTCTGGGATATTAAAAGCCAAAAAAGGAAAACAGCTGCTAGAACTTGTGTCACCAACCTTTTCTGCATCCTCCAGCAGGGCAAATTTGAAACAGACAAAAGCATTAAATGGAACATAGAATTAAACATGGAACTCATTGCCACACAAAGGAAATAATGTAGTAATTTATGATTAGCAAATATCGTTACATTAATTACAAGTTTACCAATCCCAGTTTTTCAGGGTATAATGTGAGCACACTCTAGTGTCCAGATGAAATTCCCCACCAGAGGGCTAAATTTTGCAGCCTGGCTGCTGATGAGCACTTGAACTCACATAAGCGGCCCCACTCAGTCAATGAGGCAGGATTCATATGATCAAGTGTACAAACTAGACTATAATACATACCATTTCACATTTAAAACTATTATGGAGCTGTTACATGTTTTTCAGTTGCATTTTCTACTATTGGAGAAAAAAATCTATACTTTTGTCACACCTCTCTTTCAAGATATTTGATATATATCAAGCTATGCTCTTCTCTATCTCTCTCCAGCTTTCCTAGAATCTTAGAAATTGGACCTACAGCATTAAGGCATTTAGGGTCACATTTTCAAAGGTATTAGGTGCTGGAAGATTCAGATAGGCACCGAGTAGGATTTTCAAAAATACCTATGCAGCTAAGATACCTAACTTCCAAAGATTTCAAAGGGAGTTAGACACCTAAAAGTTTTTGAAAATTCCATTAGACACCTAATTGAATCTTCAGTCGGCACTGCATCATCATTCAGCACTGGTGAAGCCACATCTGGAGTATTATGTCCAGTTTTGGGGCCCCCCACTACAGAAAGGTTGTGGACAAATTGGAAAGTCTAACAGAGGGCAACAAAAATTATCAGGGGCTGGGGCACATGATTTACGAGCAGGGCCAGCTCCAGCATTTTTGCTGCCCCAAGCGGTGGGAAAAAAAAAAAAGGCGCACATCACGGCACTTCGGCAGCAGCTCTACCACCACCGCTTCATTCTTTGGCAGCAATCGGCAGCAGTCTTTCCCTCCAGAGGACTGAGGGAACCCGCAGCCCAATTGCTGCAAAGAGCGGACATGCCACCCCTTGCCGTTGCCCACCCAAGACCAGCTTGTTGCGTTGGTGCCTGGAGCCAGCCCTGCTTAGAGAGAAGAGGGAATGGGCTTGCTTGGAGAAGAGAAGAGTGAGGGGGGATTTGATAGCAGCCTTTAACTACCTGAAGTGGGGTTCCAAAGAGAATGGAGCTCGCTGTCTCAATGAATGGAGATGACAGAACAAGGAGAAATGGTCTCAAGTTTGAGTGAGGAGGTCTAGGTTGGATATTAGGAAACATTTCACTAGGATGGTGGTGAAACACTGGAATGGGTACCTAGGAAGGGTAGAATCTCCTCCCTGGAGGTTTTTAAGAACCGGCTTGACAAAGCCCTGGCTGGATGATTTAGTTGGTGTTGGTTCTGCTTTGAGCAGGGGTTGGACTAGAGGACCTCCTGAGGTCTCTCCAAACCTAATCTTCTAGATTCTATGATTCAGTCATTACGTATCTTCAAAAAGGGGAAAAAGCAGGGGCCAGAGAACTATAGACCAGTCAGCCGCACCCGATAGCTGGAAGTTACTAGAGCAATGTATAAAACAGTCAATTTGTGAATACCTGGAGGATGAAGGGGTAACCATAGCAGCCCACATGGATTTACTAAAAACAAATAATGCCAAACCAGCTTGATTTCCTTCTTTGCCAGGGTAACTGTTTTGGTGGATGGGGGGAATTGTGGTGAACATAATAGATCTGGATTTTAGAAAGGCTTTTGACATAGTCCCTATACATTCTGATAAGTAGCTGGAGAAATGCGGGCTCAGTAAAACTACCATTCAGTGGATACATAATTGTTAAACAACTACAAGAATAGCTGTTAATGGAATGATGTTGGACTGGAAGGAGATCTCCATGGGGTTCAGCAAGGATCTGTTCTCTGTCCAGTTTTTAACACTTTTATTAAGGTACAAATAAATGCATATTGAACAAACCTGCAGATGACACAAAGCTGGGGGGTGTTTGCAAACACTTGGAGATAGAGCTAAACTATAAAGGGATTCAAAGGGATTTGGAGAACTGTGCTATAGAAACAAAATGAAATTCAACAAAGACAAATGAAGGTGCTACACTTACGAAATTAAAAACAAATGCACAAGTATAGAATGAGGGAAAACTGGCTTGGCAGCAGCACAGCTGAGAAGGATCTGGGAGTTGTGGTGAATCACAACCTCAACATGAGTCAGAAATGTGATGCTGTTCCAAAAAAAAAGGAAATGGAATTTTGGGTTGCATTAGCAGAAGTATAGCATGCAAGTCACGGGAAGTGCTAGTACTGCTCTACTCAGCACTGGTTAGACCTCAGCTGGAGTACTGTGTCCAATTTTGGTCACCAGTGTATAGAAAGGATGTAGAAAAACTGGAAAGGTTCCAGAGGTGAGCAATAAAGTTGATCAAAGGGATGGAATACAAGCCATTTGAGGAAAGGCGGAAGGGACTGGGTAAGTTTAGTTTGGAAAAGAGGAGATTAAGTGGGAACATGATAGGGCCTTCAAATACTTGAAATGTTGCCATAAAAAATATGGAGAAAAGTTATTCTCTCTTGCTACAGAGGGCAGGACAAGAGGCAATGGGTTCAAACTACAGCATAGCAGGTTTAGATTAAATCTTAGGAACAGACTGCCTAAGGGAGCTTGTGGAAGCTCCTTCACCGGAGGTTTTCAAAAGGAGGCTGGATAGCCATCTGTCTTGGATGGTTTGACACAACTAATGCTGCATCTTGTTAGACCAGATGACCCATGTGGTCCCTTCTGGCCCTATGGTTCTTTGATTCTATGAAAATCTGACCCTTTGTCCATCTCCAACCAAAAAAGCATTTCCGATTTCACTAGTTGTCAGTTAACCTGGCTGATTAAACAAACTGTTTTTAATGAATTTACCATCAACCACTTGCCATCTAGTCAGCAGGCTGGAAGGTATTTGCCTTTTCTAAAATGTCCAGACAAATTAATGACATTCCTGTGCCAAGAATCCAGACTCTTTATCTGATGTTGCTACAGGGCAGAGAATCACACTGAGCTGCAAAGGTTGCAATAATTTAACATGATTCTAAGCTAAAATGCAAGACAGCATCACCATATCCCCTGGTTGTCAATAATTCTTTCTTAGATGATGCAAGACACTTATGTAGATACAGAAACTTTGGGACCTCAAACTCCCCCTAGATTCTTCCTTGCCAAAACATCCTACAGAACTAAGCAATTTGTTTTTGGGGTAGCCATTTCATTGCAATCCCTTTGTATCGATCTCAGGTCCAACATCCACCAGCTCTCCTCATCTCCGATTCTTCACTGCAGAGGTTCTTAAATGCGTTCATCGTGGGGAGCCAATCTTAATTAATTGTTTCATGGGCACTTCCCCTCCCATCCAATAACATACCTGCAGTGCTACAGCAATTGCTTGTATGGAAAAACAACATTAGTAAAGTATCTTAAGTATTTTTAACTGAGTTTTAATCCTATATAGTAGCTGGAAACAAGGGGGACCTGCACCATGTCAGCCATTGTTAAGGCTAAGATTTTGTCATGGTTATTTTTAGTAAAAGTCATGGAGATGTCACAGGCAATAAACAAAAATTCACAGAAGCCATGACCTGTTTGTGACTTTTGCTGCTGAAGTTCCATGGATTCCCCTGCTGGGAGCTGTGGGGCCAGTTCCTCCTCTGCCTGCGGCAGCTGGGAGCTGCAAGGTGAAGATATTTCCCAAAGAGAAAACAGGACACCCCCAGCCATTTGCCTGAGGTTTTCTCTCCCCCACTGTCCCTGCAAGTCAGTCGCGCGTCACTGGAACCCCAAGGAGAATCCCCTCAGGAGTCTGTCATCTGCCACTGGAACATTGCAGGGGGCCCCCTTTGCTGATGTCCCCTGTTGCTGGAACCCTGCCAGGGCCCTGCTGGCTGCCAGGTCCAGAGTCCTGCAGCCACTGGGGCTGAAGCAGAGAATGTCACAGAGGTCTCTGGAAGTCAAAAATTCCATGAGTTCCATGACTCCATGACATAAATGTAGCCTTATTGTTCAAAGAGAGGGCAGCATCCATTTCCTCTGAAAAACACAATCACCAAATTTACCTTGCAGGAGGAAGATGGTTTCTTGTTCCCACGGGAAACAGAAGTTTGCCATCCTGCTTCAACTCCAGAATTAGCAATGGTTTATCTTAAAGAGACAAGGTGGATGAGGTAATATATTTCATTGGTCCAACTTTTGAGCTCCACAGAGCTCTTCTTCAGGGCTTGGAAAGGTGCTCAGAGCATCACAGTGAAGTACAAGGTAAAACAAATTGTTTAGCATAAGTCATTTACACATATTCTAAAGAACCATTCAAGGTAAAGTGGACCATTAATACCCTGGCAGTCATAGGACAAAAAAAGGCTGTTGTAAAAAGCCATAAATCCTGTGTCTTTATTAAGACCATGATTTTTGGTGTCAAGCAAAGTTATGAATTTAAGTTCCCAGGCTCATCTTTCCTTTGAGGAAAGGATTGAGAGGTCAGATATGGAATGATCATTTTGTGAAAAGTGTTGGACCTGGGACCAACATGGCTATAATAACACAGCAAACAAAGGGTTATCTTGTCCAGTATTATTCCATCTGCTTTACTGGATCAGACTATAGGTCCACCTACTGTAGCTTGGCAATGGTCAGAGAAATGGAAAAGCTCCCATAATTCATCTCTTCAGACATACAATGGTGTACTCTATATGGTACAGTAGAAGAAACAAACAGGACCTTGCAGTACAATAGTAGCATAGCTGACTCTAGATCAGAAGGTTGTATATTCAAATCACATTAGTGGGTCAATTCTTCTTTAATCTAGCAGAGAGATGCATAATGAGAGCCAAATGCTGGAAATTGAATCTAGACTAGTTGAGATTGGAAATAAGGTGCTAACTTTTAACAATGAGGGTAATTGACCATTGAAACAGCTTATCTCAGGATTTAGTAAATGCTCTATCACTTGGCATCTTTAAATAAAGATTGAATATTTTTTCTAGAAGATACAATTTTGTTCAATCACAAGTTGCAGGCCTTGATGCAGAAATATGTAGGCAAAATTCTCTCAGATGCATAACGCAGGAGGTCAGCACAGATAATCATAGTGGTCCCTTCTGGCCTTAAAGTCTATGAGTCTAGGAATTACTTCTCATCCCCAGCTGACCATCAATTTGTGAAGTGTGAGAATTTTAAAATTCTTTGTCACAGGCTGTCTGGCTGGTCCTTTAAGATCACTGGGCTCAGCCATACCCGTGCCAGATTAGCGACTCCCTCTTCCCCAAAAACGTCAAAAATTCCATGAGTTCCATGACTCCATGACATAAAGTGACCTTATTGTTCAAAGAGAGGGGCAGCATCCATTCCCTCGAAAACACAATCACACAAATTTACCTGGCAGGAGGAAGATGGTTTCTTGTTCCCACAGGAAACAGAAGTTGCCATCCTGCTTCAACTCCAGAATTAGCAATGGTTTATCTTAAAGAGACAAGGTGGATGAGGTAAATAATCATTGGTCCAACTTTTGAGCTCCACAGAGCTCTTCTTCAGGGCTGGAAAGGTTCTCAGAGCATCACAGCTAAGTACAAGCTAAAACAGATTGTTTAGCATAAGTCATTTACACATATCTAAAGAACCATTTCAAGGTAAAGTGGACCGTTAATACCCTTGCAGTCATAGGACAAAAAAAGGCTGTTGTAAAAAGCCATAAATCCTGTGTCTTTTTAAGACCATGATTTTTGGTGCAAGCAAAGTTATAATTAAGTTCCCTGGCTCATCTTTCCTTTGAGGAAAGGATGGAGAGGTCAGATATGGAGTGATCGTTTTGTGAAAAGTGTTGACCTGGGACAACATGGCTATAAAAACACAGCAAACAACGGGTTATCTTGTCCAGTATTATTCCATCTGCTTTACTGGATCAGAAACTATAGGTCCACCTACTGTAGCTTGGCAATGGTCAGAGAATGGAAAGCTCCCATAATTCATCTCTTCAGACATACAATGGTGTACTCTATATGTACAGTAGAAGAAACAATAGGACCTTGCGGTACAATAGTAGCATAGCTGACTCTAGACAGAAGGTTGTATATTCAAATCACATTGGTGGTCAATTCTTCTTTAACTAGCAGAGATGCATAATGAGAGCCAAATGCTGAAATGAATCTAGACTAGTGAATGGATGGAAATAAGGTGCTAATTTTAACAATGAGGGTAATTGACCGTTGAAACAGCTTATCTCAGGATTTAGTAAATGCTCTATCACTTGGCATCTTTAAATAAAGATTGGAATATTTTTTCTAGAAGATACAATTTGTTCCAATCACAAGTTGCAGGGCCTGATGCAGAAATATGAGGCAAAATTCTCTCAGAGCATAACGCAGGAGGTCAGCAAGATAATCATAGTGGTCCCTTCTGGCCTTAAAGTCTATGAGTCTAGGATTACTTCTCATCCCCAGCTGACCATCAATTTGTGAAGTGTGAGAATTTTAAAATTCTTTGTCAAGGCTGTCTGCTGGTCCTTTAAGATCACTGGGCTCAGCCATACCCTGTGCCGATTAGCGACTCCCTCTTCAAAACTAGTCCGATCAGATGAGTAATTTATTTAAAAGGCTGAAGAGAACTCAGCAAGGGAGAGCTGGAGAAAGGGGCCTCAGTTCTCAAGAGAGCTGTGAGGAGGAGGTTCTTTTGTGGAAGTCTAGGAGGAGAGAGGCAGACATCAGAGAGAGGAGAAAGCTGTCTCTCGTACAGCCTCAGAAGGAGGATTATGGCCCCTAAACCCAGGACTGGAAACAGCTATGGTGACCTGGTGGAACATGACCCAAACAGAGCCCATGTCCTAGGGCCGCCCACAACATTTTGGCACCTGAGGCGGGGAGCTCAAATATGCCCCCATGCCTCTCACTTGGGTCAAAACTTGAAAAGTCTCAATTCTGCTTTCTTCCTGTTCTAATCCTCTCATGGTACTGCTCTGCTACTACCACAATAAAGGAGAACTAACAACTTAAAATGCCTGTTCAAAATTTTAAGTAACACTTAACTTTCAAACACCTGAACAGCAAATGTAACTTCTTCTTGTCTGCATAGTAAACACTGGCATTTTTAACTGTTGAATAATCAAAGTGGTGCTTTCTGTGCCTTCTTGGTTGCAAAGATTTGAACTGCTTCCTGAAGGTCTACAATCTGGCCAGCTCATGCTCTACTGAGATGGTTGCAAGTCTGACCAGCCTCTTCCTGTCATTGTGGAGAGTAGAATGTGTTTATTAACTTCAGCTTGGAGAAGCTGTGTTCTCCACCGCAACTGTTATAGGAAGTGTTAGAAGTATGCACAGAGCAACAAAAGCATTTGGAAAGAAGGTGGTCATCTTATTTGTGCACATATATCCAGAACAGCCTTTGGAGTTGATCCTCGAAAATGTATCTGGAAAGGGCTTCAGTTTGCACAGTGATCATGTGTCAACACGTGTCTCTAGTGCCTGCATTGCTGGTAGGTCTTCTTCAGTATAGGGAGGATTTTGAATATCATACAACACCCACAATATTCTGCTGTGTTCCTTGAGCTGCATGAAATGTTCTTCAACTGACTGTATTGCACAATCTAGCACCGGTTAAAGAATTCAACTTTGAATTGTTTGGTGTCTCATATGGAGATCCCTGCTGCATAATCAAAATGTCTTCTTTTTCAGTGACTCTGTTTCTTGAATGGTGGGAAAATCACTTGCATGTGAAGTTCCTCTGCCAACTTCTGTGCACTCTTCAGAATGTTTTGAAATCCCTCATGGGACCGGTAAGACTGTAGGTGTGACTTGCTTTGTCCAGTTGTTCCATTGCTCCAGATATATCAAGGTCAATACCTTGGAGTCTCTTGCTTACAACATTTATTTCAAACAGTATGTCATGCCACACACTAAGCCACACAAAAATTGAAGTTATGTAGTGTTTCTGTGTGTTCCATTTCCCTTCCCAGCTGTCCCCACGAACGGTTCCTGTCATAGCATTATCCTCATAGGGCAACTGGGCATCACTATCTTCTCATTTGGCTTACTGCCTCCTCTCGACTTACCACCATGTGGCACTACTCAGTGGTTTCAGTATCAGAGAGGATGTCCCAAATGATGCTTCAAAATTGCCATGGATGAGTTGATGCAGAGAAAAATACATAGGCTTTGAATATAATTAAAAATCAAGAGCCTCACTGGAAGCTGACACTGCAATCACTGACCCAAAGTTCAATGAATGAGAACTGCATGGGACAAAAAAAGCTCAAGGTTTACTCTCGGATCTGTGCTGCATTCCTCTGTTCTGCCTTTCATATTGGCACCATTATCTAGCCCTGACCTCTCCATGCGCAGCTTCACTATTCCCATATCTTTTTTAAGAAGCACATTTGTCATACGAGCTCCTGTAGTATCATCAATGCCATAATTCTAGAAATGCTCTCTGACAGTCACCATTGCAGGACATTTTCACTAGGTTTTGTTGTTTTACAAAATGCATCTATAAAAGTCATTAAAGACATGGCTATGTCAGTGTACAGTCCAGAATAACAGAGTATATATCTTGCTGACTTCAGATCTGCACAATTGTACTTGACTTTTGTTGCAGTAACCTGTGTGACTCATGTTTGAATTGTTTTCCAAGGTAGTCGGTGTGTACATTTCTTGTGGTGACTCTTCTTAGATGCCTCTGGCAGTACAGCATCAAACTCAGCCATCACAGCGCCGCAATTTAAGGAGTTTCCATTGTTTGGCACATACAGGCTGATCTGAAGTGCCACACATGCAGCGTTTTGAGTACAGTCTTTCTCACAATGCAATGACTTTCAGAACATTTTGCCAGTAAAGATACTGAAACAATCTTCTTCTTGATGCTCGATCATCTATGATTGGCCTTCATCTTGTTATAAGGTCTTTCCACTATGGAATGCTCTGGTGTTTGCTGCCATCTCATGGCATGCAAATTTCTTCCAGATTTTCCAGTCTTTGTTCTAGAATCCCAATGTGGCTGGAGCATTAGACTGGAAGAGTTGCAACAAAAAACATATGTAGCATTCTGGGTTTTGAGTACATAAGCTGCCTCTCACTTGTCACCACTGGGGATTACACCAGTAATTGTTGGATGGAAACTTCTATTTTCATTGTCTTGGGAAATGAATGTTTTCACTGCTATGGCCCATGCAGTACAAAGAATCCCCAGCTACTGCCTCAAGTGGGTCCACAGTCTCCTTGCGCTTCACCACACACTCTCGATCTACACTTTTCTCAGGAATGTGCATGGTACATCCATTTGAGATGAATATGGATGCTGCAGTAGCTGCCGTCACCTGCACTTGACTAACTGGAAGATTAGGCATCTCCTCACCACTCACATCCTCACTGGGGCTGGAAGGCCACCATGAACATTTGTGTCTATGTATCTCAGGAGAGCTCCTTCCTGCTTGATAGAAAATCTCTTGCTTCTCAGAAAAGGCTCACCATGGAACAATTTGTCTAATGAATGTATATCTCAGGGGGAAAAGCTCCTTCCAGTTTCACATAGAAATTCTTTGCTTTGCTTGCTTGTGAGTTTCTTTCTTTGCTTTCTTTCTTTTGTTTCTGAATGCTTTGCCCCAGAAGGGGCGTTTTCTTCTTTTCACTTATGGATGCTGTTCTGTGCCAGCTTAGTGTCTTCTCAACACTCAAGTTGAATGGGATTTTAAATAAGCACGCTGGTAGCAGGGGCCTAAGGTGAGGGTAGGATATCATGAGTCTTAAGGTCTTAACTGGCTCCTTACTACTTCAGTTGACTGCCTGTTCAGCCTCAAGTGGGTTCAGGGACGAGCAGGAAACAGAAAGCTCCCTGAGAACTGGGTGTTAATCAGTCCGGCTCCTGGTGTGCTAGAGAGGTACATAAGAGGGCTTCCTCCTCCTCTCTCTTCCCGGTCAGCTCTGGCTGCTTTCTGTTATTCGCTTCTCATCCTTTTCTCCTGCCTGTATCTGCTATGTCTCTTGTGCCCTCTTTCCTCCAGCACAGCACTTCCACCCATTCTCTGTGCATCTAGAGAAGACTGGAGAGAGAACAATATGCACCAGCACAGACACACATTTCTATACTCTGGCTACTCTGTCCCCCCATCCCCCACCCTAGTCTGGCAACCTTGAGGCGCTCTCCTCCAGTTGCCTCATGGTAAGGCCAGCCCTGCCAGGTGCCAAAGAGGGTGGGGTGTGGGACTCTTGTCCTAAAGAGGCTGAAACCTACATTAATTGTCTACAGAGACCTAATAGAAGGTCATCTGTGGGAACCCTAATCAGGGGGAACAAGGGTTGGCTGAGTAGTACAAAGACTAATTTGTCATATCTTGCCAGAGAGTCTTATAGGAATAATTCCTTCACAGAGCGGGAATCCTCTCATTTAAAATATTCTGATTGGAGAGGTTGGTTCTTATTATGAAACAGACCAGAAGGAGTAACAGGCCAGTCGTGCCCGTGGGGTCTATGCTGCTGCACAAGAGGGGTGTGTCTCGCAGTTTACACTTGTTTATAATGAGCTTTTAAATTCTTGTTACTTCAATGGCTATTGCTCTAGATATTAGGTACTTACATCCTTTTTTAAAGAGGCACAGTACAACCACAGTAGTAGTGGTGTGTATTTTGCTTGGTAGCAGTGAGAAATACTCCACATTTGCTCCCAGTGTGCATAAAACAAAACATTCTTCCTATTAATTCCATTTTAAACATGACAAATTTTAATTTCATGGGCAGCTGTCTGTATGTGAAGTTACACAAACATAGGCCCTGACCAAAGCACCGCTGAAATCAATGTTTAAGATTCATGCTCACTTCTTGAATCTGCATCAGGGCCTTGTTAGTTAACTGGCGGTTTCTCGGTCGGATGTTTCTCTGTATCTATGACCCTTATATATGCGGTGCTGTCCTTGGAATATCAGGCAAGAGAGATACATATATACTCTCCTAACTCTGTTTCAGAATTAACTGATTACATTTTCTCCTTACAATACACATAAAAAAAAAAAAAAAAAAAAAAAAAAAAATAAAGTGGAGGAAGCAGGCCAGATGATATAATGGTCTCTGGGGCCTTAAAGTCTATAAATTATACAATATAGTCTTTCTACTCTCCTTCCCTGCATTAGAGCCCACAATGGCATAATGCTAGCTTGCTTTCTCTAGACCCTGTTGCTGGTTGCTTTTTCTGATGAGTTGAGCAAAATCAAACAGCACACTGATCAGTTGAACGACATATTCAGCTTATCCATTCATTCCTAACACTGTTAATTTTTTTCCATAGAAATCACCTTACTATGCATTATATTATTTTGTTATTCCCTCTTAATAAATACCTAAGTTCCTCTTTTATATGTATCTGCATTTTTTTAAGCATTTCTGTGCACTAAGCGTCCTTTTCTTGCTGACCCACAAAGGTGCTTAGCTTATTCTATCCTGGAAATTTAGAACTAATCGCTGTTAGATTTGTAATGTCTGACCTCTTATATAAGACAAGCCATAAAAACTTCACCAAAATTAATTCATGGGCAGCATCTTGTCTAGAATAAAATTTCCAGTCATTTGATTTAATCAATTTGGTCAGTAACATGAGAACTTACCACCCATAACCTTCAGCTTAAAATCATTTCGTGGTTACTACCGCCTTCACACGTTAAAATTGATAGCCTTATTTTGAGTTAGAATTTGTCTATCTTCAGTATGCAGGTCCTGGATTTGCTATACCTTTCCTCTGCTAGGTTGAAGAGACCATTACTTAAATAATTTGTCCCCCATGTAGTGGTTGCTGCTCTAGGAATTTTTGCCCCTCCCTCACACATCCATCAAAAAAAAAAAGTTTTGGCCAATCCTCCCTTTTCTTCTCATGACCGCCTTTGTCTCGCCCCAACCGCCACCACCCCTTCCGATACTCCCTTTCCCCATCCCCAGCCACTGCCTCCTCCACGCGGGTGTTCCCGCATTTTCACACCTCCCCCATTGCTTCCGTGTGGGCACACATCGTTACCATCAATGGCGCCCTTGCGATACCTCCCGCCCATAGCTCACCTTCACTTCGCATCTGGCTCCCCCCCGGTGTGCCGCTGGTCCGCTTCCCCCCCTCCCTCTCAGGCGAGGGAGGGCCGAAGAAGCGGTCCCCCAGCAGCAGCGTCTCTCTCTCTACTAGTCCTGATCAGATGAGTAATTTATTTAAAAGGCTGAAGAGAACTCAGCAGAGGAGACTGGAGAAAGGGGCCTCAGTTCTCAAGAGAGCTGTGAGGAGGTGAGGTTCTTTTTGTTGAAGGTCTAGGAGGAGAGAGGGCAGACATCAGAGAGGGAGAAAGCTGTCTCCTTGTACAGCCTCAGAAGGAGGATTATGGGCCCCTAAACCCAGGACTGGAAACTAGCTATGGTGACCTGGTGGAACATGACCCTAAACAGAGCCCATGTCCTAGGGCAGCCCACAACATTTGGCACCTGAGGCGGGGAGCTCAATGATGCCCCATGCCTCTCACTTGGGTCAAAACTTTGAAAAGTCTCAATTCTGCTTTCTTCCTGTTCTAATCCTCTCATGGTACTGCTCTGCTACTCCCCAATAAAGGAGAACTAACAACTAAAATGCCCTGTTCAAAAATTTTAAGTAACACTTACTTTCAAACACCTGAACAGCAAATGTAACTTCTTCTTGTCTGCATAGTTAACACTGGCATTTTTAACTGTTTGAATAATCAAAGTGGTGCTTTCTGTGCCTTCTTGGTTGCAAAGATTTGAACTGCTTCCTGAAGGTCTACAATCTGGGCCAGCTCATGCTCTACTGAGATGTTGCAAGTCTGACCGCCTCTCTGTTGTCATTGTGGAGAGTAGAATGTGTTTTTATTAACTTCAGCTTGGAGAAGCTGTGTTCTCCCGCAACTGTTATAGGAAGTGTTAGAAGTATGCACAGAGCAACAAAAGCATTTGGAAAGAAGTGGTTCATCTTATTTGTGCACATATATTCCAGAACAGCCTTTGGAGTTGATCCTCCTGAAATGTATCTGGAAAGGGTTTCAGTTTGCACAGTGATCATGTGTCAACACTGTCTCTAGTGTCCTGCATTGCTGGTGTAGGTCTTCTTCAGTATAGTGAGGAGTTTTGGAATATCATACAACATCCCAATATTCTGCTGTGTTCCTTGAGCTGCATGAAATGTTCTTCAACTGACTGTATTGCACAATCTAGCACCTGGTTAAAGAATTCAACTTTGAATTGTTTGGTGTCTCATATGGGATTATCCCTGCTGCATAATCAAAATGTTTTCTTTTCAGTGACTTTGTATTCTTGAATGGGTGGGAAAACACTTCAGTGTGAAGTTTCTCTTGCCAACTTCTGTGCACTCTTCAGAATGTTTTGAAATCCCTCATGTGACCGGTAAGACTGTAGGTGTGACTTTGCTTTGTCCAGTTGTTCCATTGCTCCAGATATATCAAGGTCAATACCTTGGAGTCTCTTGCTTACAACATTTATTTCAAACAGTATGTCATGCCACAACACTAAGCCACACAAAAATTTGAAGTTATGTATGTTTCTGGTGTTTCCATTTCCCTCTACCACTTGTTCTCCCACGAACGGTTCCTGTCATAGCATTATCCTCCATAATGGCAACTGTGGCATCATCTATCTTCTCAATTTGGCTTTATCGCTCCTCTCGACTTTACCACATGTGGCACTCAGTGGTTTCAGTATCAGAGAGGATGTCCCAAATGATGCTTCAAAATTGCCATGGATGAGTTGATGCAGGAGAAATTCTTTTTCTGAATGCTGCCCCAGAGGGGCATTTTCTTCTTTCATTCTTGACTGCCGTTCTGTGTCAGCTATAGTGGCTCTCAACACTCAATTGAAGGGGACAAATAAGCAGGCTGGTATCAGGGCCTGAGTGAGGGAAGATATCAGAGTCTTAAGGGCTTAACTGGCTCCTACTACTTCAGGTGACTGCCTGTTCGCCTCAAGTGGGTTCAGAGAAGCGGCAGGAAACAGAAAGCTCCCTGAGAAGCTCGTGTTAATCAGTCCAGGCTCCTGGGGGTGCTAGAGAGGTACATAAGAGGCTCCTCCTCCTCTCTCTCTCTTCAACTCTGGCTGCTTTCTGTTATTCGCTCTCATCTTTTCTCCTGCCTGCCTGTTATGTCTCTTGTGCCCTCCTTCCTTCAGCACAGCTCTCCACCATCTCTGTGCATCTAGAGAAGAGAGAACACATATGCACCAGCAGCAGACACACATTTCTATACTCTGGCTTCTAGTGGTGTCCCCCCACCCCCACCCCTAGTCTGGCACCTGAGGCGGCTCCTCAGTTTGCCTCATGGTAAGGCCAGCCCTGCCAGGTGCCAAAGAAGTGGGGTGTGGGACTCTTGCCTAAGGCGCTGAAACCTACATAATTGTCTACAGAGACCTAAGAAGGTCATCTGTGGGAACCCTGAATCAAGGGGAACAAGGGTTGGACTTGAACTACAAAGGACTAATTTGTCATACTGCCAGAAGAGGTTTAAGGAATATTCCTCACAGAGGGTCTATGCTGTGCCACAAAGGGATGTTGTCCCAGTACACTTTTATATGAGCTTTTAAAATTCTTGTTACTTCAACGGCTATTGCTCTACATGTAGGTACTTAATCCTTTTTTAAAGAGGACACATACAACCACAGTAGTAGTGGTGTGCATGCTCTGGTAGCAGTGAGAACTCCACATTTGTCCCATGTTGCATAGAAAAACATCTTCCTATATCCATTTTAAACATGACACCATTTAATTTCTTGGACAGCTGTCTGTTGTGAAGTTACAAAACATAGGCCCTGATACAAAGCCCACTGAAATCAGTGGTAAGATTCATGCTCACTTCTATGAACTCAGCATCAGGCCTGTAGTAACTGGGGTTTCTGGTGGATGTTTCTCTGTATCTATGACCCTATATATGCGGTCCTTGGAAATCAGGAAGAGGAGATACATATATATCTCCTAACTCTGATTTCCAGGAATAACTGGATTACATTCTCTTACATACACAATGGAGGAAGTCAGGCCATATGATCTAATGGTCTCGGGGCCTTAAAGTCTATAAATCTATGAATATAGTCATTCTACTCTCTCCTTGCATAAAGCCCACAAAGCTTGGCATAAATGTTGTTGCTCTTCTCTAGACCTGTTGCTGGTTCTTTTTTCTGATGAGATGAGCAAAATCAAACAGCACATGTCAGATGAAGACATATAGTACCATTCATTCCTAACACACTGTAATTTTTTTCCATAGAAATCACCTACTATCCATTAATTATTTGTATTACCCTCTTAATAAATACTCTATTCCCTCTTTATATGTATTTGCATTTTAAACCACCTCTATGCACTAAGCAGTCCTCTTCATTGAACTGATCACAAAGGTGCTTAGCTACTCCTCCTGAAATGTTAGAACTAATTCGTAGATTTGTAATAATCTGACCTCTTATATAAGACAGGCCATAAAACTTCCCCAAAATAATTCTGGAGCAGATCTTTTAGAATAAACATCCAGTCTTGATTTAAACATTGTCAGTGATGGAGAATCCACCACAACCTTCAGTAAATCATTTCAGTGGTTACTTACGCTCACAGTTAAAAATTGATGCCTTATTTTGAGTTAGAATTTGTCTAGCTTCAGTATGCAGTCACTGGATTGTGCTATACCTTCCTCTGCTAGGTTGAAGAGACCATTATTAAATATTTTCCCCCATGTAGTGGTGCTGGCTCTAGGATTTTTGCCCCCCCCCCACAAAAAAAAATTTGGCCAACCCTCCCTTTTCTTCATGACCCCCTGCTCTCGCCCCACCCTTCATGTCCCCCTGCTCCCGGCCCCCGGCCCAACTCCATCCCTTCCGAATCCCTTCCCCAATCCCCAGCCACTCCTCCCCCGGGTGTGCCGCATTTCCCCCTCCCCCATTGCTTCCTGGGGGCACCCTGCGAGGTCCCGCCCTAGCTCACCTTCACTCCGCTTGCTGCCGCCGGTCCGCTTCTCCCCCCTCCCTCTCAGGCGAGGGAGGGCGAAGAAGCGGAGCAGCAGCGCATTCAGGAAGCAGGCGGAGCGGAGCTGAGCAAGGTGGTGAGGCGCTGGAAGTAACAGGGGGTAGAGGAACCGCTCCCCGCTCCAGCTCACCTCCGCTCCACCATCACCGCCTCCCCCGAGCGCCCGCCGCTCGGCTTCTCCTCCCTCCCAGACTTGCTGCACGAAACAGCAGTTTCTTGTGAGGCAAGCCTGGGAGGGAGGGCTGAGAAGCGGCGCGTTCAGGGGAGCAGGGAGAGCGGAGAGGAGCTAGGGTGGGGGCGGGGGGAGCGCAGAAAGTAGAGGGAGGTAGAGGAACTACTCCCCACGCCAGCGCACCTCCGCTCCACCACTGCCACCTCCGCTAAGTGACCCGGCTTCTCGTTCCTCCCAGACTTGCTGCGCAAAACAGCTGTTTTGCAGCAAGCCTGGTGGGGGAAGCAGAGCGGCGGCGGCGCGCTCAGGGCAGCAGGCGGAGGTGGAGCGAAGGCGAGCTGGGGCGGCGGAGGCAACTTTTTCCCCATGCCCAGGAGTTGGTACCTATGATGGCCGGTGCCAGAATGGCGCCCTTAGAAATGTGCCACCCCAAGCACCTACTTGTTTTGCTGGTCCCTGGAGCTGGCCCTGCCATATAGATATTTAGACTGTGATCAAGTCACCCTTAAGCTTCAGAACCCATCAGTGCCTATGTGTAGTTTAAACTGTTCTTTCCTATATCCAGTAGCTTGATATCACTGTAACACTGATTTTTTTGTTGTTGTTGGTTGCAATCAGTGTGCTGCTGAGTCAGTTAGTTTCTAGAGATCTTCATAAACCTCCTTAGTCTTAATGAACAGAGCTCATTTGAAAAAAAAAACAAATTTTCTCCCCACAGGAAATTTGATGATTTTGACATTTCATTTCATCACAGATTGAGACAAAAAGTTGAAATCTCTGATTTTTTTGCAAAACGAATGAAGGTTAAAAGGCCCTCTTACCTCTGGAGATGATCCCTGCAGTTCAAGGTGAAGATGCATTTTATGGAGGCAATATTTTTTAGGAGGTTTGCCCTGTCACTGACTATTCAGTAGGTGCTGTATGGGTTACTGGGGCAGAATACTTCAGTCTCCAGAGCTGTCAATACAAACATTGAATAAATGAGTCTTGCAAACTTTCTGCCTTCCCATGTGAACAATTTAATTGAATTTAATATAATTTAGTGGCAAGTAAACTATCCTCATTTTTTCACTATCTTTAATCACCATTGCTAAGGACAGGCATGTACATTTTGTGCCCAGGCTGATAAAGTTTTCAAGACAATTTCTCAAGGATGATAGAAAAAGAAAGTCACAAATCCTCAGTTGACTCCAAAGGAACTATGATGAGTTATATCAGCTAGGATCTATCAGAAAGATTTATTACTAACAAAACTGTAGACTGCCAACCCCCAGTGTAATATTTAATTTCAGAAGATGTTTTATTAGTACAGACAATAAAGTCTGTGAGCTTGATCCAAAGCACAGTGGAGTCAGAGGGAGAATTTCCACTGACTTCAATAGATTTTGGATCAGATACTAATGGAAGCAATTATTTTATTAACCTTCCTCATTCCCACACAGATGCATAGATTATAAAGCCAGAAGGGACCATTCTGATAATCTAGTGTGACCTCCTATATAACACACACCATAGTATTCCCTGAATTAATTCCTGTTTGAACTACAGCAGATCTTTTAAAAAACATCCAGTCCTGATTTAAATATTGCCAGTGATGGAGAATCTGTCACTTCCCTTGGTAAATTCTATCAATGGCTAAGAACCTTCACTGATAAAAATTTGCATCTTCTTTCCAATCTGAATTTGTCTAGCTTCAACTTCTAGCCAGTGGATCCTGTTATACCTTTGTTCACTGGCTTGAAGAGCTCATTATCAAATGCTTGTTCCCCTTGTAGGTACTTACACACTTTAATCAAGTCACCCCTTAACCTTCTCTTAGTTAAGCAAAATGGATTGAGCTCCTTGAGTTTGTTATTAATGGCTTGTCTTCACTACGGGAGTAAGTTGACATAAGATACGCTACTCTAGCTATGTGACTAACATAGCTTGAGTCGACATACAATAGGTCGGCTTACCCTGGTGTCTTCACAGCGCTCAGTTGATGGAAGACACAGTCCAATCAACTTCCCTTACTCTTCTCCAAGAGCAGGAGAGCGCTCTGCCATCGATTTAGTGGGTCTTCACTAGACCCACTAAATCAATCCCTGCTGCATCAATTGCAGCAGTGTAGATTTCCCCATAGTGGAGGCCAGCTCTATAATGCATGTTTTCCAATCGTTTAATCATTCTCTGAATTGTCTTCAATTTAGCAACATCCTTGTTGAACTGTGAACACCAGAACTGGACACACTATTCCAGCAGCAGTTTAACTGTAAGAAATAAAGAGGTAACATAACCTCCCAATTCCTAATGCAAGGAACAAATATATTCCAAATCAGAAATCAATGGCTTATCTGATTAAATAACCATTAGAAGGGTTTTGAGAACCAATGACTTGTTTTTCAGAGGTGTTGTACATCCACAAACACTAGTAATGCCAGGAGGAGAAAGAAGTATTCAGAATCTTTGGGAAAATAAGGTTGCAAGCAAGGTTTGTCACCATGGAAATATGATGGCACACTGTGGTGTCTGCCTGCCTCACCTACGCTCCTGGCTAGGAGACAGAATGCAGATCGTCATGCAGACTTACCATGTTCCAAGCTGCCCAAGGTAAGCCATGCAGTTTTCACCTCCCTATAACTGGAAATGTTTAAACCCTTACGCTACTGTCTTAATCAACTAAACACTTAGTTCATTAAAAACCTATCCTTTATAAATAAATACATAAAATAAATAAAAATAAAAATAAAGGAAGCTGTCATGGGATTCCCAGGCTGTCACACAACCCTGGGATCTTGCTGCTGAATTTAAGGCCAATTTGACACTTGAAGATGGGATTTTGACTTCAGAACATGGTTAAGAGAGTTGCATCAGTTTTGTACCACCAAAATTTTTTCTAACATGTCAAGAATATTAGCATTTAATCTAGTTCTTGAAAAACTCCAAATTGTAAAGATGAAAAGCAGCCCTGAAAGGACTCACATCTCGTTAATGCTGCCATATTTATTCATATTTCCAAGTATTTGGAACCTGGTCTCTGAGGGAGCATATAAATCTTCCAGTGACTGGAACATACAGCACCAAATAATTAAGCAATGGCTTTTGCGTGAATTGTGTATGGAGATTTAATTAAACACAAAAGTCATTTTCCAATTAAAACAGTTGGCAACTCTGTGAGGGCACAAATTCAGTGTTAAGTACCCTAAAGCATTGTGTTAGAGATAGTAGTGACCAAACCTGCATGGAGAGGTGGTGGACAAAGGGATTTAATGGTTCTCTTACCATTCTAATTTCTAAGAGCGGAAATGTACAAATGGCATACAGCTCAGAGTAAGGGGAACAGAAACCCTTCCAAAGATCCTGAGCACACAAGGGGGAATATGCCCACTGCTAGACCCCTTCAGGGTTTGCTATATATTCTTCACTGCGTGACCTGCTCCCTCTATGGGCTATTGCAGAGGGTAGAATCACCAGGAGCAGATCTATCTAGGCCACACCTCTTTCTGTCCCCAATCTATCCCATCTCTCCTCTGACCTATGCCCACCACAGACTTTTCCCTGCCCTTGAACACTGTCCCCTGCACCCATGACTCTCGCAAAGGTGACATAGGAGAGCCTGCTACACAAGGGGAATTCTCCAAAGGGGTCTCCAGGTAACATTGACTAGGGATCTCTGACATCACTTATCTGGTCTGCTGGGTGGGAGGTGTTGGCCACTGTACTCCACAACCCACTCGGTGGTGCACTCTGCTCCCTGTACTGTTGGCTGGGCCACAGACAGAGCTAGCTACTGCCTAGGGTGACAGTACTGGGTCTTTTAGTTCAGGCCATAGATTCTCATGCTTTAAAGTTCCTGGATGGATTGTTGGCCTCAGAGCATTTATTTTGATTTCCACATTTTTTTTAAACTTTACATTACATTATAATTTATAAGATAACATAGCATAAAATAAAATTCAAAATGAAGAAGTTGTTTCTAAATGAAAATCAAAACAAACCACTTTGATATTTTAAAAATGGAATTTCATTAAAATCGACATGTTCCCACAGGATATTTAGAATTTGTAGTCAGCATTTTCTGAGGTCAAACTGTTCTGACAGAATTTTAATTTTGAACAATTCTAGAAGTAATATACATAAGCAAGTTGGATCTAGCTAACCTAAGAAAGATTAGATTTTTATCAGCAAATGCTGATTTCACACAGAAACTAACTAAAAATATTTTCATCAATAATCTAAATTTACAGGTTGACAAAGTAAGAAAAGTGCTGTTTGAAAACTTATTACTGTTTGATATTTACTTTGTATATTTTGACATGTAATATTGACAATTTGTGTCTTACCAGCAATTAAGCTTTAACTTTTTGAATCTCAATGTCTACTGACCATTAAATAATTATTGTCTGAATCCCCTCTCTCCCCCGTAATTTCCTGCAGCTATGAATAGAGGCAAAGTTTCATCCATGACCTTTCCAGTTCTTGGGAAAACCCAGGATGATGTTAGTGACTTAGTGAGGGGTGAGATGAGAAATAAAACCCAAATGCTGGCAACTTGTGATCATCCATTTGTTGGTATGCATTTGGAACACTCCCTTCCCTGTGATATTGAGACCCCATCATGATGGGTCATTAAAGATCCACCTGCACTTTATCTAGAGTTGGGATACACTTAGCAGATCCCACTTTGGGTAATTAGATTTTTGCTGCCTAAACTCCCTCTTTTTCTTTCTCTCTGAAACTACTGAGTAGGTTGTCGTGCATTGAGTGGATGAGGGAGTACAGGTCGTTCAGGAGTGGCAGTTAAACTGTCATAACAACTTTTCCTGTTTATATCAATCATAAGAAAAACCACTGGGGGTAGGATACAAGAATATAGGAACTGCCAATCTTGGTGAGACCAGTAGCCCATCCAATCCAGCTTCTTGACTCCAACAGTGGTCAGCACTAGTTGCTTCAGACGAAAGTGCAGAAAGGTCTGCAGTGGGCACATATATGATAATCAGACCAGAGAGAGAGCAAGAGAGAGTTTCATGTAGTAGTTGAGGTTGAACAGCAGAAAGAGTTGAACCCCTGCTATTTTCTATCCCTGGCCTAGCTATCAAATGCTGTTACCAAATCAAAATCTTCATCTTTTCCTCTATTTCTGTGTAATAGCAATATTGGTTTTACATCCTTTCAGCTGCAGCCAATACTACAGAAGTACAAGTACGTAGTTGTATAGGGTTATACTGTGATTGTAAGGCCCAGCCCCAAATTTCTCAGTGTCCTTGCAGACATGGTGTCTCTCAGAGTTCTGAAGAGGGCTGCTTATATGCCATCTAAAAAAGATCTATCCCTTCAAGAACAATTCCATTCTAAATTAAATTGCATTTGATATCAGGGGCTACATGGGGTAGCAGGAGAAGGAGGTTGCACAGGTGAAATGGCTACATTTGCTGTGGGCAGCAGCCAAACACAAAGGAAGGAGTTGTGTAATTACTTCATAGCCCTTGAGAAATAACTTGAATGGTGGTTATGCTGTAGAGAGAATAATGACCCTCAGCCAGTCAGAGCACAGGGATTTGCATGTTTGGAGGCTTCTAAGAAATAACAATTCAGTTATTATGCAAAACAAGAGCCCCTAACCTATCAGAGGGCATTGCAGTGTTGATGTGAGAAATTAGTGTACAGTTCAAGTCAGTTATTGTACAAGCATCCCTGTTCTTTGAATAGCTAAGGTTATTCCATTCTATATTGTGCAATATAATACAGACACCTCTAATGAATGAGGACATAAGTGGTTGATGTAATTCATTTCCACAGTCCCACTGAACTAGTCTCTTTGTATTTGGGTCAGTTACACAGATCTGTGGCACAGTTCCCAGATTTAAACTTTCATCCATGACCTTTCCATCAACAAGTGATTTATAATCTGGGGGCGTTTCTCTCTCCTGAGGTTCAAAGGAGACACTTATACTATTTATAGTTTGGGGGTTAATGGAGCAATAACAATGCAACAGATGCTGCAAAGTGCCTAGTGCCTCCTGCATGGCTGTAAACCCCTGAGAGCATCAGACACAATAATAGCATGTTTGGGGAAAGGGACGTCAGGGACTGCTGATCTCAGGGTTTGCTGTCCGGTTATTACACCAATCGTATATGTAGCTACACACTGTGTTCCTTTTTTAAAAACACATTATGTTCCATTTACTCTGTGCCATTCTGCCATATGACTTGACTGATACTGGAATTTAAAGTACAAATGTTTCTTCTCTCACACATACCAAATTATCATTCTGTGATAAGTACTTCTAATACTATTTGTCTGCCTCTTCATCTATCTATCTTTGTTCTTATACAGTGCTCATCACCGTAGCATTCGAGAACCTTACAGACTGTTAAAGTGAGCACATGTGGGCCTCCAAAACTAATTTAAAGTCAGTGATTTCATGCCTAGCTTTAAGTGAGCATTTCTATGAGATGTGGTTATTACTTACAATGCCTATGTAAAGAGCACTTGAGAGAGAAGCCGTCTCAGCTACATTCCTCGAAAAATAAAGAAAGGAGATGAATGTGTTTGCTATTCTTTTCTAGTCATTTTAATAAATGCATTCATCTTCAAAACACTACCCCTCCCCAGTGATCTCCTCAGAGCATCCTTCACCTCTTTGTTCCTCAGGCTGTAAATCAGAGGGTTCAGCATGGGGATCACCACTGTGTAGAACACTGAGGCCACCTGGTCTTGGCCCAGTGAGTAGCTGGTGTTGGGACGTAAGTATGTAAAGATCAGAGTCCCATAAAACATGGTGACAGCCGTCAGGTGGGAGGCACAAGTGTTGAAGGCTTTGTGCCTGCCCTCGACAGAGTGGATCCTCAGGATTGCACCCAGGATGTACAGGTAAGAGAAGAGGATTATCAGGAGGGAGCTGACACTGGTGAAACCAGCTAAAATAGAAATGATATTTTCAGCGATGGAGCTATCGGAAGATGACAGAGCTAGCAGTGGAGGGGTGTCACAGAAAAAATGGTTGATGAAGTTGGAGCCACAGTATGTTAACCTGCTAATTAAACATGCAGTAATCATAGCACTCATGAAACTAGTGCAATAGGAGCTAGCCAGCAATGGGACACAAACTTTATGGGACATAACTGCTGAGTAAAGCAGTGGTTTGCAGATGGCCACATAGCGGTCATACGCCATCACAGCCAGAAGCAGGCACTCAGAGCTGAGCCAGATAATAAAAAAATAGAGTTGAACCAAACACCCAGAATAGGAAATGGCTTTGCTCTGTGCTAAGAAGTTCGCCAGCATCTTTGGGGTGACAACAGATGAATAGCAGATATCGACAACAGATAAATTACACAGGAAGAAGTACATGGGAGTGTGTAGTCGGGAACTGATCCTAATCAAAATGATCATCCCGAGATTCCCCACCAGGGTGATAACATAGATCACTAAAAACAACACAAAGTAGATGACTTGCAGCTTTGACCCATCTGTGAATCCCATGAGAATGAACTGGGTTGCTACGGTACAATTTTTCTCTTCCAGTGTTCCCATTTCTGATACCTGCTGAAAGATTAATAAAGAGAAAATGAACTATTTAATGCTCAGACATAATTCTGTGTACAAAGCATGCAAATGCATACATATTTCTGCATGCATACTGTTTTGAGATTTGGGCCTCAGTGATATATATTCACAAACATTCAACTTTCTACCTAAAGAAGGTAACAAACTTTTCTCTGGGGTTTGCTTAAAATGGTTTGTATAGTGACAGGCAGATAACAAAACAACTGAGTGCTCAGTTCAGTCTTATGCATCCGATAATTTGGATGTTTTCCAAAATGTATCCCATTGTATTTGGTATATTCTCTAAATTGGCGATTGGGTGGATCTATTGGATGGTAGGTGAGTAAGTGCGTGGCTGCATGAATAAACGGATGTAAATGAATAGGTGATTGGAAGGGTGATTTGGTTTGTAACTGGATGGGAGTCTCTATGAGTTGTACTGGACAATTGGATGTGTTACTAAACTGTTGAATTGATAGATGGGTGAGCGTATTGTTGGTGTAAGAAGGAGCTACGGAATAGATGGTTGTGTAGGAAGTTGAGAAGGTGGACAAATGGGTGAGTCAGTGGGCAGTCAAATGAGCAAGTAGAAATGTGGGATTTTGGATTAGTGAGAAGGTGGCTGGGAGAGGGCAGACAGTGTTGTAGTAGCCATGTTGATCTCAGGATATTACAGAGGCAAGGTGGGTGAGGTAATATCTTTTTTTTTGACCAACTTTTGTTGGTGGAAGAGACAAGCCTCAAGCTACACAGGGCTACACAAAGACCTGACTGTTGGTCCAGTAAAAGATATTGACAGTAATATACTGTCTCTGTAAGGCAGTAGTCAGATGAGTGAGAGAGTTTGAAGATGGGTGGATTGATGATGAGTGAGTGGTACTGTAGGTGTTGAATGAGTTGGGTAAGTTTTGGGTCTATTTCACAGTGGAAAATGTTCTGTATGACAGATATCAATCACCAGAACTGGAACCTATTGCAGAAGCAAAGGACTGGAAGCCTAGAGATTGAACTCTTACCCCAGGATGTGGTCCTTTTAGGAACAGTATGGCAGGGAAACTTACTCTGCTGCTGGTGATGCTGTTCTGTGAATAAAGAGAGAACTTGAGGGACCCAGAACTGTCAACACAAGAGCAGAACAGGTACAGTATTTAGTTATAGATGTATTAATCTAGCTCTTTTTCTCAGCGAAACACCCCAGTCTAATTATTATGTTAAATGCCAACCCTGTACCCTGGATATTACTGTTACGTTATTACTACATTGATACACAAAATCTACATCAGTCTAATTAGAGTGGAAGGATAAGTCTGGTAGTTAAGGCACTGGACTGGGTCTCAGAAGATCTGGATTCAATTCGCACCTCTGCCAGACACATCCTCTCTGATCCTAAGTGCAAGTCACACAGAGAAAAATATTAAAAAATGCCTGTGTAACTTAAGATCCTTAGTCCCACTTTCAAAAGTGTGAAGTCACCTTTAAAAATGAGACTCAAACTCCTAAGTCACTTAGGCCCATTTTGAAAAATTCACCCTTAATCACTCTGTGCTTTAGTTCCCCATCTGTAAAGTGAGAATAATATTTCTTGTCTCTCATCCTGTGTCTGTCATGTCCATTTTTATTATAAACGTGTTGGGGCATGAATTGTTTCTGAGTATGTGTTTATACATTGCCTGGTTTAATGGGGACCTGATCTCAGCTAAGGCACGAATTATTAAATCAGAGGGTTTCTTATTAGAAGAACCAAAATCCAAGGAAATTGGTTATTTTATTTAATCCCAGCCCTTTCCAAACAAATTTCACATTAGGAGTGAAAAGTTTGGATTTTTTAAAATATTTTTTTCTTTAAAACCTAAAAGTTCACCTAATTCCCAATTCCTACACTACTGACTACAATGGTTTTTAAATTTCACTAATAGAATCAGACTTACCAGGAGCCAAACTGAGCTACGAACACCGCTCACGTGTTGTCCCATGTTGTAAAAAGAATGTCTAAAGAGAATTTCAGTTCATGCTGGCATCTGAAAGAAAAGCCCTTTCTCAGCTTTCCATCAAAGCAAAAGGGGTTGCTAATTATGACTGTTGTTATTACAGCTGTGAAGAATATTCAGCTCTACTCCAAAGGTTGGTAAAGCCCACAACTTGAAAGAATAATTGGATCTGTGGAAGGATTCATGTTTTGATCATGCAGTAATATTTATATTGCACTGGGATCTCTGGAACTATGAAGGAGACTTCCTCAAACCCCGAATCGTCTAATCTCCCTTATGGAATGCACTAAGCAATTAAACAGTGCAGCCAAGGATCAGACTGTTTTAAATACATATTCAAATTTCCAAAGGAAATCCAGATACTCAGAACTGTGCATCTTGTATGGCAGGGCACTAACTGGGGAATACTAAATGTTAGAGAGCTTTTTCCTTCACTCTCACCCTTCCCTGGTCCTTCTCGCATGAACAGAGAGCAACAATACCTGAAGTCCGAAGGTGCAAACAATTTGATGTTTATTGGGATGAACTTCCAGCAAGCTTAAATTCAAGTTCCTTTTCCTTATTTTTCGAATCCCAAATTACTTCCTGTTTGCCCCTAATTTATATAGTAATATTTTCAGCTATGCCTTAATCAATCATTCTACTAAAATTTACCTAACCAATCCTAACGTATTGTAACATGATTAGCTAACCAATTATATCCCACCACCTTAATTAGTTTACACCTAGCAAAAATTAATTATACAGCAAACAGAAACAATCACAGAACCAGACACAGCCCATGCAAATAAACATACAAAACAATACAGAAGTAAGGATTTCACAACTACATCTATACAGACATAAGGGTTCTTCAGCTGTGTCTATTGTTAAGCAAGTCTTACCAGACAGAAAACTATCAAACTAAATTTCTAGGCTCTTTCCTTTTTCTGGAGGTGATAGATCGAATCACCTTCCTAACAGTCCCAGATTGCCTTATTTTAATATGACTAGTTTGGAATGTGAGGACATGACCATACATTTCCCAGTTTATGGCTGCTAAAGAACTGTCAGACTGTCACGGTAAGAGAAGACCACTACACAGACGGTGAGGCCTGGTCTACACTATGCGTTTAAACTGATTTTAGCAGCGTTAAACTGATTTAATGCTGAACCAGTCCACACTATGAGGTCCTTTATATTGATATAAAGGGCTCTTTAAATCAGTTCCTGTACTCCTCCCCGATCAGAGGAGTAGCGCTAAACTCGGTATTATCATATCGGATTAGGGTTAGTGTGGCCGCAAATCGACGGTATTGGCTTCCGGGCGGTATCCCACAGTGCACCACTGTGACTGCTCTGGACAGCAATCTGAACTCGGATGCGGTGGCCAGGTAAACAGGAAAACCCACGCGACATTTTGATTTTCATTTCCTGTTTTCCCAGCGTGGAGCTCTGATCAGCACAGGTGGCAATGCAGTCCCAAATCCAAAAAGAGTTTCAGCATGGACCGTACGGGTGATACTGGATCTGATCGCTGTATGGCGAAACAAATCTGTTCTATCAAAGCTCCGTTACAGAAGACGAAATGCCAAAGTGTTTGAAAAAAAAATCTACAGGCTACACAGTGCTGCGTGACAAGCGTAACGGGAAGCCAGAGACTCAAATGGACGCTCATGGAGGGAAGGGGTTACTGAGGCTCAATATCCCACAGTCGCCCAGCAGTCTCGAAAAGTATTTGCATTCTATGGCTGAGGCCAATGCCTGTGGTTCAAACCTCAGTGGTTCAGGAATAGCTCATCAATTTACCCCCCCACACGTGAAAAGAAAAGGAAAGGAAAATCATTTTATGACTTCGTCTCAGTGTCACCCTATGTCTACGAATGCTGCTGGTAGACGTGATGCTGCAGCAGTGAAGGGAGCTAGTATCACTCCTCCTCCCCTGCCCGGTGGCAGACAATGCAGTTAGAACTGGTAGCCGTCCTTGTTATCAACCCAGTGAGTGTCCTGCTGGCTTCAAGTGAGGCTGGGCCGGGGGCACCTGGGTGAAATAGGAATGATCTCGGTCATTCCAGTTAGATGGTTACAGAATGGCTGGTAACATCCTATCATGCAACTGGGGGCTGCGCTCCATCAGGCCCCCACCTTTCCTGTGTTAAAGAAAAATGTGTCCTGCTGGACTAAGCTAGCGCAGGCTGCTGGGCTCCTCTCCCCGCACTCTTACTGTCCTGCCTGGACATGTATGCATCAGGAGGCTACTCCCCCTCATTTATTCTCACTAATAAGTCACTTGTTTCTTTTCCTGCATTCTTTATAACTTCATACCCAATGGGAGAGGACACTGCCACGGCTAGCCCAGCGAAGTTTGGGGAGAGGAAGCAACGGTTTAGGGTTGTTGGCAGGGGCACCCCCCCGTGAATCGCATGAGCTCATCATTTCTGTGGGATCTGACTTCAGAGCACTGTGCTCTCTGATACACTGGTTCTCTAGCACACTTGCCCCATATTCTAGGCAGGACTGACTCTATTTTTAGAAACCATAAAGAAGGGATTGACTCGGGGAGTCATTCCCAGTTTTGCCTTTGCGCCCCCAGCTGACCTCAGCCAGGGGCACCCATGATAGCAGCAGACAGTACAGAGGCACAGATAACCATCATCTCATTGCCAATTTACACCGGCAGCAGACAGTACAGAACAACTGATAACTATCTCTGCTATCATACAAAAGCAAATAAATGCTGCTGTGTAGCGCTGGAGTATCACCTCTGTCTGCGGCATGCAGTACACATACGGTGACTGTAAAAAAAAAAAAAAAAGCTGAGCAGGCTCCATGGTTGCCATGCTATGGCATCTGCCAGGTCAATTCAGGGAAAAAAGGTGCGAAATGATTGTCTGCCGTTGCTTTCCCAGATGAAGGAATGACTGATGACATTTACCCAGAACCACCCGCGACAATGATTTTTGCCCCATTAGCCACTGGGCTCTCAACTCAGAATTCTAAGGGGCGGGGGAGACTGCGGGAACTATGGGATAGCTATGGAATAGCTACTCACAGTGCAACGCTCTGGAAATCAATGCTAGCCTTGGACCATGGACTCACATCACCGAATTAATGTGCTTAGTGTAGCCGCATGCACTTGACTTTATACAATCTGTTTTATAAAACCAGTTTATGTAAAATCAGAATAATCCCATAGTGCAGAAGTACCCTGATTTTTGATTCTTTCTTTTATATCTCTATAACTAGCTAAGTGATAAGAATACATCCAAAGTCTTAAAAGTATAAGCCTTTGCAGACAGGCCTGAATATCTATATCCTAACACTAAAATCAAGCCCTGCTATTGTGCTTGCTTGAGCATTGTAGGAAGGAAAATAAACCAGCCAGGAGGTTGGAGAGGGGAGGACAGAATAACTGTTGGGAATGAGCTACACACCTTTTCCACTCAAGTCCGGGTTGAAAGCCCAACTGATAGTGATCAGGAATTGTGATTTATCTTAAGTCTGATCGATGGCCTTTGCGATATGAATTGGGTCCCTCACTGCATCTTCTAGCATGACAGGTAACCACACCTAGATTTGCTTGGGACATTTTTTTTGACTGAAAATTTCAAATTTTAATTGAAAAATCATATTTTAATATATCTTGGCTGTACACTGAAATATTTTGGCTTGGAAATGCTGTTACAGTGACTTGTGGGAGTTGTACTTCAAGAACCTCTTGCTCCCATTTTTCGCTACAGGCTGCATTCCTTGGTTGGGCTACATGTTCCATGATGCACTATCATTTCCCTTCTTGGTAAGGGAAGGACATGTATTATTATAGACACATGGCCCCGGTACTTCTTGGGAGATGTAGTCTGGCTGAAGAATGGGGCCCATCAAGGACAATTGGAGCATGAAGTACCAGAGCTACAGGTCCCATGAGACACCATGGCAGCATTTCAGAATTGAAGTATTTTAGTTTTCAAATTAAATCCAAAAATATTTGGGCCCTCAGGAATTCAGGTTTTGGATGACAAAAAACAAACAAACATTTAGTTGAAAACCAAAAATTCCATGAAAAACAATTTTGATGGAAAATGTTTGACCCACATCACAAATTCCATCATTACAATTAGTGCTTATTGGTACCTTTTTGGAACCTTCAGCAGAAAAAGCAAAGAGTGATTAGGCCACAGAGACTGAATGCTCCTATCATCTCCCTGAGCTGTTGCTTCTAGGTCAGCATAGAGGCACATTAGTTGGAAATGACTAGTTTGTAAGTCCTTATTCTAGCTGCCCACAATGTATCTGATGTGGGTGATTGAGAGCAGTCTTCAATCTCCAGAGATGTCAGTCAGACACCTATCGCTCACATTGTGTTCACTGTGAAGTGTCGTGAGCTCTTTGAAAAGTAACTTGGTAAAAATGGCATCATGGCTTTCAGTGCTGATTGTCTCTCATTAATATCTACAAATATGCTCAGATTATATCTCACTGCTAACTGGTGTGGTTTTTTAACCTCATTGCTACCCTTGTGAACTTTGCCTGGTCTCTGAGAGTCAAATGGGCCATTGTCTGCCTCATGCATCATCATCACTAGCCAAACTGGCCTTCAGTGACACCTATCCAGTCACAATACCTGCCGTAGGTTTGCACAGATGGAACCAATTGGAACTGAAGAAATAGTTTTGTTGATGATGTGTAAAATGGGAAGGAGTCCAGCTCCTTCTCTCTCAGCTATGTCAGTTCTACAGCACTAACAGAAATAATCAGCAGTAAAAGCTGACTTCTGTCACTGAAGATAGAAGATGTGACTGTAATGCAAACAGGGAGCAGGTCTGTGGTGTAGGAAGGTGACATTTTTACATAGTTAGTTTTCAGAGAAAACTGTGCTTGGCATGACTGGGGAAAGGCTACAGACCAGAGAGTTTTAGGTTCGTGCTATTCCTGGCCTTTACATGGATAGACTGGGTAAGAAAGGCACGGCTGAGGAGGTTTCATGTGAAGGGGCAGAACTGACAGAGGCAGGCCGGCAGGACATTTTCTTGGCATGCTTTTTTTCTACTTAGGCTTTAAAAATTGAAATATTTAAAATAAAAATTAGATCTGCTTTTCTAACCTTTTTCTGGGTTCCAGTAGCTCAAGAAAGAATACACTGATAACTTCTAAACCTGTAAATCTCTATTTTCATGCCCAGGATACTTTAAATGAGAAAGAATAAAGCACAAATACATTACGTTACTAACATCTGTGTAACCAGGATGTGTGACAACTGCAGTGTTGCCAACCCTCATGATTTTATATTGCAGTCAACATTTGGTGCTTTTCTTAAAGCTGCAGCAGCTGCAGTCAGGTGAATCTCAGCTTTCATTTAAAGACAATTCATTGTCTAGACCTCATTATTACAGAGAAAAACTTCTAAGTATGACCAACTATTTGTATCTCTATGTTATGAGCATGCGGGACCTGTGTTATGATTTTGAATATTTACAGTTGACAATACTGCAGTCGCCTGACATGGGACATTGGCAGAGATTGACTCAGGACCTACTGCACTAGGGACCAGATCCAGTGCTCATTGAAGTCAATGGTAAAGCTCCAATTTCCTTTGGCTGTGTAGGAGTAGATCCTAAAAACAGGAGCATCTACACTTTGAGGTTAAATACTAAGCCCCTCTTTTTTGGCCTCTGCTATAGATTTGTTAAAGTATTATGTAGACTAACCACAAGGGCGGGGGGGCCAAAGACCTACTATGTGGCTTGAAGAAGGTTTGGTCATCACTCTGGTGTTTGCAGGAAGAATGTTTAGATGTGAGTAGGATTTGGCCGGACATTTTTCTTTTTAATCTGACTCAATTTTGGTGGAGAAAAGTTTGCCAATAGAGATGACAAACAGACCCCAGATATTAAACAAACCCCAGATATTAATCGCTACTAATTTAAGATTAAAACCTTTTTAGTCACAAATAGTCTTTTTATTTTCATAAACGGATAATTTTCACAAAAAATGTTTCATGGTATATTTTTTCGGTATTACTTGCCAATATTTCTTGTTTACATTTTTTCCTATTTTCCCTCTCCCTTCCCCGCCCTTTGTCTTTCCTTTTTAATTTCAGAAGAAAGAGGGCAAAAGAAAAGAGGAAAGCAGGAAAACTGAAAAGGGTAAAATAAAAAATATTTTACCAAACATTTAAAATGGGTGTGTTTTGAAACCTGCAAACCAAAACTTTGAAATTTTGAATCAAATTGTTTTAAACTTCTGCTTTCACCAGCTCTAGTTACAATGTGCCCAATTCTGCACCACTGACCTTGTGCTGTCACTTACAACAATATGAGGTCCTGATCAGGGCTGCCCAGAGGTGGGAGCAAGTGGGGCAATTTGCCCCAGGGCCCCACAAGAGTTTTTTGGGGCCCCTGGAGTGGGGTCCTTCACTCGCTCCGGGGTTCCCAGAAAACTCTCACAGGGCTCCGGCCCCTGGAGCTGCTTCTGCTCCAGGTCTTTGGCGGCAATTCCGTGGCAGGAGTTCCTTCCGCTCTGGGGTGGATGGACCCCCCTGCAGCCGAATTACCGCTGAAGGGGGGTGAGTCCCTCACCACCGAAGACCCCAGGCCCTGTGAATCCTCTGGGCAGCCCTGGTCCTGATCCAAACTTCTCTGATCTAAAGACTCTTCCCACTGACTTCAGGGCCTTAGAATGCAAAGGTGTACAAGATTGTACAGTCTTCAAGGTAATACAGTAACTCCTCACTTAAAGTCATCCTGGTTAATGTTGTTTTGTTGTTATGCTGCTGATCAATTAGAGAACTTGCTTATTTAAAGTTGCACAATGCTCCCTTATAACGTCATTTGTCAGCCGCCTCCTTTGTCCCTGCTTGCAGGAAGAGCAGCCCGTTGGTGGGGGCTTGGAACCAGGGTGGACTGGCAGCCCCCCATCAGCTCCCTGTTCCTCTAAGTTTCCTGTGCAGCAGCTGCCAAGCAGGATATCAATTGCCAGCAGTTCAGCTGTCCCTCCCCCCATTGCCACGTGCTGCTCCAGCCATCTGCCTTGGAGCTGCTCGCCAGAGCCTCCTGCTTGCTGTGCAGGGGAGGAAGTGGGGGGGCTAATGTCAAGGGGTTCCTCCTCCCCCTCCCTGCTGCTCCTGCACCCCACTTAACCCATTTCCCTAGAGAGTGGGGAAGGGACATGACAGGGCTCACAATGGAGCGGGCTTCCCGGCGGCAGCTTCTGTCTCAACTTGCTGATCTACTTTAAAAGGCTACATTAACAACAATGGCTAAACCTTGAGGGCTCAGCTGATTGCCAGTTCATCATTTAGCAGTAAGGGATTCCCTGGGAAATAGCCCACCCTCTGACTTCACCATCTAAACCAAGCTTCACAATCATCATTGCTGTGTACAACTATTAAATTGTTTGTTTAAAACTTATACTGTGTGTATATATACATATATATAATATAGTCTTTTGTCTGGTGAAAAAAAATTCCCTGGAATCTAACCCCCTCATTTATATTAATTCTTATGGGGAAACTGGATTAGTTTAATATAATTTTGCTTAAAGTCACATTTTTCAGGAACATAACTACAATGTTAAGTGAGGAATAGCTGTATCAGTCAAATTGCAAGAGGAATGGGTGACAGGATGGATCACTCAATGATTACCTATTCTGTTCATGCCTGCTGAAGCGCCTGGCACTGGCCACTGTCAGAAGACAGTATACTGGCCTAGATGGATCATTGGTCTGACCCACTATGTCTATTCCTATGTTTCCTATGGGATAATGTTTTACTGATACTAATATAGTCACTGGAACAAAAGTTTTGAATTTCAAATGTATTCTCTGAGCAGTTTTTGCAGTTAGAGCTCAAATAATTAGTTTCTTTCTCTGTGTGGTTGCTCTTAGGGAATTCTCTACTGGTAATTTCCTAACCGCCCCTATGAGGAACACGATAATGCAGTTTGGAGATTATGCGTGCTGGTTCAAAATAATCACCCTGACTCTGGCAACAAAACAAAAATGCAAATTCCAGAGAGGTTACACTTTCAGGTGCCTCTTCTTAGGACCTGAGGTGATCAATTTAGTGTAATTGACTCATCTCTACAGAAACAGTATTAGCTTCTGACAATTTTAATAAGCTCTCGGTGGGCATGATTAGAAAGTTTGTGCCTGCCAAACTGCGATTGCGTAAGTTTGCAAGCAAGTTTGGAAGTGTGGTTAAATTGGGTCCACTGCGCATCATTAAAATCTGAATGTGTTTCAAAGACACTGCAAACATTCAATGAAATTAGCAACTTCCAGAGATAAATGAAAAAGCTTAATTGCTTTTCTAACTTAGCGGACTCTGAGAGGCTTCCTTAAAGGAAAAGAGTCCAGGCGAAAGAGCAACAGGATTTATACAATGATTTCTCATCTCAAGAAAAGCTAGAAGTCCCCGGCCTATGCTAGCCACCATGCTTAGCACTTTGCAGTCCCAACTATACTAACCACTACCGGAAGCAGTTTAAGGAGTATGGATCATATTCATCTGATTGCTTTCTGCCATTCTAACAACGCAAAGCGGCTGTAAATTGAGGCTTAACTAAACTAGGTTTCATAGAATCATAGACTGTCAGGGTTGGAAGGGACCTCAGGAGGTCATCTAGTCCAATCCGCTCCTCAAAGCAGGACCAATTCCCAACTAAATCATCCCAGCCAGGGCTTTGTCAAGCCTGACCTTAAAAACCTCTAGGGAAGGAGATTCCACCACCTCCCTAGGTAACTCATTCCAGTGCTTCACCACCCTCCAAGTGAAAAAGTTTTTCCTAATATCCAGCCTAAACCTCCCCCACTGCAACTTGAGACCATTACTCCTTGTTCTGTCATGTGCTACCATTGAGAACAGTCTAGCGACTTCCTCTTTAGAACCCCCTTTCAGGTAGCTGAAAGCAGCTATGAAATCCCCCCTCATTCTTCTCTTCTGCAGACTAAACAATCCCAGTTCCCTCAGCCTCTCCTCATAAGTCGTGTGCTCCAGCCCCCTAATCATTTTTGTTGCTCTTCTCTGGCCTCTTTTGAATTTTTCCACATCCTTCTTTTAGCGTGGGGCACAAAACTGGGCACAGTACTCCAGATGAGACCTCACCAATGCTGAATAAAGGGGAATGATCACATCCCTTGATCTGCTGGCAATGCCCCTACTTATACAGTCCAAAATGGCATTAGCCTTCTTGGCAACAAGGGCACACTGTTGACTCATAATCAAATTCACTCATGTTGTCTACTCAAACCTGTCCCTTATTTGTCTATCTATGACTGCCCCCCTCCTAGATACTTTCTACATACTTTGCTTTGCTATAGTGGCACAAAGCAGCCCGAGCAGACTGATTAATCTGGCCCACAATTCCAGTACCACGGATAATAAACTCAGAGGTATGTTTGACAAAGATAAGACTGTCTGACATCTGTCCCGCTACCTAGCTGGTTCAACACTCCCAGCACTCCTGTTCTGCACACGTCCTCTTGTTTGGGTCTCATACTGCCCACTCTGCCTGATGGAACAATTGACAATATGGTTCTGTTGCCAGATGTTGCACTAAAGTCACTGGCTAGGAGGGGACAGTCACAGATACACAAATAAGGGACAAGGTTTTGAGTAGACAACATGAGTGAATTTGATTTTACTATAAACTACATTCAAATATGTGAGAAACCTGAACATAAAAGTGCTTTTGGGTAAAAACCATGAGCCATAATCATTCACAGTGTAACCAAATTAACTCAGCAGAGCTGCCTCTTAGATGAACTTGTCTCAATGTCAAAAATATAAACAAATTTCAAATTACAATGCCATTTTGACACCACTTTTAACACCACAAATGTTCCCTATAATAAGTACTATTCATTAGGTGAGCAAAACCATGCACGTTACTGCCATCTAGGCTAGGGTTGCCAAGTCTCCAGGATTGTCCTGGAGCCTCCCAGAGCTGGCATCAATCTCCCAGTGACCACTGAAAGCAAACCAGGAGATTTTAATAGGATATTTTAAGAAAACGACACTGTGTCATGTTGGGGGGAAAATATCTCCCGAAATAGTCAGAATTGGCAACCCTAGGTTTATAGCCCAATCATTTCAGATGAGCAATGCTTCACAGGTACTGCCACACAGTCATGAAATCTAATAATCCATTTAGTCTTAAGGTCTCATACCTTTTATGTGGGCAGCACATGACAGGTGTTGCTACACGGGTTTGTGGCCTAATAATTTTTACATAAGCAATACCTCACAGATATTAGCGTGTAGGTTTGTGACCCAAGAAACTTTAGAGTAGCAATATGTCACGGGCACCTCCAGGCATGAATGAGGCATAATAATCTCTGGATGAGCAACGTGTTACAAGTATTGCCATGCAGATTCGTGGCCTAATCATCTTCATGTGAGAAATACCACACAGTTTCTGACATCTAGGGAAAAGCTTTATTCATCTTTAGGTTAGCAACAGCACACAGGTACTGCCATATTAGCTTGAAGGATAACACTCTATCTGTATCTCTACACTTCCAAGTGGGGCTGTAATTCACAGCTCAAGGAGACATTTCCACATTAGCTCTGACTGAGCTAGTGCACTAGAGTGTAGCTGGAGTAGTACAAGCGGCAGGAGAGGCTAGCCATTCTAGGTACATATCCATCCAAGATGCTAGGCATGTACTCATGGAGGCTAGCCCCTCATGCCTTCCCAGTTACATTCTATATTTTGTGTGATAGCTCGATCAGAGCTAGTATGGGCATGTCTCCTCAAGCTGGGAATCAAACCCCCAGCTCAAAGGATAGCCATACCTTGCAGGTGAGAAATAACACAAATGTAATGCCAGCTAGGCCAAAGGCCTAGTAATCTTTGGGTGTATAATACTACACAGATACTACCAGGCAGGCATATGGCCTAATAATATTTAGATGAGCAGTACCACACAGATACTGCTATACAGGCGTGAAGCCAAATAATCTTTAGGTAAGCCACACCATGCAGCTACCACCATGCAGGTTTAAGGTTTAATAATCTTTCGGTGAGCAATACCACACAAACCTTTAGGTTAGAAATATCTTACAGGCATAGGTGCCAACTGCATGGGTGCTGGAGAACCCACGGGGAAAAATTTGTGGGATTCCCCCTCCGCTGAGCCTCTACCTCCTCCCTGAGCCCCCTGCATGCCTGCTTTTTCCTCCTAGTTCCCAGAGCTTGCACCACAAAGCTGTTTTGTGTGGCTGGGAGGTAGGGGGCGGGGAACACGGCATCCTCGGGGAAGCGGCAGGGACAGAGCAGGGATTTGGGGAAGCGGTCCAATGGAGGCAGGGAGGGGGCAGAGTTGGGGCGGGGACTTTGGGGAAAGGGTTTTTATGGCTGCAGGGCAGGGGCGGGGAAAGGGTGGATCCGGGGGCGGGGGGATGTGAGCACCTACCAGCACCGGGGAAAGTTGACACATATGCTTACAGGCAGTTTCAAGGAGTAATGTTCTATTCATCAGAAATGGCACAGAGATAAGGCTATAGGCTAACAAACTTTAGGTGAGCATTACCACACAAGTACTGCCACCTAAAGCATAAGAGCTAATAATATTTAGGTGAACAATGCCACAAAAATATGGCTATCTAGGCATAAAATTTAATAACCTTTAGATTAGGACTACCATATAGAGACTACCATATAGGCCTGAAACTTAATGCTCTATAGGTGAAAAATAACACTCAGGTAATGCCATCTAGGACTAAGCCCAAGTAATCTTTAGGTGAGCAGTACCACTGTCACAGTTCAGAGCAACTTCACTTGTATTTCGCCCTCCCTGGTCCACTAAGGGCATCTATTCTAGGCTCCCAGCTCCTCAGCCAACACCTCTCTTGGACAGAGATCTGCACCTCTCTCCCTCCTGACTGGCGACTTTCCAGTTCCCTGACTACACGGTGATATCCCCAGAAAATCAGACTGCTTAAACAGGCCAGCTTCTGTGCTTTGCTTTCTTATCAAAAATTATGAACTGTGTAATTGCCAGTAGTTATAACTTATTAAACAGATCTTGATAAAATAGTACATTTATTCTTAAGGTGAAAGCATTACAGAGAAAACATATTAAAAACAATAACCGGACTTACACACTTGCTAATAAGCTTACCAGCGATTACCTCCCAACTCCAGCAAGGGATCTGGTAGGAGTCAGGCCTTCAAACCCCACCTAGGGGTTTCCCCTGTGACTAAAAGTTCATAACAGCATCAGCTCACAACTCACTCCCTCTCTGAATAAGTCAGTCTATCCTTTATACAGCTTTGTCCACTGATCTTGTGCCTTAAGGAATGACTAGTAAGCAGACAAAGGCACACTATTCAGGCCAGGGGTCCCCAACTTGGTGCCCGCGGGTGCCATGGTGCCTGTGAGGGGCCTCTAAATGCACCTGCATCCTGGCCAGCAGTGTTATCCAGAGGTGAATTTCGGCAGCATTTTGGCAGATGCTCAACCACTGCCACGGTCCTTAGTCTGGCACCCGCCAGACGAAAAAGGTTGAGGAACCACTGTCTTAGACGAAGAATTCTTGCGGAATTTGTCACCAGCACAGATAGGGAATGAAATTCTCATTTTCAGTAATGTACACTAATCAAGTTCTTCCAAATCACCAGGAGAGACTCCTAATAGCTTTCCGTGGAAAAGTCCATGAGAAATTTGTCACTAGCATGGACAGGGAAGGAAAGTCTAATTTTTAGTTATTTTCACCCATAGCTCTGCACCAAGCCTTGTGACCTTCTGACCTTAAATGGTCCCTTGGGACCTTAAAGTCTATGAGTGTATGAGACAAACGATGATAAGTGCCTCCTAATAGCTTTTAGAAGAAAATGCCATGAACTGTTTTTCATTAGCACTGGTCAGGAATGAATTTCTTTCTTTTAGTATTGTCTCTGAACAGAGCTCTATCAAAACACCAGGAGAGAATCCTAATGGCTTTCGAAGGAAGATTCCATGAGACATTTTCACTAGCACTGGTCAGGAATGAATTTCTCATTTTTAGTCATTTTCACCAACCCACCTCTACCAAATCAACAGGAGAGATTCAAAAACTATTTCGAGGATAATTTCAGGAGACATGTAGCTCTACTTCTCAGTTTTAGTATTTTTCACAAATGCCTTTCTACCAAATGCCTTTCAAGGTAAACTTCCAAGACAAACGTCTCACAAGCATTCATCAGGAATTAATGGCTCATTTGTTTTCTCTTTCTCACAAACCAATCTCTTCCAAACAACTAGCAGTGCATGCTAATGGCTTTTAGAGGAAAAGTCCTTGAGAACTTTTTCAGGAACACAGATTAGCAATGAATTGCTCATTTTTCATCTTATTCATGAACGGATAGCTACCAAAAAGCGACAAGTCTATCCTAATGTCCTTAAGATGAAGAGACCTTGAGAATTTTGTCAGGAGACGAGACCAGCCATCAGTATCTCATTTTTCATCTTTCTCATGAACTGATCTCTTCCAGACGAATAGCAGTGCAACCCAGTGGCTTTTAGACAAAGAATCTTTGAGAAAGGAGTTAAAAACGCAGCTCAGAAATGAACTCATCTTACTCACGAACGAGTTGCCTCCAACAAAGAGTCGTTGAAGACATTTTTCCCCAGGACATGTGAGGAATGAATTTCTCATTTTTCGTCTTAATCACAGACTGATATTTTCCAAACCACCAGGACAGAGCCTTAATTGCTTTGAGACGAAGATTCCTTGAGCAACAATTAACGGTGCATTCTAGGCCTGGTATACACTATGCGTTTAAACCGATTTTGGCAGCGTTAAACCGATTTAATGCTGCACCCGTCCACACAACGAGACCCTTTATAGCAATACAAAGGGCTCTTTAAAATGGTTTCTGTACTCCTCCCCGTTGAGAGGAGCAGCACTGAAATCGGTATTTCCATACCGAATTAGGATTAGTGTGGCCGCAAATTGACAGTATTGGCCTCTGGATGGTATCCCACAGTGATCATTGTGACTGCTCTGGACAGCAATCTGAACTCTGATGCACTGGCCAGGTAGCCCAGGAGGTTTGGGGGAGCAGGGAAGCAACGGGTAGGGTTGATGCAGGGGCACCCCCTGTGAATGGCATGTAGCGCATCATTTCTGCAGGATCTGACACAGGGCGGCTGTGCTGTCTGGTTCCTTAGTACACTTGCATCATATTCTAGGCAGGACAGACTCTGTTTTTAGATACCCTAAAGAAGGAATTGACTCTGGGAGTCATTCCCATTTTCCTTTTTGTGCCCCCATCCAACCTCAGCCAGGGGCACCCATGACAGCAGCAGACAGTACAGAAAAACTGATAACCATCTCTGCTGTCTTGCAAAGGCAAATGAACCCTGCTGTGTAGCGCTGCAGTACCGCATCTGTTAGCAACATCCAGTAGACATATGGTAACAGTAAAAAAAAAAAGCTGAACGGGCTCCAGGCTTGCTGTGCTATGGCGTCTGCCAGGGCAATCCAGGGGAAAAGGGCACAAAATGATTGTCTGCCATTGGTTTCACAGAGGAAGGAATGCGTGATGACATTTACCCAGTCACCCGCCACACTGTTTTTGCACAATAATGCATTGGGATCTCAACCCAGAATTCCAATGGGTGAGGGAGACTGCGGGAACTATGGGATAGCTACGGGATAGCTACCCACAGTGCAACGCTCCAGAAATCGATGTTAGCCTCACACCATGGACGCACGCCACTGAATTAATGTGCTTTAGTGTGGACACATGCACTCGACTTTATACGATCTATTTTACAAACCGGTTGCAAAAATCGGAATAATCCCGTAGGGTAGACATACCCTATGTGAAATTGCCGGAATGATTTAACTTATGGTCTTAACCTGTCCATTAAATCGGGATCCTGTACCAATGACTGGAAGCTAGCTAATGTAAAACCAATATTTAAAAAGCTCTAGAGTAATACTAGAATGCAAGGGGTTACAGACTGGGTATCAGGAGATCTAAACGTCAGAAGTAGAGTGCGGCAGGCAAATCAAAGTAGAAGAGCCACACCGGCCGCCCTCTAGAGGTAATTATCCTGGCAATTACAGACCCTGGTAAGTCTAACCGTCAGTACAGGCAAATTAGTTGAAACGTTAGTAAAGAATAAAATTTCAGATACATAGAACATAAATTGTTGGGCAAAAAGTCAACATGGTTCTGTAAGGGGAAATCATGTCTTACTAATCGATTAGAGTTCTTTGAAGAGGGTCAACAAACATATAGACAAGGAGGATCCAGTAGATATAGTGTACTTAGAGTGCCAGAAGGCATTTGACAAGGTCCCTCACCAAAAGCTTTTATGTAAATTAAGTTGTCATGGGATAAGAGGGAAGATCCTTTCATGGATTGAGAACTGGTTAAAACAGGGGAACAAAAGGAAGAATAAATGGTCAATTTTCAGAATGGAGAGGGCTAGCTAGTGGTGTTCCCAATGGTTGGTCCTAGGACCAATCCTATTCAACTTATTCATAAATGATCTGGAGAAAGGGGTAAACAGTGAGGTGGCAAGGTTTGCAGATGATACTAAACTGCTCAAGATAATTAAGACCAAAGCAGACTGTGAAGAACTTCAAAAAGATCACACAAAACTAAGTGATTGGGCAACAAAATGGAAAATGAAATATAATGTGGATAAATGTAAAGTAATGCACACTGGAAAAATAACCCCAACTATACATACAATATGATGGGGGCAAATTTAGCTACAACAACGAGCAGGAAAAAGATCTTGGAGTGATCGTGGACAGTTCTCTGAAGATGTCCTCGCAGTGTGCAGAGGCGATCAAAAAAGCAAACAGGATGTTACGAATCATTAAAAAGGGGATAGAGAAAAAGACGGAGACTATTGATTGCCGTTATATAAATCGATGTTACGCCCACATATTGAATACTGCGTGCCGATGTCGTCGCCTCATCTCAAAAAAGTTATACTGGCACTAGAAAAGGTTCAGAGAAAGACAACTAAAAATGATTAGGGCTTGGAGAGGGTCCTATATGAGGAGAAATTAAAGAGGCTGGGACTTTCCAACTTGGAAAAGACTAATGGGGGATATGATAGAGGTATATAAAATTATGAGTGATGTGAAAAAGTTGCAAAGGAAAAGTTTATTTACTTATTCCCATAATACAAGAACTAGGGGGTCACCAAATGAAATTAATAGGCAGCAGGTTTAAAACAAATAAAAGGAAGTTCTTCTTCACACAGCGCACAGTCAACTTGTGGAACTCCTTACCTGAGGAGGTTATGAAAGCTAGGACTATAACAGAGTTTAAAAGAGAACTGGATAACTTCATGGACGTTAAATCCATTAATGGATTTAGCCATGATGGGTAAAGAATTGTGTCCTTAAACTCTGTTTGTCAGAGATGGATGGCAGGAGAGAGATCACGTGATCATTGTCTGTTAGGTTCACTCCCTCTGGAGCACCTGGCATTGGCCACTGTCAGTAGACAGGATACTGGGCTAGATGGACTTTTAGTCTGACCTAGTATAGCAGTTCTTGTGTTCTTATGTTCTAAGAACTCTCGTCCACTCCTCCCTCTCTTCTTCTTATTTTACACCCAGACTTGGCCAGCCTCGAGTAGTGCGAATGTGACTATGACAGTGCGTTAGGACTTTGGGCACTAGTGCTTTGCTTTTTCCTTTCTCTGACTGACGTGGGGGTTCCCCAGCACTCTCGGCTATAATATTATTTTATTAATAAAGCTTTAAACTTAGATACTTGGTATGCTCCATCATCTCCTCCCCTGACAAATCTGAAACCTCAGCCTGATCATCTGACACCTCAGGCAGATTGGTAACAGAAATCTGTCATAGTTTTGGTGGAGAATTGCAGTGAGGAGGCCTGCAGTGTGAACCAACTGTTCTGTCCTTCGCATTTCATGTTTGATCTGTTCAGCACTGTTGGTATTAGATGGATTCAGGATTTTATGGTTAAGGTGTGCCCAACCCTCAGCCATAGTAGGACTAAGATCTGGAGGAAGGTTTAGCATCCTCTCTCTACCCCGATGCTCAGGGGAAGGATGCAGGTAGGTCTACCCCCCGGTCGTAAAAGTGCCAGGCAATAGGAGGAAGACTTAGCGATCCTCTCTCCGAGCCGAAGAATAAAATCATAGATGCATACACCCTCAGGCACCCAGAAACCGAATAGGTACACCCTCAGCCATAACAGGACAGAGTGGAAGAGTAGAACTTGGGGTTTCTCATTCTGCCCATGGGGGAGGGGATTTGTATTGGGTGTACCGGCCTTCAGTGACAGAGGCCGAGTAATACAGAGGGAGGCTTAGCGTCCCTCCCGCTGGCCCAGTGGGCTAACACTGAAACTCCTGGTACCGGTGTGAGCAACGAGAAATCTCCAATGATCAGAAAGATCTTAAGAGTGGTACTAATCAGTTGTGATAAGATGCTCAGAAAAGAGACGGGTACAGTTTTACGCTCATACAAAGCACAAGGGATCTTTATAGAGGAAGGTAAACACACAACATTCATTGAGAACAACAGTTAGCATATGCTTTTTAGTCACACACACATACACATAGTTCTGTCAGTGATGTTCATAATTGCCAGACTGTTGTAGCTCGAGTCAATCTAATGGCCAGTTAGTTTGAGCACAAGTGTGGAGCTCGGCCCATGTCGGTCATGAGGCGATGCTCCTGGAGTATGGCTAGACGAATTCAAAAGTCCCATGGCCAAGCACCCTGGTTCTTACAGGTTTTTTCCCTTTGTTGAAGTCTATGGATTTTGCTGTGTCAGTTTGTGAGCTGTTACCTCTTAATTGGTGTAAACATTCCGATACACCTCCGAGAGAATCATCCTGTCCTTTGTTCTGATTTAATCAATTGTCCCTAGGGGTGCTAGTCTCCACCTCATGGTCATCAATCTGCTCTTCATTACGGACGCGCCTTGATGATTCTTTGTGGTCCTTTAAATTTCTTTACTTCTTCATTGACTCTGGCTATAACAGTGGCCTTCACACCTTATCTTTTCGTGATGCATACATCCTCATTCACGCAAACAGATCGAGAATACAAAGAGTAGTATTTCATATCAAGCAAAAAGTAATTGCAACTTAAAGTTTGCTAAGTTTTAAAATCAATAACCAAGACAATTTACAAAGAGATCCAAGTCTTCAATGGTCCTCTAATCTACTTCACATAAGGGAGAATCCTGTCTCTTGCTTGCTAAACAAATAAATGTAAATTTAACTAGAGCGCTTAATTTGTAATACATATACAAAACCATAGAAGACATTATAACACATCTTAAAACAAAAGGGTGACCGTAATCATTCATTTGGATTGTTCTGGTCTGTCAATCCTATCTGCTATTCAAACAAGGTGGCTGACAGGATGAAATAAAATCGTACATTAATTCTCATAATACATTATAAAATCCAGCTCCTACAACAGCTGCGGATTTGGGAGTTCCCACAGTCATAGATCATGGCCTCAACGATGAAGCCAAGGCTGGATGCACAGGCATTAGGGATCGTGCTAGTCTGTCTGCCCAGCCCACTTGTGTCACGGGAGGCTGATGGACCCGAAGCCTGAGCCACGGGGGAGGCAGCAAAGAGGGACGGAATCCTAGTGGCTCTTTCAAAGGGGGGGATCTATCCCAAATGGAGAGGGCTCTCCTCAAGGTGGGATACACTCTCTGGGATTCTGTGGCGGAGCTTCAGAAAAGAGTGTAGACTTAGACCTGTATGCCGAGTATGAAAAGCTGAAGGATAAAAGCCTAGAGGCAGCTGTGTGATTAATTTGGACTGGGGTAGCCATGTGGTATCAAATGTTGTCGGGACAGAGAGGAGTTGGGGAGAAGGGAAGAGGTGTGCACCCGACAACTGGTGGAAATAGAGCAACTGAAAAGGCAAATTACTAACCAGGTGGCAACCCAAGCCCAGGACAAGCTGTAGGTCTTGAGAAAGGACTTCCAGCTGGAAAAAGCGGAAAGCAATTGCCTGAAAGCACTGGCTAAGCAGGTACTAGTCCTTCAGGGACTCGTCAAAGACTTGACCATTCATGTCCAGCATACGCCGTAATGGCAAAGTGCTTGCCATGAAAAGGAAATGGAATAGTTAAAATCAATTGGCCGTGTGTTGGTCTAGGCGGCGAGCCTCATGGATGTTTCGGGTGGCCCTTGTGAGGGCTTTGATCGCTCCTTTGTGAGGATCCTCAATTTTGGGTGACCCCTTTTTGCACACTTCATTAAGACTAAAGAGAGGTCCAGCGGCTGAAGGGGGAGAAGGTTGTATGTATGGCACCCCAACTATGACGTGAGCACCCCGTGGGGTAATTACAAAGAGGAAAGGGACCAGGACGGGAGGGGGCTAGTTAAGGAGCCCACCCTCCCTGCTAAATTGATAGTCGAACAAAGCCTGTGCCCATCGAAAGGGACGGTTCAACGAGAAAAACAGGATCAGGCCCAGACAAGCAGGCAGGCAACAGATAAAAAAATTGAAAAACAGGTTGGAAGCCCTGAAGGCATTGTGGCAGGAGTAAGTGCAGACATGGGGAATTTAAATCCCTGCAACAGTACTGGGAATGGTAAAAATCTAAGTTGATTAAGGTGTCATTTTAGAAAATAAGCAAGAGATTTAAGGAAAGAGAGGGAGAAATTATCTCTGCAGAGGCTGGAGGGACTTAAGCAGTTGTTATAAAAGTGTTAGAGAAAAAGAGAATTCTTGATTTCTTTGCAGCTATTTTGAAGGAAAATGGGCCCTTTTCTAAAAGAATGTTTGTAAATAATCCAAGTAACCAGACTATCTATTTGAAATCATTTGATTACGGACAATTTAGTGGTCAAATTGGCTAAAAGAAAACAAGGGGGTTATAGTATAAAGGGGCTATAATCTATATACAGTCACATAAAAGTAGAACAATGTAGAAGAAATGTGCATTTTCCCCAGGATGTGCGCGGTGTGTGTTTTGGAAGCAGGAAGCAGGAGTTAAAAGTTAAAAGTAATCAGGACTCTGGTGAAAAGTTGATTGTGTCCCAGAGTCTCTGAGCTACTGATGGCTCGGGATCCAAAAGCAAGCCAAAAAACTTTAGTGTTAACGCATATTACCTGATTGATAAAGATAGAAACCATTGAAACCTGGCCCGCCTATAAAACAAAAACTGGAAAATATGGCTATAATTCCGCTGTTTTGCCTGCAATAAGCAAGGGCTTGTAAAAGAAAGGACTATTTTAAGCAATAATCTGCCACCGCCAAAGGAGTAAACACGTCAGAAAAAGCTGAAATCAGCAAGAGAAACGCCAAATTCCATAAATCTATTGTCACAATAGGAATTGTGTTCTGTGTTCTATATTTTGTCTTGTGTTGTTTGTCTTGTTGCTAGCACTATTGTGTATTAAAGGCTGCAGGGGAACAAACCTCAGGTAGCAGAAAACATATTGGGAGAAATTAGTTTTGGAACAGAGATTATACATATCGTAGAGCTGGTTCTTAAATAAGTTCTGTGTCTCAGCTACAGGACAATCCAAAATTGGGTATTGCGGGTGTGAGTATGAAAGAGGATTAGGGCTTCGGGAGCTAACGTTTCCTTCCTTCCTCTGAATGACGTGGGGGATCCCCAGCACTCTCCGCTGTTATTTTATAATTTTATTAATAAAGCTTTAAACATAGACGCTTGATGTGCTCCATCATCTCCTCCCCTGACGAGCCTGTGACCTCAGCCTGAACACCTGACACCTCAGGCACATTGAGAAGAGAAATCTGTCACAGTGGCTACTTACAGTAGGCGATATGGGATCTTTCATGGAGTTCTCAAGTGACATAAACCAATGTTTTGGAAGATGAAAAACATGATCTTAGTCCCAGTTCTCTGTATGGTTGTGGGAATTAATAAATTAATTTTATCGTCAGTCATCAGCATCACTTGGATTTTCTGCAGTGATATCGTGGCTCTTTTAGTTTGTAAAACCACACAGACGCTGCCTAGGCAATTTCCTACCTTGTAATCTGTGCTCAAATTGCACTGCACCAGAGGGCCAGAGAACGGCGCTACACTGATTGACATGAGCTGAGGATCTGGCCCAGGTAGTGCTATATAAGCCTTTGCCTAACAGCGCTTGTCTAGCAGCAGCACAGAGGAACTTTATTGTAGGCACAAAGTTTTGGAACAGTCATGAGAGTCAAACACTGACAACAGGTTTAAGGCATAGTATAATCTGTGCTGGGAACACCAAAGTCATTGCATTATTGGTTAGTAGTACTTGGACTAGCAACGCAGAAGACATTTCATGCTGTGTAGTTCAAAGACGTGGTAATCCTTGGACTCACAAGACCATATAGCCTGGGTCCACCAAAGAAAAATCATTTCAATTCAGAATAAATGTCACTTAACATTAAGGGAAAAAGCAAAACAAGAAAGAACAAAAGTCATGTACCGCCATGAAAGAGTATTGTATGCGTGTCTTCTGTAACAGGTCCCATCAACTCTCTCTAAAAAAAAAACACCCCCAAACCCCCAAACAGCAGCCTTTCCAGACAATAGACTCCTTTGAGATGAAAATGTGAAAAAAAGAGGAAAAAAAGCCATAACATAGAGGCATGCAGTCTTTCACCTGTGGGCAAGCAACAACAGCAATTACACTGCATGTAGGTTTAAGATGTAATAGTTCTTGAGCAGTACACTTTTCCATCAGAAAAGTCTGATTTCTCAAAATCAAAACATTCTATATGAATATGTTGATTTCAAAAACATTTCTTTGAGAAAACAAAACAAAACAAACTCCGAAATGAAGCATTTTGACCTTATCAGAAAGGAATGTTTCAATTTCGTGTTTAAAAATTATTTTTTGTATTTCTTTTGTTTAATGTTATATTACCATTTTATAATATAATATAAAATAAATAAAAGTTGAAATTTAAAAGAAATAGTTTATCAAAACAAAATATTTCTATTGTCCTGAAATATTTGTTTTTGAAACATTCATTTCATAAGAAATTCTGAGATTATGTTTCCAATTAACAATAAAAACAATTATTGAAATCTAGGAATTTCCTATTAAGTGGAAAGTCCATCTCCTTCACAACTCTTGTGGAGCATATGATACACACTTCTCAATGGTAAAGCTGTGGGTGCTGTGCTATTCACTGTGTACTTGCTCCCAGGAGTTGATTTGGAAGGTTAAGCAAGACTACTTTGTGGGAACTCAGCCCCTTCACAACTCCTCTAACTTGACAGACAGCACTGTTGACAGAATGTAGCCCTGAGCCGCCGTACGAGCCTGCCTTTTTCAGCTCGGCTTCCATAGCTCTTCTCCATGTTGTTTTTAGGATACCTCGTTTTCGCTTGCCTTCACGTGTCCATCTTATTGCTATTCTGGTGATGGAATCCATTTCTATGCAAAGCACGTGGTCCATGCACCTCTGGCACCTCCTGACAATGATGGTACTCATATCCTCTTGACTGCACTGTGTCAATAGAAATTGGTTTGAGATTGTTCTGGGCCGAAAGATACAGGGGATGCAGTGCTGCATTCAGGGGGATTTTTGTGAGGCAGGTTGTATGGAATGAAGATAGTTTGGACATGTCATACTTTGTCATTATGAGAGGTGGACAGATCCAGTGTGAACCCTGAAAATTATGGCTAACACAGGTGGCAGAGATGTAGGGCAGCAGTTGCACCTAGCTACCGGAGAAAGATTCAGCCGCTCAGGTCACACAGCATGAAGCCAGTACTGGTGGATCAGGAAAAGGGCGCCTTACTGAACCACTGTCTCATCCCAGTGAGATGAGGTATTTCCCAGGATAATTGTTCGCAGGGGTGGTTCTAGACATTTTGCCGTGTCAAGCACGGACTGTCCGCTGGTCCTGTAGCTTCGGCGGACCTCCCACAGGCATGCCTGCGAGAGGTCCGCTGAAGCCGCAGGACCAGCAGACCCTCCAAAGGCAAGCCGCCGAAGGCACCTTGCCTGCCGCCCTCGCAACGCCAGCAGAGCGCTCCTCCACGGCTTGCTGCCCCGGGCACTCGCTTGGAGCGCTGGTGCCTGTAGCCGCCCCTGATTGTTCGCTCTTGTTTTTTGACGCTCAGGCCATCATGCCTTTGCGGTTGCGCAGGAATGGACAATTGCTCTGGCCAACTCTCTAGCTAAGCGTTGAAGAAGAAGTGGAGCACTGTCTGCTAACAAGCATGGAAGTGCTTGAGGCCATCTCTTACCCGAAGGCTACAGGTAGGCTTTTATCTAGGGGGAAAGGCATGTTTACCTAACTATAAGAAAACTGTCCAGGAATTTGCAATTGATCAAGGACAAATCTTGCTTTAGGACACATAGGGAAATATGTCCTGGAGGGAAGCCCAGAAAACGGTAATGGAATCCTAGAAACCACTGTTCAGATAATTCAGCTTGTTCAGCATTTATTGTATTTCTCACCCTCTTAGTAAAAGTTTTTAGTTCATGTAGGTTGTGGAAGAAAACAAGTCCTCGCTCTGCGTCTCTTAGCAACAAGTTCAGAGACAGTTTATTACAAGCAATTGCATGGTAAGACTGCAGTCAGACAGGGAAGGTCCTGACCTTAGGCAGACCTACCCCCTCCAAGTAGCATAAACAATACCTTCCCATGACATTAGCTGTTATCCTTTGTTTATACAAACTCCCTCTGATTTGTACAGAGGTTTATACAAATCTCAAGGTCATGTGGTCATGTCACCTGGTACTAAGCACTGCCTTGGACTTCTAGTGATTTTCCACTAAAAGGATTGGGAGGGCAAGACTGGGAAACAGAAGGCTCTTCCCCTATGTAAAGTTTATTTAAGTCTGGAGAGTAAGTTGATCGTCACTGAATCCCCTCCGAGGATGACAGCTGGAAAGATCTGAGAAAGAAAGACATATGCGTGGAGGGGGAAAGAGTTGCACCCAGGCTGGAAAAGGGATCTGATCTGTGAATACGGTGTCTAAAGATTTAAGCTGCAAACAGAGTAGCTAATCTTCAAGAATTTCTGCAACCTGCCCAAAAGCAACATTTAAGGTGAGAAATTAGTTCTTGAAACCAATCTCTTTAAGAGCTTAAGTTTAGTATTCAAGTTTTGTTTACATGCATAGTAATGTGCTGTGTTCTGTTTGCGATCCCTTATAATAACTAAAATCTGCCTTTTGTAGTTAATAAAGTTATTTTTGTTTATTATAAAACCCAATATGTTCAATTTATAACTGGGAGTGGGGGGGAGAACTTGTGCATATCTCTGTCCACATTGAGGGAGAGAGTGATTTTTATGAGTGTACACTGTACTGATTTCTCTATGCAGCACAACAGAGAGGGCGTGTGCACGTGAGCGCTGGATAAAATCCCTGAGCTGAGTCTTCCCACACAGAAGTAGTTTCTGTCTGTGTCTGCAGCTGGGTGTGGCCTTACCTGTGTTCTAGAGAAGCCTTGAGATCCTGGCACAGCAAGAACAGGATGAGGAAACCCAAGCTGGCGGAAAGGGCAGGCTCTGTGGGCGGGGGAGGTCCAACCCATCACACTGCCTTTTTAGGAAATGGAAGGCCAGGGCTCCTCTCTTAGCTCTGTGTACGATGTATGTTAATTGTACCAGTTGTCCTTGTCACATTGACTTGCTACAATAAGACAACTGTAACTTTTATCATGCAACAGCACACTGGTACCATCTGGGAGATTTAATATTCAGCAAGATATACCAAACTGGAATTCAATTATGCAATCAAATTTGAGAATTAGGAATACCCCAAATTTTTAATCCTGCTTATGTCTGTAAAAGTTCTTGAATTTAACTGACACATCAGTTACGTGTCACAATTTTCCAGATTGCTGAGCACCTACCACTTCCGTTCAAGGGATTGGGAGCTAGAATGATCACCTTTGAAAATCAGGCTATTATTGCATTGGTTTATGCACATCCTACTGCAGTAGCAATGTCTGTTCAGTGTCTTCATCAAAGAAAAACTTACCTTCCCAACTTTTTGAATCATGGCAGCAGGTTTCTAGTAATCAGCTGTAGTAAATTTTTATGGAGGTGTGAAAGGCTCTTATTGGCAATATATATCAAAGTGTGGGTGTGGACTGACATTTCAATTGTTCTTCACAGGCTCAGTTTTTATTTAAAATACTAGTTGTTTTTGTTATAAAGCAAAGCATCAAAAGCTGAGGCAACTGTAATAGAAGCAGAGACATATTCCTGAATTAGCAGAGAGCCTGAAATAATACCAGCGAGGTGTGAATTACATTGTACACTTCAACTGGTGCTACCTCAGATGCCAGTAATAAAACTTTGTGTTAGCATTGTTAACTAATTCACAGGTTACCAAAGTGCATAAGAACAGAGAGGCTATATATTTTTATAGCGGAAGTCACAAGATGACATTGTTACGCACAGAACTACAAATTCTGTTTTTAGTGTGTAGGTTGTGTCAAGAAAAGTTCTATTGTTGCTAGCTTTTTGACTGACTTTCTTTTGTGGGGAGTTTTGCAAGGAATAGGAGAGATTGCTCTCTGCTTTAATCTCCCTAACTAGGTCAATTGTGAGAGTAGGGCTGCTCTTGGAAATTGGATACGGGAGATAAGGACTTCCATTTCTGAAAGAGGGTGTGGCCTACATATTTGTGACCATCTTTGTTCAAGGACTGGTGTATAGAGTGTAATAAAATAGAGTACACTAAGAAAATAGTATAACTAAGAAAACCCCTCATCTCTGATTTCTCCTCCAATGGGAAGCTAGCAACACTATTATGAAGATCTTCAACACATTTCAAAAATTCTCTGTGTGAGGAGAACTAGAGGGATATATGTGTATACAAAGGACTGGCCAGAGGAAGGGCAATGTGGAAACTGTTTAAATTAAGACGTGTAGGCCTTTCAAAAAACATGGTGGTACTGCAGAAGGATCAGGGCATGATTGATTTGGTTTTCCTGAAGGGACGCTTAGATTTCAAATGTTTGAGAAACATGACCTTATGGGAAATTCATATGGAATAAAATAGGCATGAAACCACAGCGTTCTGGATGATGTAATAGGTGCATTCCATTTTTAGCTTTGTGATTCTTTGATAACTAAGAAAAGCCTTATGAGTTTGCTGATGGTAGTAACTGTGAGATCCCTTAGAGATTGTGGTTCCCAGGTATAATTGCCAGCAGATATTTATGAAAACCTGTAGCATCAAAAAAAGACACTTCCCTTTGTTCTCAAGGTAGGCAAACAAAATTGTGATTTGACAACAGAATGAATTTTTATGCAAGTATTTCTGACTGTGACTAATATCTATAATGCAAAAAACTAATTTGCTCTATATAATTTGCTAATTTTCTTTCCATTATTTAATAACTAAACTTCAGGGCATATTTAATTTGTATGTAGATTTGAAAATGGAAAAGCTAAAAAAAAATTAATAAATTTCTAGGGTTTATGTACTTGTAGGTCAATATATATCATTATAATTACTAATGATAACTACACAAGACTTTCACCTTCTATGGGGTATTTCATCTGAGTTTAAACCAAAATACCTTCTCCTTTATCAACCATAAATGATCCTTTGAACTAGACCGATGTTTTATATAACGATGCCTATTACTGTAAACGGAAATATGTCAAATCTTACAATGAAGAGGTAATTTTTGTAAAAACGTAATTTTTATACAACTTTCATATAAAGAAACATAATATAATGTTCAAGATATCTTGTCCTAGAAATAAAATTTATGTTACTAAGCAATTATAAACAAAACGTATCATCATAATTATTCACAGTTAATAGAGAATTTGAATCATGAATTAATTCACCCTTTGGACTCAATTCTTCTGTCCTTTTTATCTTGTTATAAAATGAACACTTAAGTTAGCATTTCTGATTGTGCCTAATATTTTTGTATCGCAAGTATATCTATAAACAATTATATGTTTAGCATAATGTTTAATTTGTCAAATAAATATACAAAATTAAAGGTCATATACTATATTTATGCATGTAGGAGAATGAAAAAAATGACATCAAAAAATATCTAAATAAATTCTTACAATTTTTGTGGGAACAGAGTAATGTATTGATATTAGTATTTATTAGTATTTTGCAGGTCTGTGATGTTAGATGGTTCTCCTAGGTAAAGGTTTCTGTTATTACTGTAAATCAAAATATTTCTGTTAAAGGATCTGATTTTAATCCCATTTAAATCAGTAGCAAAGATCCCATAGAATTTAAATAGGGGAGGATTGGGTACCTACCTTGGGTGGTGCTAAACTTTTTATAATGTCCTATTATCTATTTTTGTAGGCTTTGAAGGGCACACTGTGTGTTTGCTGGACACAGATTGAGGAAGCAAGCAATCCAGCGCGTATAAAGTTAGTAAATATTTAGCAAGGAAATGCATTAGTTTACTTCTGTTTTGGCTTGTGTATTCCTTTTGTGTAAAAGGAAAGTTTATGACTGGTTTTGTAACTTTAAGGTTTTGTGTATAGTGGAGATACTCTGTGTTCTTGAGTCTTTTGTTATTCTGTAAAGTGCTTACCATCCTGATTTTACAAAGGTAAATCTTTTACCTTTTCTTTAATTAAAATTCGTCTTTTAAGAACCTGATTGATTTTTCATTGTTTTAAGATCCAAGGGTTTGGATCTGTGTTCACCTGTGCCAATTGGTGAGGATATTATTCTCAAGCCTCCCCAGGATAGGGGGTGTAAGGGTTTGGGGGATATTTGGGGAAGGTAGGGCTCCAAGTGGCCCTCCCTGAATATTTGTTTAATCTACTTTGTGCTGGCAGCATACTGTTCAAGGTGGAGTTCGTGCGTTGGGAAGGTTTTTAACCTAAGCTGGTAAAAATAAGCTTAGGGGTTCTTTCATGTGGGTCCCCACATCTGTACCACAGAGTTCAGAGTGAGGAAGGAACCTTGACAGCACCCAATTTCCATTGACTTTCAATTAGCTCTGTTTTCAGAAATGCTGAGCACCAAGCAGCTTCTATTTACATCAAAAGGAGACTTTGGATCCTCAGCAGTCTTGGAAATATGTATTTAGGCCCAAATATGAATTTAGCAGCCCAACTTGAGGCACCCGTTTTTGAAGATATTAACCCTAGGACCTGGTTTTCAATTAGTTGCACTTTTGAAAATCAGGCCAGTAGTATTATAAAAATATTACCAAACCCCTCTAAACCTGACAAAAGATCATATGACAACATAGACTGAAGCTAACAAAAAAAATGGAATACCATCCCCTGGGAATTTCTGAAATGTCAATGTTTTTTTTCATCCTTTTTTTTTTAATTTGGAAATTATTTTATAAAATGTGACATGTTGACTTTCACACTGGAAAACTTTCATCTTGGATTATTGAGGTGAACTGAAATGTTTCTTTTTAGGTCACCTCAGAATTCATCTACATCTGCTTGAGTAGCTGCAGTGCCTTCTGGGAGTTGTAGTTCTGTGTCTCATGCCCTCATTCCTTCCTCTGAGCAGGGCTGCCATAGCTGATTAAATTTCCCATGATGCATCATAGTCTTACACCATGGCACCTCACCAGAGGGAATAATTGGCGTTCTATGAACACAGTGCATCATGGGAAATGTAGTTCTACGAGGAACGCCAACCCTGAGGTAAGAATATGGTCATGAGGCACTCAAACAACAGCTCCCATAAGGGGCGACTGCAGCTGAGGTGGATGCAGAAATTAATGTAGAAATGATCCAAAACAAAATATTTGGTTTAGATATCTCATACCAGAAAGTCTAAATTAGTCTTCAAAATCAACATTTTCTTGAGGAAAAATTCACTTTTGTGGGAAGTAGTAGCTAAAAAGACAAAGTATGCCAAACTAGTTGTGCTTTCTAATTTCCACAGGATGCACAATTTTTATTATTTCTTTCTATTAACTTCCTTCATGGACTTAACAATATTTTTTCTGTTGAATCACATTTCTGTTGAAGAAAAATTTTCAAAGGAAAATTCCTGATCAATCTTGATATAAATCCTGATTTATTTCAGTTTTTTTTTTAGTGCTTGATAATATATATCTGTTTTTAAACAGATGAGTGCTGAATAAGCAGTGTGAATCATGTAAAAAAAATCTATCCATGCTGCGTTGCCGTTTGATGGGGTATTTTTTAAAATCAGGTTCTAAACAACATTTTAGGGAGTATTTTTCTTCTTACAGTTGATGTCAGAGCATCCTTCACCTCTTTGTTCCTCAGGCTGTAGATCAGCGGGTTCAGCATGGGAATCACCAAAGTATAAAACACTGAGACGATTTTGCCCTCTTCAAGCAAATCTTTGGATTGAGGTAGGCCATAAATGCAAATGGCTGTCCCGTAGAACAGAGTGACGGCTGTCAGATGGGAGGTGCATGTGGAGAAGGCTTTATACGTACTCTCTGTGGAGCGGATCTTCCGGATGGTGGTGAGGATGTAAATGTAGGACACAAGGATGATAAAAAATGTGGTGAGGGCAATAATCCCACAGAAGACGAAAAGCACCATCTCTGAAATGTAGGTGCTGGAACAGGAGAGCTTGATGACTGCTGGAATGTCACAGAAGAAATGATTGATGATGTTGGAGCCATGGAAGGATAATCGAAAGGCACCGCTTGTTTGAACTAAAGCACCAGTAATACCCAAGCTATATGACCCAGCCACCAGCTGGGTGCAGACCCTTGGGGACATGAGGTTCATATAGAGCAGGGGGTTACAAATAGCCATATATCGGTCATAAGCCATCACGGCCAGGAGGAAACATTCTGTGGTTATCAATGTAGTAAAGAAGAACATTTGAGCAGCACATCCCATGTAAGGGATTGATTTCCTTTCTGACAAGAAATTCTGCATTGCCTTTGGGGCGATGGCTGAGGAGTAACAGAAGTCAACAAAAGATAAATTACAGAGGAAGAAGTACATGGGAGTTTGGAGATGGGGATTGACCCTAATTAACACAATCAGCCCGAGATTCCCCACCAGGTTTGTGATATAGGTCACTAGAAACACCATGAAGATGATGCTCTGCAGCATTGGATGGTCAGAGAATCCCAGGAGAATGAATTCAGTCACTGTAGTGTAGTTTTCCCCAGCCATGTATTCAGTATTGAGCATCTTCCAAAACAAGGTTAAAGTATATGTTAGAATTAGAGAGGGTCTTAAAGAAAACAGTCTTTTTGAGTCACAATATTTTTATCTAGGAATTCCTTCCCTTAAATAGAAGAAATGCCTAGTCCCTGTTAAATCCCTCAGAAATACATGAGAGGTAGTGATAGGCGTGAGGCACTTTATTATAATATGGCAACTTTAAGTGCTGCCTGTAACTAGGACAATTGGGCAAATGCTTACCTTCCAGGAAAAGTATAGAGTTCACAATACCCCTTGAGAGTGCTTCCAAATTCTGGGACCGGGTGAAGGGGAGGGAAAGCTGTTGAAGACATATACATGAACACTGATAAACCTTTATCAATACATGGAGGGGTTGCAGCAGAGGATGTGATTGGTTTCATTTTCCTGAAGTGAGAGTGAACTTTCAAAAGTCTGGGCAAAGCTGCCCTGTATGACAGCTAGGAGGCAAGCAGGTCCTACCCATAGTTTGTCTTGACTCATGTACAACACAGTGAATGGGATTTCAAAACATAGTTGAAATTTTTTTCTAAAGTTTTTTTTTTCTCCAGTAATGTTGTGGCAGAGGTTAATTATAACACTATGGAAATTTATCCAAAGACTAATTATAATGTTACATTGAAAATTACTTCCATATGCTTTATTCATTTTGGAATTACATATAGGCATACACTTTGGGGAGGATTACCTCAGTGGTTTGAGCATTAGCCTGCTAAACCTGAAGGGGGCCACTTGAAGGGGGCCACTTTGGGATCTGGGATGAAATCAGAACATGGTCCTGCTAGTGAAGGCAGAGGGCTGGACTTGATGACCGTGCAAAGTCCCTTCTAGTTCTAGGAGATAGGGTATCTCCATTAATTTATTTTTATTTACTTGCGTCTCATAAGAGAAAAATAACATAAGCAATGGAACCACATATTTCAGGGCATGACCTCATTTACTGAGATCAGGAAATCATTTCTTAAACCCATCCCTGTTTTTAAAGGAATTTATTCTTAACCTTTGCTTACTTTTTTCCCATTATTAATTTATATTGCAATTCCATCATTGTCTATCAGCAACTTTTATTTTTAGCTCCCACTTGATATTTATTTACCTGTTATTTATGGACAAATTCACTGAATAGTATCTACCAGGAAAAATAATGGGGAGGGGGCTAGACTCACAAACCAGCAACAGCCCACCTTATAACTTTTAAGCTCAGAGTTTAGGACACTCACCTGGAATGTGGGAGATCCCAGTTCAAATACCTATTCTACAGCAGGGATTTGAATCCAGGTTTTCCCTCTTGTAAGTGCATTCCTAACAACTAGCTGTAGGCTACTCATTCTCAATTTCTCCTATTAAATCTGTTCCACTTCAATCATCACTGGAACAGGGATTTAAAGCTGGGTCTCCCAAGTTCCAGGTGAGTGCCCTAAACTTCAGGCTACAATGTCAGTTTCAATTTCTTTCTCTCTCTGGCCCTATGGCTATTCAAATCTTTTATACGTAGTGGAACAGTTTCAACAGAGGAGATGGAAAAAAAATCTCAGTTTAAGAATATCATATATGCTGGCAGTTAGGGTAGTTATTTAGCAGATGGAAGACCTTAGTTCAAATCTCTATTCCAGACCTGGGATATGAATGCTTTCTTCCCCTATCTGAGGCATGTGCTCTAATCACTGGGTTAAAAGTTACATCTTGGTTTCCTCTGCAAGCAATCTTCTCAGTGTAGCCCTTTAAAATGCCCAGAAACAAAATGTTCCAGATTAAACAACATTTTTCATTGGATCCAAAATTGACTGGATTTGTCAGTTGTTTTTTCAGAAATTTCAGATTGTTTGACACATATCAATTTTTTCAGAACTGTCAGAGAATTAAAAACATCTTTACTAATTATCTGGATGATGGGATGGATTGCACCCTCAGCAAGTTCACGGATGAAACTAAGCTGGTGGGAGCGATAGATATGCTGGAGGGTAGAATTAGGATACAGGGAGATTTAGACAAATTGGAGGAGTGGGCTGAAAGAAATCTGATGAGATTTAACAAGGATAAGTGCAGAGTCATGTATTAGGATGGAAGAATCCCATGGCATATTGTCCTGCATTATTAGGAGCATTGCCAGCAGATCAAGGGAAGTGTTTTTAACCTCCTCCTTCTCAAAAAGTTGAGTTTTGCTTTTTAAAAAAAAAGTGTTTTGATTTTTTTTAACCAACACATGAGAAATTTCAACACTGACAGACTTCTTTCAAGAAAAATGTCAGTTTGTTGAAAAAGCCATTTTCCACAGAAAAATTTGTTGGAAAATTTTCTAGCAGAAAATTGTTCTGGAAGCTGTTGGCTTATGCAGCGTAGACTCAAATCCCACATATGATATATGATGGATTCTCTACATCTTGCAGGATTTGCTCTCAGTTTGCATTTTAAACCTTAGAGTTTCTCTCTGGGATGCAGGTAAGGTGGAAGAGAGAATTGAAGTACAGTGCATGTTAAGATTAAATTACATGTATTTCTCAATCTTGCTAGAGACTTGTTTCACTGGAATGAACATCCTTTGGATTGTGCTCTATCAAATATCTTTCTTTATGAACTTCACAGTTTAATAACTGAAATATTTCTACAGTCCAGAGCGTAATTTAAAAGAACAAGTATGTAACAAAAACTGTGTGGCTCCTCATCTGTCAATTTCAAAGCACATTAATCCTCATTATTCTCCATTCTACATATACACAAAGCTCACGTAGACAAAGTTTTAACAATTTGCCCAAAGTCAAACTGCAAGTCAATAGCAGAGTGAAGAATAGAATAGAATACATCACATCTTACAGTTTTCTCCAGCTGACCACATTGCCTCATGTATAAGAACGCTGAATTAACATACTGCCCTGCTCTGTCCCTTATTAAATTAACATAATTGAAATGGGAATGGATTAAGAAAGGTATTTTGTATCTATTAATTCCAATTTCTGGATCATCGCATTTTGATTTCTATTAGACCATCATTTCACATCTGAGTTAAAAAGGGCTCTTTGATATTCTCTGGAAAACTCCACCTCCTCTACCACTGAATATATTCAGACAGACAGCTCTTCATGCTAGGTCCATGTAACCCACAACCACAGAACCTACCTAAATCAGAAAGATACTCATCCACTCAGATTCCAAAGGATTCATTATTTGATTTGGTAGAGTTCTTTATTATGGGTTTCGGTCATTACTGGAGATGTGAGTCTCTTGATGTCCTTCTCAGAACCTAGCCTGAGGCAACTGGTTCATTTGCAATTAAGAGCTACCTTAGTTCCTTTGGAATCAGAAAAGCTCTTGGGAAATTAACAAAGTATCTTGAAACTTCTCTTTAATTTGAAGTGATTTATATTCAGTACGCTTTGGACTAACCCGTCTATTCCATGTAGTGCACACATATACCAATCCTTTCATATCACTCTTTTGAAAAAGATGCTATATGTTTTAAAGTGAATTTTTGTGCTGGTGAATGGCATTAGATTGACCTAGAAGCTCTTCTGTATGAAATCCATACAACAGGTACAACATGAGTAGTAACTGTGCACTCCCCAGCTACACCCACTGCCCCAACCTGGAGAAGCCAAATGAAAGGGGAGGCCAATCTCCATGACTTTCATCCTTGGCCTTTTTGGGAAAAAGAGGGCACATAAGAGACTGTGTTGTAACTGGGTGCATTGAATGGGATATACTGAGAATATCAAACTCAGGGCAGACTGCAAGAAACAGGGCAGACAGTCCCCCAAAATGGTGGTTTATTCTATAATTAGATTCACCAAGCCAGTAACAAAAGAGCCTCTGTAGTGCCACAGTGGGTAACCAGAAGCCAAACACAGTTCTTCTTAGGGTACGTCAACACCATGGGATTATTCCGATTTTACATAAACCGGTTTTATAAAACAGATTGTATAAAGTCGAGTGCATGTGGCCACACTAAGCACATTAATTCAGCGGTGTGCGTCCATGGTCCGAGGCTAGTGTCAATTTCCAGAGCGTTGCACTGTGGGTAGCTATTCCATACTTCCCACAGTCTCCCCCACCCCTTAGAATTCTGGGTTGAGAGCCCAGTGGCAGATGGGGCAAAAATCATTGTCGCAGGTGGTTCAAGGTAAATGTCATCAGTCATTCCTTCCTCCGAGAAAGCAATGGCAGAAAATCATTTCGCACCCTTTTTCCCTGAATTGCCCTGGCAGATGCCATAGCATGGCAACCATGGAGCCTGCTCAGCTTTTTTTTTTTTTTTTACAGGCACCGTATGTGTACTGGATGTCGCGGACAGAGGCGATACTCCAGCGCTACACAGCAGCATTTATTTGCTTTTGTATGATAGCACAGATGGTTATCAGTTTTTCTGTACCATCTGCTGTCACTGTAAATTGGCAATAAGATGATGGTTATCTGTCCTTCTGTACTGTCTGTTACTCTCATGGGTGTTCCTGGCTGAGATTGGCTAAGAGCACAAAGGCAAAACTGGGAATCACGCCAATGATTGCAGGGGAATCACGCCATGAATGCACGCCCATCATGTACATGCAAGAGAGTGGAATTAAAGTTGCACAGGCAAGCTTAATTCTAGTATTTCCTAATTTTTGAGTGCTTGAATTTGTAAACTTAATGACCTTCTTTTGAGTGTGCAATTTCCTACTTCTAAAAAAAAACAAATTGAATAATCATAAATTATATCATGTGGCCTCAGCCTGAAACCCACATGGTAAAGTAGCAGGGTGAGCACCTTCAGATTCACCTCGCAGACCTTTGTAACTGGAGCTAATAGAAAAAAAAAACTTATAACAGCAGTAGGTTGTCAACGCCTATGTAGACCAGCACTACAGGGGGATGAGACATATTTTGCTAGCGTGTTTCATAGTTATTCGCTGACCACATAGGAATGGTGAGACTCAGGATTCTTGGGTTCCATTCCAAGCTTTGGAGAGGCGTGTGTTCTAGTACCACAGACACTTCTATCTGTTCCCCCTGAAGTTTGAGCCCTTTGTCCTATCCCCTCCAATATGTCCTTTTCCCTATCTCATTCTCTTTGTCTTCACAGTCCTAGTCTCCACCTCTTAGGCTTCTCATCCCAGTTCCAGTCCTGTTGCTCAGCCAGTTTTGGTCACAGTCTCCCGTCTCTGACCAACTGCTTGTTTAAACTCAGTGTTTTCTCCCAGCCAAGCGGCTCCCAATCCCTCCCACTGCTTCCCTCTCTGACTCCCAGTCCCAATCTCATTGCCCAATAAGTCTCAGCTTCCCCTCCCCTGCCTTGTTGGCTCCCAGTCTCTGTCTCCTTGGTAACTCAGTTCCAGCCTCACTTCTACACCTGCAATTCATAGGCCAAATCTCCTTGCCTGGGTAGTCCTAGTCCCAGTGTCTCTCCCTGATTTCAGTCTTAGGGCTGGTCTACACTATGGGGGAAAATCGATCTTAGATACGCCGCTTCAGGTACTTGAATAACGTAGCTGAAGTCGAAGTATCTAAGATGGAATTACTCACCGTCCTCAAGGTGAGGGATCGATGGGCTTGGTGGAGTTCCGGAATCGATATAAGCACGTTCGGGGATCGATATATCGTGTCTAGATGAGAGGCAATATCTCGATCCCCGATCATCGATATATCACAGATGAGACGCGATATATCAATCCCCAAGCAATCGATTGCTACCAGCCGATACGGCGGGTAGTGAACACGTAGCCAAAGTCTCAACAGACTCCTTGTCCCAATCTACTCTTTAACCCTCCCTCTGCTCCAGCTTTTGTCCACACAGCATTCAAATTGGACAGTTTCCTCCAACACTGCCCAGATATCAAGGAGGGGAGTAGGTGATTCATAGCACAGGAAAGATGGGTTCACTTTCTGTTCCAATACCTGGCCTCCTCCTGGCCTGGAGCAGCTGGGAGCACCAGTTACAGGGAAGGTCTGGCTTCACTCTTACACCCCTTGCCTGGAGCATGCTCTTTTGTTCTCTGGGTTTGCTGCACATGTAGGAGTGTGGTCACATGTAGGAGCTGTGACGGGATGGAGCACACACAGTGAGGATAGACTTTTTGGACATTTTAAAGAAATTAAAATCAAAGCTATTCCTGTTGAGCATGTGCAAATTCAATTTTTCAGAGCTTTTATAACTTGGCCAAATTCAAGCAGATGATTGTAGCAAAAAACCCATATCTTTGCTTTTATGGACTACCACTGGACAAATTTCAAGTCCCTGCTCCAAAATATGGAAAGACTAAAGCTGATCAAAAAAAGATGGCCAGAATTTTTTTTACTGTAGACAAAACAACGTATATTTCTCTAGCCTCATTCTCAGAAATGGCTAAATTATTTTCGGTGAAATTTCCCAAAAATAATTTAGTCTGATACAAACAACCAGCATGGGAAATTTCAGCCTTTATACTCAGTTTTTCAAAGTTGTAAGCAACTGAAGACAGGGTCTTATAAAGGGAAATATCAGGCAATCTTAATAAGACGTGATGTTATCAATCCTGCCCAGACTATGCAGAGGAGCATGAGACAGCGACAGTCTCGTGGATAAGGGCAGCAGCCAATCAATGCCCGGGATGCTCCTCTACAATATAGGGGGAGAATAAATCTGATATGATGACCCTAGGACAAGTCTAACACTTTCTCATCGCATCATGGGCTATGTGGCATCCACACACAGCCAAGAGGACTGCAATATTCAATACCAACTCTACTATTTGTAACTCATGACAGTGCAGAAGTGATTGATCTCCTGTGGCCCACAGAAGCAAAAGGTAAAACTAATTTCCAGTACTTCATGGATGACGTCAATGGTATAGATGCCTAAATTAGCTGGAAACAGACTCTGAAGAGGCTGACAACAGTACAGAGCAGTGAGTTACAGATGTCTGCATCCCAATCATATGTCATCACAGCTAGCAAGAAACATTGAAGGATGGCAAAAAGAACAAAGTAATATTATTGAATGGTACTCCCAGGGAAAGAAATCTTCTTCCTCTCCAATAACAAGCATGGCATCATCTTGGGGGTGATGGTAGAGGAATAACCAAGATCAGTGATTGACAAGTAGCTGAGGAAGAAATACAGGGGGCTATGGAGCCAGGAGTCAATCCTGGTTAACGCAGTCATCCCCATATTCCCTACAAGGGGCGGCTCAAGGCACCAGCACGCCAAGCACTTGCCTGGGGCGGCAAGGTGCGGGGGGAGGCACTCTGGCGGTCGCTGCGAGGGCAGCAGGCAGGTTGCCTTCGGCGGCATGCCTGCAGAGGATCCGCTGGTCCCGCGATTTCGGTGGACCTCCCGCAGGTGTGCCGCTGAATCCGCGGGATCGAGGACCTCCAGCAGGCAAACCACGGAAGACAGCCTGCCTGCCATGCTTGGGGCGGCAAAATACCTAGAGCCTCCCCTGTTCCCCACTAAGGTGACAGGTGCATGATGAGGAAAGCCACAAAGAGGAAACAGTGCAGCTGTGAACAATCCGTAACTGCGAAGAGGGTGAACTTATATACACTGGTGTGATTTTCCCCAGCCATTGAAATGGTTTCTAGACTGTGGAAAGAATGAGATCTTAACAATACTGTTGGATAAGGAGGGTCTGAAAGAATTACGAAAGACCACATTGTCTAAAAAGCCAAAAAAACTGTAATAGACCACATAATTCAGTGTGGTGCTATGTCTCTGATGGTGAGTTGGCCACAGATACAGGTTGATGAGCCTGCTACAATATTTAATAACAGATGTGGCTCTTTCAGCTTAGGTGCTTGAGGCTGCTGCTTTAAGGTCTCAGGTTTGATCCCTACTGATGATGAACTGCCCAGGGGCAGCAATTTACACCCTCATACACCACTCACCATCTTTCCTTCTGCTGGCCACAAATACACCATTTACCAAAAGGACAGTTTATTTTATTTTCCCATTCCCCCCAGTCTCTCTCTCTCTCACACACCCTATTCACCTGCCACCCAACCATCAGAAGATGGGCAGCCCATTATAATGCATTGCTATCATTCCTTTCCTTCCTGAAGTGATCAGCAAGGCTGAAATATTGCTGAATCCCAAGCATTCAAAAAGCAGGAGATCTAACCTTCCCAAGAATCTTAAGATTGGCTTAAAAGTTAATAGGTAATCTTTTTATTTACTAGCTGCTTTTTGCACTCATCTCATGCTTTCAAGATTTCGTCTGCAAAGTCAAAGGGCCAGAAATTAACATTTTCAATAAATGAAAGTTGTGATTCTCCTGAAATATCTCAATTCTGGGAACTGGGGCTTTAAGAAAACTACCAAATATTGAGAAACTCACAGTATAATCATGATAGTTGGCTACACTGCAACTGTGAGCCTCTTTCTGCTCTAACTCTGGTTTTAGATAGACGTTATGCTGTTATGAGAGATCCGGACTTGACATAACCCGCAGCCACCATAAGCTGAAAGTGAGAACACCGTGTAGCCAAGAAGAATTTGGTCTTGCTCAATAAACTGCCCAGAAGACTGACTAGTGTAAATTATTTCCCCAACCACCCTTCCTCAATGTGGAGAGGACAGTGCACCAGCCGCTATTCTGGAGTAGATTTCCCTTTACATGTCAAAGAAAACACTGTTTTAGGTAAAAAATATAAAACAGGTTTATTAACTACAGAAAGAGAGATTTTAAGTTATTATAAGTAATAAGTATGCATGTCAAAGTAGATGCCCTAGGAAATAAAACAAAATCACAATGTAATTTCTATAACCTAGACAAGATTTGAATCAAGCCATGTCTCATCCTGATGGTACAAACAGCTCACCAACCTTCCGTACACAGGCTGGGATTCCTCCTTTCCCATCTGGGACCACCTCCCCAAGCCAAGTCTTTGTCCTGTAGTAATCTTTCCAGGTGTTCAGTTGTGGGGGAGTGAGGCCAAGTGATGTCATTTCTCCCTTTTATGGCTTCCGCAATGTAAAGGGAACTTAATTGTCCCAAACAAAGCCCCTAGCAGAATTAGTGGAAAACTACGGCACAAGATGCAGCCCAGTGTCATATGAGCTGATCACGTCTTTGCATTCTTTGATGATTCATAGCAAGGGCAATTACCCATATTCTGGCAAGAACGTCAAGAAAGTCCATTAGGTGGGGATAAGCTTCCTCCATGCCCCATTTTATTCATTGATGGGCCACCAGCTTGAATAGTCCATTCACAAAGTGCTGGCTAGACTGGATGTAAACTACTTTGTGGGAGTTACCTCAGGAGCAAGCTTATTTGAAATATTGGTATATAGCAATATTCATAACTTCAGATACAAAAATGATACTTGCATATAAATAGGATAATCCTATTCAGCGAAGCACAACTTTTCCATTGATGCTTCACATGAGCTATTTTGTACAAGGTTTTTTGCACTTATATAACCAGATGAATATGTGGGTGCCAGGGTGTTGCTTTGAGGTACAAAGTGTCACAATGATACAGCAGAGAAACTTGGTCACGCCACAAATAACTAATCAAGTTGTTTAAGCACGTGTGTTTGGGGGTTGAAACATAAATTGGAACTGACTTCTCAACTGCATTTCAATTCATTATTAGTAATTTTTTTTTGCTTTTCTCCCTACGTTTCTGTCCTAAAGCCTATTTGCATTTAATTCCCATCCACAGGAGGCTAAAGGTACCAATAACCTTGTTTAACAAGGACAGCTGCATCTGACTTAGTTTTCCAATGGCTACAGCAGACCTGCTTAATTTGAGGTGCAATATCCACTTGTTACTCATAATAGGTTCAGTCTTTGTGGCTACTTAGAGATTAATTATGAAGAAGACGGTTGATGAGATTCAAATAGAGACTATGAGTTTTATTAATATCACAATCAATATAAGTAAAATCACAGAACTATTAAAACAAAATATGGATAACAGCAGAATCCTCATCAACACACTCACAAATCTGTGGGACGGTGGGTTTCCCTTCAGGTGAGCTAAACTTCCCTCTTCTGCACCTAATTCCTTACACCTATCTATTTCCAAGACCATATTTCATTAAGCCTCTTGTCAATATTTGTCATTCCTGCCATCTATTTTTTGGGTGGGGGGTACCTATTGTAAGAATTTTTACAGAAAGATGGTTCTCTGTATAATGTGGTTAAGAAAGTTTGGCCTTTGCAGTATAAAGGTATGTCTACACAGGGACCTGGATCAGGTGAGGGGCTTCCGGGGCTTGAGCTCTGGGGCTGAAAAATTGCTATGTAGACTTTTGGCCTCAGGCCAAATCTGAGATCTGGGACCCTGAAAGAAATATAAAAATTTCTGAAGGACGGCAATTCCACTTCCTGCCCAGCTTTAGTAACTGCCATTAATAACATTGGGAGGTGCTACCAACATGTCATTAGCATGATCAATGTCAAGTGAATCCAATGGTTATTGTGCTTTATAAATTACCCTCTGTGCCAATCACTGGGGGCCATGAGTCTATTACAGCTCCCATCTAGAAAAGCTTTCATGTTTAGTTCAAGTTCTAGCAGATTATGTTTTTACCACTGGATTCATTCCCTGGTGGGCTGTCCAGGAGAGGAAAAGATTTTTCCTTCTTAGGTCCTGGTCCAGCTCTGATAATGGAAAGACACCCATTGGCTTTAGTGGTTATGGCATTGCAAAAAGTGGCTAAGAATACTAACACTCTGAGCCAACAAACCATTTAAGCTTGTGATTAGCTTGAAGCATGAGTGGTCCCAGTGGAACTACTCTTTAAGTTAAGCTGGGACCGGGACTTCAGCGAGTTAATCTTCACTCTTGGCTGTAAATCTTTTCTGACTGATCACTCTCCTCAAGGCCCATTTCACTTCCATATTCCGCAGGCTATAGATCATGGGGTTTAACATGGGAGTGATGATCCCGTAGAGCATTGAAATGACTCTGTCCTGATTTGGTGAGTAGCGAGAGGAAGGGCGCACATGTCCTCCTCCTCCTTACGCTGGGCCTAGATGCACTTATCAAAGCTCTGTGGAGTCCTGGGCCCCGTCTTACTGCAGCTGGGAGCCCGCTACTCCTCAGCCTGGCCAGCCATTCTGACGCTATCTCTCTTCATGCTCCCTCTGTAGCTCTTTCTCCTCCAGCTCATGCTGACACTATCTCTCTTTCTCCTCCAGTTCCCTTGCTGTTGGCTCTCGTCATGCTGCTTCTGTTTGTCATGATCCTCCATCTTTCCCATTTTTAGCTCTCTCTCCCATTGTAGCTGCTTCTGCTCCACGGATGCCGAGCGTCACCAGGACGATTCCCTGTTAAACGAAGGTGTTATGGTGCCCTGGACTCCCCCCCGTCTAAAGCCCCCCCCCCGAGCCACGCCACCGAACCCCCTCCCTCCGAGCACTGCCCAGCTGAAACAAAAACAAACAAAAAAACCCTCCAGCGCCGCCCCGCCGAACAAAAAATAATAATAATAAAAAAAAAAACCCGAGCGCCACCCCAAGGTGCCACTCCAAGCACATACTTGGTCGGCTGGTGCCTGGAGACGGCCCTGGTAACTACTTATGCTAAACAATCTGTCCCACCTTGTATTTACCTGTGACACACGTTCACAGATCTGAAGAACTCAAAAGCTGCTCTCTTTCACCAACAGAAGTTGGTTCAATAAAAGATGTTACCTCACCCACCTTGTATCTCAAGGTATTCCCGTCTCCCACAAAATAGCTTACTCCAAGTCTTCCTCAGCATTTTTAACCAGTTTGGCTGAGAGCCCTTCTCATAAAATCAAGCCCGCAGCTTGTCCTCACAGGTTGAAGTAATAACAGGGATTTCTGGGATTTTCAAAGAAGCTTGAGGGAGTTAGGAGCCCAAATCTCCATTAAAATTAAAATTCTATGGAATTTGTGTTTCTTAGTCATTTTTTGTCGCCTTAAAGGGCTCTTTAAATCAATTTCTGGACTCCTCCCCGACGAGAGGCTTAGCACTGAAATTGACTTTGCAGGGTTGAATTTGGGGTAATGTGGACGCAATTTGACAGTATTGGCCTCTGGACAGCACTCTCAACTCAGATGCACTGGCCAGATAGACAGGAAAAGCCTCGTTAACTTTTGAATTTCATTTCCTTTTTGGCCAGCATGGCGAGCTCAGAGATGCCCATGCAGATCTCATCAGCAGAGGTGACCATGGAGTCCCAGAATCACAAAAAAGCTCCAGCATGGACCGAACAGGAGGTACCGGATCTGATTGCTGTGTCTGGCTGCGCGTAATCAGTGGCCAGGTGATTTGCCTCAACCTCCCACTCTGCCATAAATGGCTCCCCCTTACTCTCGCAGATATTGTGGAACACACAGCAAGCAGTAATAACGATGGGATTATTGGTTTCACTGTGGTCTAACCAAAGCAGTAAACTGCGCCAGCATGCTTTTAAATGTCCAAAGGCACATTCTACCACCATTCGCCACTTGGTCAGCCTGTAGTCGAACTTCTCCTTCTACTGGCCAAGTTTCATGAGCCATGGGAGCAAGGGCAGGCTGGGGTAGGAGCGACCATGCAGTGCTATCAGATGGAAGAGCAGCCTAAAGCAGAAGCCTACAGCTCGCATGATATTCCAGGTAGGACTGAATCTCCATGAGATGAAACTTAAAGAAGAAAATGACCTGGAGTTGCTGTCATTTATTTTCGGGCAGCCCTGATTAACTTCACCGAGGTCTGCCAGGAGGACCTATGTCTGCCCAGACACCCCAGCCGATCTCATCGAGGTTGGCCAGGAGCACTCTGGAGACAACAATGACGGCTAACAATCGTACTGCACCATCTGGTGCCACGAAAGTAAGGAGCTGCTGCTGTGTAGCAATGCAGTACTGCATCTGCCAGCAGCACTCAGGAGATGTATGGTGATGGGGAGCTGAGCGGGCTCCATGCTTGCCGTGGTATGTCATCTGCATGGGTAATCCTGGAAAAAAAGCGAGAAATGATTATTTGCTGTTGCTTTCATGGAGGTGGGGCTGGGGCCTGATGACACGTGCCCAAAACTACCAGAGACAATGTTTTTGCCCCATCAGGCATTGGGAGCTCAACCCAGAATTCCAATTTCTGGGATAGCTACCCACAGTGCAATGCTCTAAAAGTCGATGCTAGCCTCAGTACTGTGGACGCACTCCGCCGAATTAATGTGTTTGGTAGGAACACACACAATTGACTGTATAAAATCAATTTCTAAAAAAATCAACTTCTAGAAAATCAACCTAATTTCGTGGTATTAATATACCCTTACTAGCAACTACATTTTCAAGAAAACATGTCAGTGGGAGAGGGGAAATTAATTGTACATATATTGTGCTGAGCGGGTTTGCTTGAGGACTAGCTAGCCTAGTGATCAGGCTGCAGCCAAACCATCACTCTGAGTTTTCGGATGGTTTTTTTTGCTCATCCTTGGGAGCCCAGCAGCCAAGTTAGAGTTCCTCACTGCCCTCACTGAGCCCTCGAGGAGCTCTCAGATGGCTGGAGGAGAAAAAAACGGATAGGGGGACCCAGGCTCTCCCTCTCCAACAGGTCTTGGCCGAGGGCACAAGAGGGTAGCAGCAAGGGATGGCTCAGTCCCTTCTGGCTCCTATTTCACATCAGCATCTCCTGGGTAGCTTCCTACCTTTCCTATTTTTCCTTCACTTTGGGGCATGGCGGCAACCGTCTGTTTACACAATCTCAGAAATTTAAAGCCACTGCTTGGGGCAGTGGAGGCTTCCCTGCTCAATCAGAATCCAGTTATTTCGCCTGGTCAGAGCATTTGTCCTCACAAATGAATCATACTCTCAGTCCTGGTTCTTCCCCTGTAGATTTCTGTAGCAGATCTCGTCTTCTCTTTCTCCACCGAGCCAGCAGAGCTCCTTTTAAACAGGTCCTTTGCAGGAGCATGCTGGGGCCGTGCATTCTTGGCCCACTATTCCTCCAACACTTCTTTAACCATAGCGTGTGGGCTGTAAACCTCCTCACAGATTCATAGATTCTCAGGCCAGAAGGCACTACCATCATCATCATCATCATCTTGTCTGACCTCCTGTATATACGGGCCGCAAAATTAATTCGACAAATCTGTTTTTCAGAAAGAGAGTTAATCTCATTTTAAAAACTCCATGGCCCCCACCTGCCCGGGAAGCTGTTCCAATGTGTCATTACTTTCACTTCTACATACTTGCATCTTATTTCAATATTTAATTTGTGTAACCTCAACTTCTAGACTGGCTAAAAGATAGTTCTGCAGAAAGGGACCTGGGGATTAAGTGGACAAGAAGCTGGATATGAGTCAACACTGTGCCCTTGTTTTCAAAATTAGAGGGGGGAAGACTAGCTCAGTGGTTTGAGTAGCTGCTTAGCTAGACCTAGGCTTGTAAGTTCAATCCTTGAGGGGGGCACTTAGGGATCTGGGGCAAAACCAGTATATGGTCCTGCTAGTGAAGGTAGGGGGCTGGACTCAATGATCTTTCAGGATCCCTTCCAATTCTATCAGGTAGCTATAGCTCAATATATTATATTGGGTTGCATTAGTAGGAGTATTGCCAGCAGATCAAGGGAAGTGATTATTCCCTCTTTTTGGCACGTGAGGCCACATTCCGAGTATTGTATCCAGTTTTGGTCCTCCCTACTACAGAAAGGATATGGACAAATTGGAGAGTCCAGCAGAAGGCAACACATATGATTAGGGGGCTAGGGCACAGGACGTACAATGAGAGGCTGAGGGACCTGGGCTGGTATAAGCAGGGAACTGTGCAGCCTGGGAATATCCCGGTCAGAAGGGAGAGGGACATGTATCTCCTCCGAATAATAAAATCACAGAAGATTATTGTTGGAAAAGACCTCAGGAGGTCATCTTGTCCAAACCCCTTCTCAAAACATGACCAACCCCAACTAAAATCATCCCAGCCAAGGCTTTATTAAGCCAGGCTTTAAAAAGTTCTAAGGATAGAGATTCCACCATCTCCCTAGGTAACCCATTCCAGTGCTTCACTACCCTCCTAGTGAAAAAGTTTTTCCTAATATCCAATCTAAACCTCCCCCACTGCAACATGAGACTATTGCTCCTTGTTCTGTCATCTGCCAGCACTGAGAACAGCCATGCTCCATCCTCTCTGGAACTTCCCTTCAGATAGTTGAAGATTACTATCAGATATCCCCCTCACTCTTCTCTTCAGCACACTAAAAAAGCCCAGTTCCCTCATCATCTCCTCATAAGTCATGTGCCCCAGCCCCCTAATCATTTTTGTTGCCCTCTGTTGGACTCGCTCCAATTTGTCCACCAGGAAATTGTCCCCAGCACTCTCCAAACACTTCCTGGAAGTGTTTATACACTGCTGTTTTGTTCTCCCAGCAAATATCAGGGTGAGTGATGTCCGCCACCAGGGCCTGTGATCTGGAAACGTCTCTTAGTTGTCTCAAGAAAGTCTCGTCTACTTCATCCTCCTGGTATGGTGGTCTACAGCAGACGCCCACCAGACATGTTGCTCTGATCTCTAAACTTAACCCAAAGACACTCAACAAGTTTTTCTCCAGTTTCATACTGGAACTCTAAGCAATCATACTGCATCCAAGAGAGGCAATGGTGAGAGATCTCAAAGTTTGGAACTCGGTGTTTGTGAAGGAGAACGGGGTAGCATTCCTCTGCAGTCTTAGGCTGGGACCTGGCTTGACTGCTTGATTTGCCTGCCACCTACCCCTGAGAAAACTGACGGAACTTAATTAGCTCACCTTTACAAAAGAGGGGTTAGAACTCCCAATGGACTGCCATTAGAGTTATCGCTGAGAGGAAATGCTGCAGAAACCAAATGGACAAGGGGGAGACTGTGTGGGGAACCTTGTATAGCTGACATTCTGAGGGTCAGAGTTAGGAAATCTTTTTATGGGAATTACTGGGGTGAGAGATTGCTGTGCTTGCACAGACTTTGAAGAAAGAGTGCATGGGATGGGACTGTGTTTTTTAAGGTTTTCAGTTACAGAAACTACTTGAACTGAAGACAGCTTCCCTGGATTCCTTTTGAAAGCACAGGGTTACTTCAGAGAGTGAGCTAACCTGACAGAATAAAGCTCAACCTGACAGGAGGTAAGATAGTGTAGTAGGTAATTGGGTCAGGCCTAAATTTTGGTTCAGGCCTGAACTTTGGTCAAGTTAACCATAAAAGGGGGTGGAGGAGTATCGGAGACAGTGTAAAGGAAAAATACAAAAGCAGAACTATTTGTAATCACCAGGCTTGCGAAATATAACTGCCCACTGCTAGTGTTAGAAGATACTTGTAACCGCAAGGGGCAAACAGTAAATAACAGGACAGCTGTCTGGTGCTGTCTTCTTTTTATAGAAAGTGTATGCCAATTATGGCAAAAATGTTACCAAGGAAATATGTATGGTTAATTGTTGTTTTACAGTATATAAGCTGCTGAAAATCTGTATTCGGGGGACTGCCTGTTCCCCCCTTTGCATACAAATAATAAAGGGGCCTCAGAGGCAGTTCTGATCCAAAGACAACACGTTGTCCTTTTCCATGACAATCTTGGTGCAGTGACTGAGCTCCACAGACTACCCACTGTACTGAGGAGCTGTGGACCTTTTACATCTCTATTTAGGTTCCCAGTGGAGGACTGCCCATAGACCCTAGGTCAGTGTGAATTTGGCAGATCTTTTACTGCCAAACAAGCCTGACACCCTTCTGGTTCCCCCGGGAAGAACGACGGGTAAGTGTCTGTGTGAGTTGGAGTCTCCACCAGAGTAGGCCTCGGTTGTAGGTCTCGCCTTGGCAGCCAGAAGGCTGACGCTTGTGGAAGCCAGGATTTGTGGGCTCGGGTCACGCAGTCAGAAACCTAGGGATTTTGACACTGGAGTACACAGTCGGAAAACTAGGGATTGCGGGTCAAGTACCATAATCGGGTAGACTCAAGGAAGATGGGAGTCAGTAAGTCCAAAGGAACTGTCTTCCCGTCAAAATGCATTTTATATGTACAAAAATTATAGTCCTTCTACTTCCATTTTTCTAGTAAAATGGAATTGTATACCAAAAATGGTCCAAATTTGCAGTTTCCCTTACAGGAAAAATTTAGACCTTGATAAGCTTGTGCACCTCAGATGTGGACTTCTGGCCAATATCACTGTGAGGCATATTTCTATTGGCATGAAGAAACAGAAAAACAGTGCTGTGAGTCTCAAACAATGAGTCTCAAGGACTTCCAGGAGAAACTCAAAACTCAATTAAAGAAGACAGCAAAACTGGGTTTTCCAAGCCCCTGCTGGCCAGCAGATTTCGCTCTACTCTTCAAGGCCTTTTTGGGGCACTCCTCTATATAAAGAGCCTATAAATTTATATTTATAATGTAAAGTGGGGTGGACAATATTCCTAATCTCAACCCCATCTCTTCACCTTTGACTGTTTCTGTTGGTCCTCTGTCTAATTATTATAGTTTCCTCCTCCGTCCTTGTTCACTGGCTAACCTTTTGGGAAAAAACTTGCTGTGTAAATTAAATTGTATAATCTGCTATGCCCCAGATGGTGTGTATCTAGACGTGCTTGGTCCCACTCATAATGAGGTTCTGGCAGTTTTGCAGGACAAGACCAACCCTATCCTTTCCTCCTTCCAACAGGAACTGCTCGCTAAGGTCTGTCCCTCCTTGTGAGCCGATTATGCCAACCAGGTTGGGTGCATTGGGTTGGCCCAATCCATTAAGAGTCGCCTAACTCCAGCAAGACCTTTCCGAGGTGCAGCACTACACTCTATCAAAACAAGCCAAGGAAAAAAAATCCAACCTGTTATTACCTCCCGCATTCAGCAAGGAGTCATTATTCCTACGCTCAATGACTGTAACTCCCCCATTTTACCGTGCTGTTAATGCTGATATTCTTCCTAGCTTTCCCATTGTGCCTAGCCCTGCTATTATCCTTTCTAATAATGCACCGGTGCTGAGGGGTTATCATCACCTGAAGGAAAGACTGTATTAAGTCCGACATAAAGAATTACGATTATTATTAAATAAGATGCATCTAGATGTAAAAAAAAATGTGTATATGTAAATAGATATGTATAAATAAATAAAAGGGGGGTAGTCCAGAAGCCCACCCTACTTGCTAAATTGGTAGTAAAACAATGCCTGTGCCCGTGGAAAGAAATACTGCAACAAGAGAAAAAAGGACTGTCCCAGACAAGCAACCACAGTTTGAGGAAGTTGAAAGAAAGAAAGAAAGACAGAAACAAAGAACTTAACTCTGTAGTTACTGGAAGGAAATAAGCAGTAAAAATTTTTCTTAAGAATTTTCCATCACAATCTTGCATATCTGGACAGATTATAGAAAGTTATGTGCCGCTGCACCAGTACGACCAAATGCCCTTTGAAGGCCAGTCCCAATGAAAAGACTGAAAGCCACCATGAAATTCTAACAGGGCGTCAAATGAGACTACTGGCCCCGGTTCAAGATGGACAGACATTTAATAAATATCACAATGCATAATTATTGCCAGGCACTAATGAAATGTGTTAGGTCTTGTTATATATAGCAGCCCTGCCATTCACTGAAACCAGGAGACTGGGTATACATTGGGAGGTCTATCAGCGAGGAAGCGCCATGGCTCAGTGCTGAGAGCTCCTAAGAAGTTCTGTTATCAACGCCACTGTGAAGTGCTGAGACTTGACTACCTGCCCATGTTTCTCACTTGAATGGCTCTCCGACTGATTTTTCCTTCTGGCGTTGTTGCTCCTCCAGGAGATCAGGAGTGAAGGACAAGGTGAAGAGCTGACAAATCCTCTGTGCCTTTGCATCTTGCCAAGAAAACAACCTTTTCACTTGGGGCTATACTAACGCCTCCAACCAAGCAAGGTGATTGTGCTAGTAACCTCCCTTGCTGCCTCACTGCCGGACAGCTAAGTCAACTGAGACTACAAAATCTCAACAAATAGCTTGCAAAAACTAGCCAAAACTATCTGAAAATGAAACTATTAATATTCCTCAGCCTCTTCTTCTTAATGAACTTAGAGTGGGGATGGGAAAGTAATATTTTTCTAAATCTTAGCCAGTCAGTAGCCTCACTAGTAAATAATAAAAGGTATACCCAAAAAGTCTGCTCTGCCACTAGAGAGTTTACCTGTACTAAAAACTTATTCCCTTAACTCATGATTTATCCTATACCCTATTGCAGTATACCACTTCCTTTGCCATTAATGCAAAAGCTTCTTTGCCCTTTATAAAGGTGTTTGGCCAACAGATGTGGTATGATACTTCACAGAGGAGAGATATGTTAGGACACTGGTAGACAGTAATTAATGCTACATTACGGACCACTAAATTCACACTGTCCTTATCCAGTTTTCAAATTGCCTCTACATATCCAGATTGCTCTAAAGGAGTTGCCATTCAGCTAGCACTGCAAAAGAGAAAAGACTTGGCTGGACACCTATGGGACGGTGCAAAAAGCATAGCAGCAATCTGAAATGTCCATAAAGACAGGAAACATGAGACGAAATTTGGATAATTATAAAAGGCCATAGGCCTGATTTGTTGAGCACAACTAACTCAGATACAGGGAAGCCTGTTCACAGATAATGCTGAGAAGTAGTATTTTATAGGACTTTCTTGCTACCACTCCTAGCCTGTACTAAAGTTTCTTCGAAAAATGTTACATAGTTTTAAAGTATTTATCATCAATACCAAATTATTTGTTTTACCACATAGCTTGTGTAGTATGAGACAGAAAATTACCAGCAAATTCATGCGAGGTGTTTTCAAGTATGAGTTCATACCAGGCCTTCTGTTCAGATAATCCAGCTTGTTCAGCATTTATTGTATTTCTCACCCTCTTAGTAAAAGTTTTTAGTTCATGTAGGTTGTGGAAACAAACAAGTCCTCATTCTGCGTCTGTTAGCATCAAGTTCAGAGACAGTTTATTACAAGCAATGGCATGGTAAGACTGCAGTCGGATAGGGAAGGTCCTGACTTAGGCAGACCTTCCCCCTCCAAGTAGCATAAGACAATACCTTCCCATGACATTAGCTGTTATCCTTTGTTTATACAAACTCCCTCTGATTTGTACAGAGGTTTATAAAAATCTCAAGGTTTCTGCTTAAATCAGCATAACATTCTTATCAACTAAAGGAAGCAGAAAAGTGAGGCATGAGGTAGTATCTCATTACAACTCTCGCGTTGTTAGAATTAGGGTTAGAGTTCACTCTGTCCTTAAACCTGTCTCAAACATTTACTCTGCTTTAATTCTGCTTCCACAAGATGTTTGGGGTTTTGTCAAGGAAAGGGTGTATGGAGACCTTGCAGGTTACTCGGTCACTCTCTGTGGATTTTTATTTCCTCTTAAGTCCATGGGAAGAATCCACCCAGTCCTGGAATTCCTTTGTTCCTCACTCCCATTACTCTGTGTTCCCTCCTTAGCTGCTGGGAGGGGTTTACCTGCCTGAGAAATGGCCTTCTCCTTCCCTTGATCAGGTGAGTTAGTAGCATATTTACTGACACCTGAGCTATTGGAAAGGCTCTTTTCCCGCCTTAAAGAGATAGAGTTCGTTTTTAGAAGTGCAGCCGGAACAACATTTTGCAAAAGTGGGCCCAACTTTTGCAAAATGTTATTCCAGCTGCATTTGTAAAAACTAACTCTGTCACCCCTCTGTCTGTTCCAAAGAGGTCAGCTGTGTGGCTGCTCCCCTCTGGGAGGACAGTTACAGAGTCCCATCTTCAAAAATCTGAGTGTCAGGTTGGGTATATGAAAGTACAGAAGCCACTCCAGCAAACCCATCCCAGGCAAATCCTTCCCTGTAATTATTAGGGAGATATTCCTGTACTTCCGCACATTTCTTCTTAACTTCTGTCTCTGGGCCCCAGTCCAAGACCTTCCACTGGCAAGAACTGTACCCTTCTCTCTCTTTGAACTGGGTTTGCCTCCAGTTACAGAGCTCATGGAATCTGCACCCACCACAGTGGTTTCTAGGATTCCATTACCGTTTTCTGGGCTTCCCTCCAGGACATATTTTCCTATGCGTCCTAAAGCAAGAGTTGTCCTTGATCAATTGCAAATTCCTGGACAGTTTTCTTATAGTTAGGTAAACATGCCTTTCCCCCTTGATAAAAGCCTATCTGTAGCCTCTGGGTAAGAGATAGCCTCAAGCACTTCCATGCTTGTTAGCAGACAGTGCTCCACTTCTTCTTCAACGCTTAGCTAGAGAGTTGGCCAGAGCAATTGTCCATTCCTGCGCAACCGCAAAGGCATGATGGCTTGAGCGTCAAAAAACAAGAGCGAACAATCAGGAGCGGCTACAGGCACCAGCGCTCCAAGCGCGTGCCCGGGGCAGTAAGCCGCGGGGGAGCGCTCTGCTGGCGCAGCGAGGGCGGCAGGCAAGGTGCCTTCGGCGGCTTGCCTTCGGAGGGTCTGCTGGTCCCGCGGCTTCAGCGGACCTCTCGCAGGCACGCCTGTGGGAGGTCCGCCGAAGCTGCAGGACCAGCGGACAGTCCGTGCTTGATGCGGCAAAATATCTAGAACCACCCCTGCGAACAATTATCCTGGGAAATACCTCATCTCACTGGGATGAGACAGTGGTGCAGTAAGGCGCCCTTTTCCTGATCCACCAGTACTGGCTTCATGCTGTGTGACCTGAGCGGCTGAATCTTTCTCCGGTAGCTAGGTGCAACTGTTGCCCTACATCTTTGCCACCTATGTTAGCCATAATTTTCAGGGTTCACACTGGATCTGTCCACCTCTCATAATGCCCAAGGCAATATTTTTAAGAAGCCTTCATCGCTGATGGCCTTGTTCCAATGACCAATCCGTTACTTCAGATGTTACACCCTCTTCACCACGATGAGATATAGGTCAGACTTCGGGGTGGGGAGGCTGTAGAGGAATTAAAGAGACACTCTTATATTTCATTTCCCCAGCAGTTTCTGTGACTTTACTTTTTCCCTGTGGGACTCGGCACAATATTCCTTCTTGCTGGCGACAGAGAATTGGACAGCGTGACCCCACATTAAAAAAGTCGTTACCAAAAGTATTTGTATTGGTTTATCAGGGACCACAGCAACTGTCAGTTCAGGTTGCAAATACTCAGCTTCCAAGTGCACTTTAGCCAAAGGCACTAGGATTTTGTGACCACTAAAGAATTTCTGATCAGGGACCCACGTAAAGAGGAAGCAAAAACCCAAGAGGCAAAAAAAAGATCTTCAGATCAACACAGACTCCCCAAGTAAAGAAGAGATCATTCAAGCCATCAAATCTTTAAAAAATGGGAACACTTGTAAAGTTTGAGTTACCAGCATCTATCCTGGCCCATCTATTTACATCAGTCTGGGAAAGGGAAAAAGCGCCAGATGAGGGGACCAATGGGGTTATACTGAAGACACCAAGAAAAGGAACTCTCAGTGATTGTAATAACTGGCGTGATATCACACTTTTATCTGTGCAAAGCAAAGTATTGTGTAACATCATAGTTCACCATATATCAGAGGCAGTCGATAGTGTTCTCAGAAAAAAGCAAGCTGGTTTTCAAAAAGGGCGTGGATGCACAGACCAGCTCTTCACTCTACGAAACATAATAGAACAGTGCTTAGAATGGCATTGACAACTCTACATAAATTCCATAGACTTTGAGAAGGCTTTTGATAGCATTCAGATGACCAGCCCATGGCGCATTCTGTGGGCATATGAAATTTCTTTTCATATAATCAATGTCATCAAAAGTTTCTATTTCAACTTTACTTGCAGTGTTAATCACAGTGAGCTCAGTTTTGAAATCAAAAATGGAGTACGTCAGTGGTGTGTCATGCTGCACTCCTCTTCAACATTGCCACCGACTGTGTAATTTAGCGTACAACAGAAGACAAGCCAAGAGGCATTAAATGGACTCTCTTCTCATCCCTCACAGATGAGGTTGCTCTCCTATCATATACCCAAAACTATATACAAGAAAATACAACTCGACTCAATGCATTCAGTCAGCAAATTGGACGGAAAATCAACCGCAGTAAGACAGATATCATGATCTTTAATATTGCCTCACCGTCAGCAGGATGGATAGACGAGTATGGTCTCACCAGTGTAGAAACATTCACATAATTGGGCAGCACCATCAGCCTGGAGGATGGAACAAGTCAGGCACAAAAATCAGTAAAGCCAGGAATACCTTCAGGAGCTTAAATACAGCCTAATATCAGGAGGTAGCCATTTTAGTCTGTATCCACAAAAACAACAAGTAATTCAGTGCCACCTTAAAGACTAATCGATTTATTTGTGCATAAACTTTTTACCTGCGAAAGCTTATAGCCAAATAAATCTGTTAGTCTTTAAGGTGCTACAGGACTCGTTATTTTTGTAAATACAGTCTGGAAATCATTAAAATACAACACCAAAATCAAACGCAGAATTTGTCAGAGCTATGTATATTGAACACTACTTTATAATGCAGGATGCTGGGGAATGACGAAGTATGACATGTCCAAACTATCTTCATTCCATACAACCTGCATCAGAAAAATCCCCCTGAATGCAGCACTGCATCCCCTGTATCTTTCGGCCCAGAACAATCTCAAACCAATTTCTTTTGACACAGTGCAGCCAAGAGGATATGAGTACCATCATTGTCAGGAGGCGCCAGAGATGTATGGACCACGTGCTTTGCATAGAAACGGATTCCATCACCAGAATAGCAATAAGATGGACACGTGAAGGCAAGCGAAAATGAGGCCTCCCAAAAACAACATGGAGAAGAGCTATGGAAGCCGAGCTGAAAAAGGCAGGCTCGTACGGCGGCTCAGGGCTACATTCTGTCAACAGTGCTGTCTGTCAAGTTAGAGGAGTTGTGAAGGGGCTGAGTTCCCACAAAGTAGTCTTGCTTAACCTTCCAAATCAACTCCTGGGAGCAAGTACACAGTGAATAGCACAGCACCCACAGCTTTACCATTGAGAAGTGTGTATCATATGCTCCACAAGAGTTGTGAAGGAGATGGACTTTCCACTTAATAGGAAATTCCTAGATTTCAATAATTGTTTTTATTGTTAATTGGAAACATAATTTCAGAATTTCTTATGAAATGAATGTTTCAAAAACAAATATTTCAGGACAATAGAAATATTTTGTTTTGATAAACTATTTAATTTAAATTCCAAACACGAAATTGAAACATTCCTTTCTGATAAGGTCAAAATGCTTCATTTCGGAGTTTGTTTTGTTTTGTTTTCTCAAAGAAATGTTTTTGAAATCAACATATTCATATAGAATGTTTTGATTTTGAGAAATCAGACTTTTCTGATGGAAAAGTGTACTGCTCAAGAACTATTACATCTTAAACCTACATGCAGTGTAATTGCTGTTGTTGCTTGCCCACAGGTGAAAGACTGCATGCCTCTATGTTATGGCTTTTTTTCCTCTTTTTTTCACATTTTCATCTCAAAGGAGTCTATTGTCTGGAAAGGCTGCTGTTTGGGGGTTTGGGGGTGTTTTTTTTTTAGAGAGAGTTGATGGGACCTGTTACAGAAGACACGCATACAATACTCTTTCATGGCGGTACATGACTTTTGTTCTTTCTTGTTTTGCTTTTTCCCTTAATGTTAAGTGACATTTATTCTGAATTGAAATGATTTTTCTTTGGTGGACCCAGGCTATATGGTCTTGTGAGTCCAAGGATTACCACGTCTTTGAACTACACAGCATGAAATGTCTTCTGCGTTGCTAGTCCAAGTACTACTAACCAATAATGCAATGACTTTGGTGTTCCCAGCACAGATTATACTATGCCTTAAACCTGTTGTCAGTGTTTGACTCTCATGACTGTTCCAAAACTTTGTGCCTACAATAAAGTTCCTCTGTGCTGCTGCTAGACAAGCGCTGTTAGGCAAAGGCTTATATAGCACTACCTGGGCCAGATCCTCAGCTCATGTCAATCAGTGTAGCGCCGTTCTCTGGCCCTCTGGTGCAGTGCAATTTGAGCACAGATTACAAGGTAGGAAATTGCCTAGGCAGCGTCTGTGTGGTTTTACAAACTAAAAGAGCCACGATATCACTGCAGAAAATCCAAGTGATGCTGATGACTGACGATAAAATTAATTTATTAATTCCCACAACCATACAGAGAACTGGGACTAAGATCATGTTTTTCATCTTCCAAAACATTGGTTTATGTCACTTGAGAACTCCATGAAAGATCCCATATCGCCTACTGTAAGTAGCCACTGGGACAGATTTCTCTTCTCAATGTGCCTGAGGTGTCAGGTGTTCAGGCTGAGGTCACAGGCTCGTCAGGGGAGGAGATGACGGAGCACACCAAGCGTCTATGTTTAAAGCTTTATTAATAAAATTATAAAATAACAGCAGAGAGTGCTGGGGATCCCCCACGTCATTCAGAGGAAGGAAGGAAGCGTTAGCTCCCGAAGCCCTAATCCTCTTTCATACTCACACCCGCAATACCCAAAGCTGGTCAAGAATGTAATGTAAGAAGAAGAGGCGGAAGTGTGGGAGTTCTTGTCTCGTGCACGGCTCATCCAGGGTGCACTGTAATCTCCGATCTGCCTCAGCTCCCAGGAGTTTTTAAGTCTCTTGCGGGCGTCTCCTTCAGGGACCTTCATTCCCCATGCTGTATGTACCAGTTCAAACTGGTCTTCCGTGGCTTCCTCAGCTTTCCAAAACGCACCAGCTTCAGATTATTCTTCCCTCATTGACCTTGTTGTAACTCTCCTTTTAAACGGCTCGTCGGGGTGGAGGGGCGGACTCCCCCCTTTCTTCCTTGGCAAGTAGCAGAGTATGTTTAATGGCCTTGGGCTGGAGTCGGCTCCTCATCTTCGGGTTTAGCTGAAACATCAAGTTAGCCCCCTTCTTTTCTCCTGTCCTCCTCCTCTGGCCTTTCGCCCCCTTTACAAGAAACCTTTCATTCAGCATTCATACCTTTAACCCTTCCCAAAATACCCAAAAGTGTTAGCAACATACAGGGCTGATCGGCCTCCCCAGGGAACCCCCTGAGGGAGGGGGCCATTCTGTTGTGACATTCCCCGCCCCCTTGACCCCGAATCAACATTTTTGTTGTGAGGGGTCACTACTTAGCTTTCCATTCTCCCTCTGATATGGTGGTTAGGGTGACTATTGTCTCCTACACAAACAGCAATACAGCACAAACAAAATTGTCACGGCAGCAACAATTGCATACAGCTTTTGGCTTCATTAGTAACATAAAATAACATATCCCCCTAATGAAATAGATGCCCCATCTGGATGGCTGTAACAAATGCAGCTTTTTCCAACAGGGGCATCTGTCCGGAATAAAGTCAGTTGTTCCCACATGTGCGTCAAGGGCAAGAACACATTGGGTATAATCCATGAAAAATTAAACACAACATGGTTAGCGGTATTAACCATACTTTGCATAACTGCATGCGAATACATCGAAACATTTTGTGCCTGACCGTGTAACAGCAAATCAAGGGTACCCTGGGATAGGTGTTCCGGCAAACATGTGTAGAGGTATTGGTAAACACATGGGCCTTAGTGGGGGGATGTGCAGACCTGTATCATAAAAGCGTCTTGGCATTGCCTTTTTTTTACACATCATTTGAAGGGGCTCCATAGGCCATAGTTGCCAAGTGTTGCCCTCTGCAATCCATATGTGCTGATATTCAGAAGCCGCAGTCACCACGTATCGCCTAGCTGTAACATTGAGGGCCACCACCTCCCATACATCGCGATGGACAATCCACTCTCAGAAATACATTGTATTACAATGAAGGTTTCTGCAGGCCTAAAGCAGCAAGAGCCCCACCACTCCTGTTCAGGTTGTCCCTGGGTTCTGCTATTATTGCCTTTTCCTGTTAACAAAGCAAAAGGAAAAAAACAATATAAATGCCCCGATTGGGGGAACTGAGGCCTGGACGAAAAAATTTCTAACTCATTAGTCATCCTATTATAGCCCTTCCTAGCTCCCATTTTGGATGTCGTCTGCTTGATTTAGGAGGTCGTAACAACAATATTGTGTCCAGAGATAAGGGATTGCTATTACTCACCAAAGGGCTTCCCATTCCACTCCAGACCACAACAGGAGGAACAGGATTTGTCCCCATGAGATCCAGGGGAGGGTCAGGGCCACCCACCAGGTAATTTGCTGTGCCCCTGCTGTATCTATGCACTCTTTTTAAGGCACCTTCCCTCTCGCCTTGCACCAGACTGTGGCTCGGGCTCCATCAGCAAGCAGCTGGAGCCAGGGAGAGCCTTTGGAGGTATTCTCCCGTCTCAAAATTATAATTACCCAGCTAATCCCATGGATAACTGGAAACCCAGATGGTTCGGGCAGGTGAGTGGTCCACAACTGAGACCGACGATGACATGACTAGGGAGAAACAGATGTTTTGAGCTGATTGCCACGTGCCCATTTTAGTTTGCCTGGTAGCTGAAGGTGGTAACTTAGCGGAAAGAGGCGACTTAACATGAGGTATGGACCAACCCGCTTGACATTCAGAGTAAATCATTTTCAAAGATTACCCACATCATTGGACGACCAAAAAGGATGTGGTAGGGAAATTATTCTTGGCCAGGGGAGAGATGGCAGTGGGCTTCCCAAGATGTCTTCCCCAAAATATCCTTATACTGAGGTTTCACGGGTTTGGAGGTAGTAGTGGTTCAGCAGCGTTTTATGTTTTGAATTCCAGGAGTCATTTCCTATAAAAAAAAATTCAAGACATTATTAATCATGCAAATGGTTGAATTTTTGAAACCGTACATTTCAATTTTTAATTGTTTTTACTATGGTATATCAGTGGGCTGAGGCGGTTTATTATGGCATAGGGTCCTATCCATCTTGATTCCAGGGAGTGGCCTCTTTTTTCCAATTTGTTTTTGTATTGTCCTCTAGCTGAGACACAGAACTTATTTAAGAACCAGCTCTACAGTATGTATAATCTCTGTTCCAAAACTAATTTCTCTCAATATGTTTTCTGCTACCTGAGGTTTGTTCCCCTGCAGCCTTTAATACACAACAGTGCTAGCAACAAGACAAACAACACAAGACAAAATATAGAACACAGAACACAATTCCTATTGTTGTTGCCAGCACAAAGTGCCAGAGGCAAGCAACAGAGGTTCGGTGCCCGGTGTGCTCGGCTCGAATAAACACACCCAGGGGTGGAGAAGCAAAACACAAGTTTATTTGAGCTCAAATAAGGGGTGCAGGGAGAATGCAATCTCAAATCCTGCACACTGCACACAGGCAAGGGGCACTAATATTTTCAAAACCCCTCCTTCTTGTTCTTTCTTCTATTGCGTGCATTTCATTGTGTGTGGGTTTACTTTTCTCAGTGCACATGCCTTGGCTATAACACCTACTTCTTAGTTTATTTAATCCAAATAACTAGCAGTTTTAAGTAGCAAATGACTGGCTTTGCTACTACAGCCCGTAGTTGTTTATAGCAATTTAGTCATAACCACCGAGGTGGTTGACAGTCAGCACATTATACAAATACAGTAAAATTACAGTCATAGCATTTTAGTAACAAAAAGGTTACAGTGAAATACTAGGTGGGCTACAACACATACTTGCACTCATACTAACATGGATGCACTTTGGTTCAACACAGGCCCCATACCCAGCCTTTAAGCAAAGGACTTTTTACCTAGGGCGACCAACATGTGTTGACAATAGATTTATTGGAATTTGTCACGTTTCTCTTGTGGTTCAGCTTTTTCTGACATGTGTTTACTCTTTGGCGGTGGCTGATATTGCTTAAAATAGTCCTTTCTTTTACAAGCCCTTGCTTATTGCAGGCAAAACAGCGGAATTATAGCCATATTTTCCAGTTTTTGTTTTATAGGCGGGCCAGGTTTCAATGGTTTCTATCTTTATCAATCAGGTAATATGCGTTAACACTAAAGTTTTTTGGCTTGCTTTTGGATCCCGAGCCATCAGTAGCTCAGAGACTCTGGGACACAATCAACTTTTCACCAGAGTCCTGATTACTTTTAACTTTTAACTCCTGCTTCCTGCTTCCAAAACACACACCGCGCACATCCTGGGGAAAATGCACATTTCTTCTACATTGTTCTACTTTTATGTGACTGTATATAGATTATAGCCCCTTTATACTATAACCCCCTTGTTTTCTTTTAGCCAATTTGACCACTAAATTGTCCGTAATCAAATGATTTCAAATAGATAGTCTGGTTACTTGGATTATTTACAAACATTCTTTTAGAAAAGGGCCCATTTTCCTTCAAAATAGCTGCAAAGAAATCAAGAATTCTCTTTTTCTCTAACACTTTTATAACAACTGCTTAAGTCCCTCCAGCCTCTGCAGAGATAATTTCTCCCTCTCTTTCCTTAAATCTCTTGCTTATTTTCTAAAATGACACCTTAATCAACTTAGATTTTTACCATTCCCAGTACTGTTGCAGGGATTTAAATTCCCCATGTCTGCACTTAATCCTGCCACAATGCCTTCAGGGCTTCCAACCTGTTTTTCAATTTTTTTATCTGTTGCCTGCCTGCTTGTCTGGGCCCGATCCTGTTTTTCTCGTTGAACCGTCCCTTTCGATGGGCACAGGCTTTGTTCGACTATCAATTTAGCAGGGAGGGTGGGCTCCTTAACTAGCCCCCTCCCGTCCTGGTCCCTTTCCTCTTTGTAATTACCCCACGGGGTGCTCACGTCATAGTTGGGGTGCCATACATACAACCTTCTCCCCCTTCAGCCGCTGGACCTCTCTTTAGTCTTAATGAAGTCTGCAAAAAGAGGTCACCCAAAATTGAGGATCCTCACAAAGGAGCGATCAAAGCCCTCACAAGGGCCACCCGAAACATCCATGAGGCTCGCCGCCTAGACCAAAGCACAGCCAATTGACGTTTTAACTATTCCATTTCCTTTTCATGGCAAGCACTTTGCCCTTACGGCGTATGCTGGACATGAATGGTCAAGTCTTTGACGAGTCCCTGAAGGACTGGTACCTGCTTAGCCAGTGCTTTCAGGTGATTGCTTTCCGCTTTTTCCAGCTGGAAGTCCTTTCTCAAGACCTACAACTTGTCCTGGGCTTGGGTTGCCACCTGGTTAGTAATTTGCCCTTTCAGTTGCTCTATTTCCACCAGTTGTCGGGTGCACACCTCTTCCCTTTTCCCCAACTCCTCTCTGTCCCGACAACATTTGATACCACATGGCTACCCCAGTCCAAATTAATCACACAGCTGCCTCTAGGCTTTTATCCTTCAGCTTTTCATACTCGGCATACAGGTCTAAGTCTACACTCTTTTCTGAAGCTCCGCCACAGAATCCCAGAGAGTGTATCCCACCTTGAGGAGAGCCCTCTCCATTTGGGATAGATCCCCCCCTTTGAAAGAGCCACTAGGATTCCGTCCCTCTTTGCTGCCTCCCCCGTGGCTCAGGCTTCGGGTCCATCAGCCTCCCGTGACACAAGTGGGCTGGGCAGACAGACTAGCACGATCCCTAATGCCTGTGCATCCAGCCTTGGCTTCATCGTTGAGGCCATGATCTATGACTGTGGGAACTCCCAAATCCGCAGCTGTTGTAGGAGCTGGATTTTATAATGTATTATGAGAATTAATGTATGATTTTATTTCATCCTGTCAGCCACCTTGTTTGAATAGCAGAAAGGATTGACAGACCAGAACAATCCAAATGAATGATTACGGTCACCCTTTTGTTTTAGGATGTGTTATAATGTCTTCTATGGTTTTGTATATGTATTATAAATTAAGCACTCTAGTTAAATTTACATTTATTTGTTTAGCAAGCAAGAGACAGGATTCTCCCTTATGTGAAGTAGATTAGAGGACCATTGAAGACTTGGATCTCTTTGTAAATTGTCTTGGTTATTGATTTTAAAACTTAGCAAACTTTAAGTTGCAATTACTTTTTGCTTGATATGAAATACTACTCTTTGTATTCTCGATCTGTTTGCGTGAATGAGGATGTATGCATCACGAAAAGATAAGGTGTGAAGGCCACTGTTATAGCCAGAGTCAATGAAGAAGTAAAGAAATTTAAAGGACCACAAAGAATCATCAAGGCGCGTTCGTAATGAAGAGCAGATTGATGACCATGAGGTGGAGACTAGCACCCCTAGGGACAATTGATTAAATCAGAACAAAGGACAGGATGATTCTCTCGGAGGTGTATCGGAATGTTTACACCAATTAAGAGGTAACAGCTCACAAACTGACACAGCAAAATCCATAGACTTCAACAAAGGGAAAAAACCTGTAAGAACCAGGGTACTTGGCCATGGGACTTTTGAATTCGTCTAGCCATACTCCAGGAGCATTGCCCCATGACCGACATGGGCCGAGTTCCACACTTGTGCTCAAACTAACTGGCCATTAGATTGTCTCGAGCTACAACAGTCTGGCAATTATGAACATCACTGACAGGACTATGTGTCTGTGTGTGTGACTAAAAAGCATATGCTAACTGTTGTATTCTCAATGTATGTTGTGTATTTACCTTCCGCTGTGAAGATCCCTTGTGCTTTGTATGAGCATAAAACTGTACCCGTCTCTTTTCTGAACATCTTGTCACAACTGATTAGTACCGTTCTTCAAACTCCTGTTTGGCTTTTCTTATTACATTTTCACACTTTATTTTGCAGTGTTTATGCTGCTTTCTATTTACCTCTCTAGGATTTGACTTTCACTTTTTAAAGGAACTCCTTTTATCTCTCCCTGCTTCTTTTATATGGTTGTTAAACCAAGGTTGTTATTTTTTAGTTCTTTTACTGTGTTTCTTAATTTGAGGTATACATTTAAGTTGGGCTCCATTGTGGTGTCTTTAAAAAGCTCCCATGCAGCTTGCAGGGATTTCGCTTTAGTCAGTGTAACTTTTAATTTCTGTTTAACTAACTCCCTCATTGTGGCATAATTCCCCTTTTTTAAATTAAATGCCACAGTGTTGGCCTGTTCAGGTGTTCTTCCCACCAGAGGGATGTTGAATGCTATTGTATTATGGTCACTATTTCCAAGCTGTCCTGCTATAGTTAACTCTTGGACCAGCTCCTGCGCTCCATTCAGGACAAAATGTAGGGTTGCCTCTCCCCATGTGGGCTTCCGTATCAGCTGCTCCAAGAAGCAGTCATTTAAAGTATTGATAAATTTTGTCTCTGCGTTTTTGTCATGTGGTGACATGTTCCCAGTCAATATGGGGATACTTGAAATGCCCCGCTATTGTTGAGTTCTTAATTTTGATAGCCTAATTTCCTTTAGCATTTCATCATCACTATCACTGTTCAGGTCAGGTGGTTTATAATAGATCCCTAATGTTATATTCTTATTAAAGCATGACAGTACTATCCATAGAAATTCTATGGAATATGTGGATCCACTTAAGATTTTTACTTCACTTGATTCTACATTTTCTTTCACTTATAGTCACGGGCGCCTCTAGGTATTTTACCACCCCAAGCATGGCAGGCAGGCTGCCTTCAGCGGCTTCCCTGCGTGAGGTCCCCAATCCCGCGGATACGACGGCAGGCCTGCGGGAGGTTCGCCGAAGTCACAGGATCAGCGGACCCTCAGTAGGCACGCCACCAAAGGCAACCTGCCTACTGCCCTCGCAGCGTCCGGCAGATCGCTCCCCATGGCTTGCCGCCTCAGGCACGTGCTTGGCAGGTTGGTGCCCGGAGCCACCCCTGCTTATAGTGCCACTCCCCCTACTCCCGTGCACCCAGGTACGACCTGCTCTGTCCTTCCGATATATTTTGTACCGCGGAATGATTGTGTCCCATTCATTGTCCTCAGTCCACCAGGTTTCTGTGGCTACATCAATATCCTCCTTTATCAAGAGGCACTCTAGTTCACCCATCTTATTATTTAGACTTTTAGCATTTGTGTACAAACACTTTAGAAATTTGTCACTGTTTGTCTGTCCTTTTCTGATGTGTCAGATTCCTTTTTATGTGACTGTTTCTCGTCTGATCTGGCCCTTACATTATCCTCTTCCATTCTCTCTTCCTGGCTATAACCTAGAAAATCTTTATCGAAAGACTCTCCTCTAAGGCCACGTCTACACTACGGGATAATATCGAATTAGCTAAAATCGGTTTCATAAAACTCATATTATAAAGTCTCTGTCTGATCCACATGTTCCTCTGCAACAGTCGGCTTTCGCCCATCTCCTAGTTTAAAAACTGCTCCACAACCTTTTTAATGTTTAGTGCATGCGGTTTGGTTCCACTTTTGTTTAAGTGGAGCCCATCTCTCCTGTATAGGCTCCCGCATCCCAAAAGTTTCCCCAGTTCCTAATGACTCTAAACTCCTCCTCTCTACTCCATGGTTTCATCCACGCATTGAGACTCTGAATCTCTGCCTGCTTACTTGGCCCTGCACGTGGAACTGGGACCATTTCTGAGAATGCCACCTGGATTTCAGTCTCTTCCCTAGCAGCCTAAATTTGGCCTCCAGGATGTCTCTCCTACCCTTCCTTATGTCATTGCTACGTACATGTACCTCCTCAACAGCGCAAGGGGTGTCTGACCAGAGATGGGACAATTCCACAGTGTCCCCGAAAGCCACATCAACATGCATCTCTGCTTTTTTAGCTTCTCCAGTTTCGCCACCCTGGCCTCCAAAGCCCATAAGTGGTCTCTGAGGGCCAGGAGCTCCTTGCACCAAATGCATATATTTGCCACCTGCGCACAGAGCAGCTTGTCGTAGTAAACTGGTTAGCCCCACTCTGCTGCTGGGTTTCTGCCTGCATTGTCTCCTAGTTAATGAAGGGGTTGTTTAAAGCAAGACGTTTTGACTCCCATTTAGTTTATAGGTTTTAAAACAAAAACAACAGCAAGGGGACATTGCACCCTTCCCATTCCCCTTCCCACTCCCTTGAGAAACTCTCTGTTAGGAGCCCCTGTTCGCAAAAGCCCCTGGGCCCGTGCACAGGTCATGCAGGGTTCACTGTGATCTCCGATCTGCCTCAGCTTCAGGGAAGGTTTTTAAGTACTGGGGTCTCTTGGGGGCATCTCCTTCAGGGACCTTTGTTCCCCATGCTCTGTGTACCAGTTCATACCAGCCTTCCGTGGCTTGGATCGGCAAACAGCGGAGGCTAACAGAGGGAGTTTGCCTGCTGTATTGCCGGGTGTGTGTGTGTGTGTGTGTTGGTGAGCATCTGAGTGTCTGTTGTTGAGACTGTTTGTCAGTTTGACTATGGGGTTGATTGCTTGAAAAATGTGAATTGGGAGTGCTTTGTTGCAAGTGGGCCTTGAATGGGCCTGATGGTTATAAAAAGGCAGCCAGCAGCAAACCAGCTGAGCAATGAACAGCAGAGGCTAACAGAGGGAGTTTGTCTGTGAGTTCACCTGGGGAGAGCACACTGAGGCTTTCATCTTGCAGGCTTCTCTGACCAGTTGCTGCAACAGCTGAGAAAGCTCTTAGAAGGAAGGTAATATGGATGGTGAGTATTCAGTTGTTGTTATCTGCACAAGATATGCCATGTTTGTCTTTATTCCACAGGACAAAAGTGACTTTGTCTGTATAAAGTACAAGCTGGTCTCCGTATTGGAACAGAAGGTTCCAGCCTCGAGAAACATGTCTCGACGCTTTGTTGCATAAGAGAAGATGAAGAGTCTGAAGGATCTGCTTCTAGGGGCACAACATTCTGAAGAGCAGAGCAGGCTGCGCAGCGGGGACAGAAGAACAGTGAAGAAATTTGGCAGCATGTGACCTCCAGAAGAAGAAAGAGAAGCAATGCAGCTGCAGCTGAGAAACCGTTTTCATTTTCTCTCCACAAGCACTAATGCGGAGAGTGGACTAGATGATTCGTCTGAGGGAAGGGAGCAGAAGGAGACTCCACCAATTGGAAGGCATGAGACGCACTGTCCTAGGAATGAGGTTCCCTGACCACCGCTCCCAAGAGAAGGAGGAGGCTGATGGTCGGGGCCTCCTTCCTCAGGGGGACTGTGTCATCTATCTGCCGTCCCAACCAAGAAAACTGAGAGCTCTGCTGCTTCCCAGGAGCTAGGATTTATTATGTGACAGAGAGACTGCTGAGACTGCTGAGACTCATCAAGCCCTCAGATCTCTACTGCTTCCTGCTTCTCCATGTGGGCAGCAATGATACTGCCAAGAATGACCTTGAGTGGATCACTGCAGACTATGTGGCACTGGGAAGAAGGACAAAGGAGTCTGAGGCACAAGTGGTGTTCTTGTCCATCCTCTCTGTGGAAGGAAAAGGCCTGGATAGAGACCGTCAAATCGTGGAAGTCAACAAATGGCTACGCAGGTGGTGTAGGAGAGAAGGCTTTAGAGCAGAGATGGGCTCCACCTAACAAAGAGAGGGAAGAGCATCTTTGTAAGCAGGCTGGCTAACGTAGTGAGGAGCGCTAAATGTCATTCTAGTGGGTGCCCCTGCAACAACCCCACACGTTGCTTCCCTTCTCCCCCAAACCTTCTGGGCTACCTTTGCAGTGTTCCCCCATTTGTGTGATGAAGTAATAAAGAATGCAGGAATAAGAAACAGTGACTTGGTAGTTAAATAAAATGAGGGGGTAGAATCCTCCAGCTGCTATGGTAGTCCAAGCAGCACATTAAACGGGGCGAGGGAGAGAAGCCCAGCACCCCACTGCTATGATAGTCTAGGCAGTACACAATCTTTTCTTTACACATGAAAGGGAAGGGCCTGAGCTCAGCCCCCAGTTGCTATGATGAAGACGATTATAAGACATTCTGTACCATCTACTGGGAATAACCGGGAGTCATTTCTATTTTTATCCAGATGCCCCCAGCCAACCTCACCTGAGACCAGCCAGGAGCACTCACAGGATGATGACAAAGACGGCTATCAATCCTTTTGTAGGGCACCATCTGCCACTAGGAAAGGAAAGGAAGAGAATGCTGCTGTTCACGGCCGCTGCACCGTGCCTACCAGTAGCATGCAGTAGACATACGGTGACATTGAAAAAAGTCAAGAAACGATTTTTTTCCCTTTTCTTTCACGGGGGAGGGGGATAAATTAACGAGCTATACCCTGAAGCACCCCAGACGATGTGTTTGACCCTACAGGCATTGGGAGCTCAGCCAAGAATGCACATACTTTTCGGAGACTGCTGGGAACTGTGGGATGTCCTCAGTACCGCGTCTCTCCCTCCATGAGCCTCCATTTGAGTCTTTGGCTTTCCATTACGCTTGTCACACAGCACTGTGCTGTGGACTCTGTATCATGGCCTGGAGATTTTTTTAAACTGCTTTGGCATTTCGTCTTCTCTAACAGAGCTCTGACAGAACAGATTTGTCTCTCCATACAGCAGTCAGATCCAGTATCTCCCACATGCTTCATGCTGGAGCGCTTTTTGGATTTGGGACTGCATCGCCACCCATGTTGATCAGAACTCCACGCTGAACAAACAGGAAATTAAATTAAAAATTTCGCGGGACTTTTCCTGTCTACCTGGCTAGTGCATCCAAGTTCAGATTGCTGTCCAGAGCGGTCACAATGATCACTGTAGGATACCGCCCAGAGGCCAATACCCTCTCTTTGCGACCACACTAATCCTAATCCGATATGGTAATACCGACTTCAGGGCTACTCCTCTCGTTGGGGAGGACTACAGAAATCGGTCTAAAGAGCCCTTTGTATCGACATGAAGTGTCTCGTCAGAGCTCCGTTACAGAAGACGAAATGCGAAAGTGACAAAATTTCATGCCCACTTCAAGCAGAAGAGGGATATAAGTGGGGGGGGGGCAATTAAGGAGCATCTTAAAATGATCTTACCATTAATGTAACTTTTGCACACTCTAGATAATGTTGCAATGCCGACTCTTTACTGCACAAGATTACCCTGCAGACATCACAAAGTTGAACAAAGACTTCAGAATTCATGCCTGGGAGCAGCCTGTTCTAAACTGGCTGCCTGAGTTGACCATCAGGATTCCTTTTCTAGCTTATGCAATGACTTGACAGCATTTGAAGACAAATCTATTTGTCTTCTTTTTTGTTCTCAACAAACCTGTCTCAACAGAATTAACTAATGCGTGGCAAAAGTTGATTCTTTAATGACATCCACTGTATGGATTTAATTCCAAGCATACAAAACTGCGAAATCAGAGATGCAGTTACTAGTAGCAAATGCTCTCTTTCTAATACTAACCACTATAAATATGCTCATAAAGGGACTTGACTTAAAAAATGTGTCCAGGATGAACCCCATTTTGTACTCAGTCCAGATAAGACTGTTTACTTCTCTAACAACTATAGTAATTGTAATTAACATCAGGTGGGAGTGCAATAAGGATTGCAGGTTAAACAGCTCTTACTTTTTCAACACTGATTTTGCAAATGAAAACTGAATAAAAATAGCAAACAGCAGTGCTCATTTAAAAGAGCTTTTTTCAGTCCTGTCTTCCAAACTGACCTGTCATTCACATTCTATTCACAGTGATCATTAGCAGTAAATTTCCATAGCAGCAGTGTGGGCAGTAGCTCAGGGACAGTACATGCTCTGTTTGTGCGTGCACGCACGCGCTGCTGAAATGCTGGAGGTTGAGTGATTAATGACGGTGTAATTGGTTTGAAACAAAGGTTGTCGGCCTCGACCAGAAGTGCTGATGATTATGTTTGCAGGTTCACAAATTCTGTGATGAACATAAAAGATTAATCTTTGACTTCCTCAGGCCCCAGTCCTGCAAAGACTTCCATGTGGGCTTAATTTTATGCAACATGGATGAAATCCCAAATCTACTGAATTCAATGGGAAAGACATTTAAAGAAAAATGTTTAGTGATTTCTAATTTTAACCTCAAATATCAGCACTGCCAGGTGCACAGCAAGGCCCTAAGAAAGCCCCTTATTAGTTTTACTTCTTTCTGCTAATTTGACAGGAAAGTCACAGAGTAGATAGATATTTATCTAAAATCTCACTAATTCTAAGATCAGATCAAAGCTATTCCTTTGCTTACCTTCCTGACATCGCCACTTGTATCAAAACAAGATTATATCTGTGCTCTGCCAATCTACACCTGAGACTTTTACTATTTTCCATAGTGTAATGTATCTTATTGTCATGTTTTAACTGATCATCTCCCTTGCCAGGGACTCACTTATTATGTTTTAAACAAAAAGTTCCCCATCAGTGGAAAAAGTTCTCATATACATTTGACTGGAAAGAAAGGCTAAGGTAGTTGTAGGGATGATGTGCTATGTGTAGATGTCAAAAATCTGCTGCAGATTGTGGTCCTTATCTCTCTTTATTATACACAATTAAGTCATAGCCCATCTGGTATTCAAAAGAAATGCCGCTAAATTTTGGGCTTGATCCTACAAAGCCTGGAGCACTCTGGCCCTTATTCAGCAGAGCACTTATGCACAAGCTTAAATTAAAACATTCAACTAGTCCCACTATCTATCCTGTTAAAGTAAACTATGTGTTCAAGTGATTTTCTGAATCAGGGCCAAACTGCTCAGCACCTTGCAGAATTGGACATCCACATTGAAAAATTAGACTCTAGCTCACTTGTTGGGGATTTACCATAATAAATGTGGAAGATACAGAGGGCTCAGCTGTGCCACTCTTTCTCACACATAGGCACTGTCTACATGTTTTTTAGTCCTCAAAAGAGATGTGTAGCTTTTAGTCTGCATCAACATATCTCACTCTAACTGGCCTGTATGGACTCCGCTGGCATATATTAGTACATATTATCATATTCCTGATTTATTGCATGCCAGCAGGGGTCATACAGGCCAGTTAGTGTGCCGCATGCTAGTGCAATGAGGACTAAAGCACCATGTAGAGAAGCCCTGAGTAGTGCCTTATGATAAGAGTCAGGGCCATCCCTACGGGCGTGCGAGGCCCAGGGCGGAAGAGATAGAATTATCTCTTCCAGAACTGATTGTTCCAGCCAATTGCACTGACCCATGAGGGCCCCCAAAGCGCAGGGCCCGGAGCAGTCACCCCGATTCGCCCTTCCCAAATTACAGGTGCGACAAGAGTGGTCCCAGTGAAAGCAATGGGACTCCTTGTGAACCTTAAGTAGGGTATTCGTTGATGTGATTAAGCATAGCAAATTTGCCCCAGAGAGACTAAGTAAAGGGTTTTTTTAATTAAAGTGCAAGACGGGGAGTCAGGAGACCTGAATTCAATTCCCAGCACAGTTACAGACATCCTATGTAACTGTGTGAAAATTATTTAAGCTTTTCTGTGCTTCACTTTCTCCATCTGTAAAAGGAGGCTTATAATAAATATATACTAATCATGTACGCTATGTCTATACTTGAGTGAGTCCCCATTTACTTGTGCATGTATTGCTAGTGTGCGTACCCCATATCCATGCAGAATAAACATTCGGTTTGCCGTACACTGTTGTATACTTGTCGCCACATATCGTCTTTTCACGGTGCTACATTTGCACTACCATTTCAGGAGAGGTGTCCCAGACTCCTATGAGACACTCTAGGACCTGCCTTGCTGTGTGTTGCTGAAACTGTCCACCCGCTTCTTGTATTTGGCAATGGCAGCATCCACTCACCTTTCCCTTCTGCCAAATTGCATGGAAGATGTGGAGTAAGTCCATGATGATGTGGTTCTGCTCTTTCTGCTACTTGCAGGACAAATATTCATGCGGTACAGTGCTGATGACTGGACAGAATCAGTACAGAAATATTTCACATTGCAAAGACAGCAGACTTGGCAGGTGAATGAGAACCCACTGGTGGTTGTACAGATTTTCCAGGCTATCAATACTGGTCTCCTCCCACAGGTAGTTGCCAGAACCTAAACCCCTGAAATTATAGCTGGAGTTCAAAGGATGGGGTTTCTGGACTGTGCAGGAGTCATCAATGGAACACATTTCCATATACTTTTCCCACCAAAACAGATGAGTGACTACATGAACCCTAAATGTACACTTGTGATCCAAGGCTTAGTGGACCACAGGAGTCAGTTCATGAAACCATATGCTAGGCATGCAAGAAAGGTCTATGATGCTAGGATGTTCAGGAGATTGGGTTGTATCATGGAAGCGCAGCAGAGACTTTCTTCCAAAGGAAAAATTGTTGTTTTGTATAGTTTTTCTGTCTCCACAGCTCTTTCGGGGATGGTGGCCACATAGCTACTCCTAATTTGGCTCATGAAGCCTTACACTGATATCTCTGATCCAAGAAATAGGGAATTCAGTTACATACTGAGTAGTAATAGAATGGCTGTTGAATGTATGTTTGAGTGGCTGAAAACATGATAACTGCATACTTACCTTGATGCCAGTGCGGACAACGTGGCCTCTGCCTAGAAGATTATGTGTGAAACAAAAGGTAAATACTTTTGGACAGAGTAGACATAAGACAGATCCAGTTTTCAAAGCCTGTACAGGAAACTCGATCCTACCGATATGCACATTGCTCCCGGTTCCTGGCAGGCACGGGAAATTTGAGATGCCACTTACTTCCACATATTGGAAGAGCAAGGACTCCGAAGTTGACTTTGGACCGTAACACTATGGACAGGTAACACTCGAAACTTCAAAGCGCTGTGCTTTGAAGTGTGATTGCAGTCGCAGTGCCAGCGCTGGTAAAGAGCTCTCCCAGCGCTGCACATTCTCCATCTCCTCGTGGAGATTAGCTTGCAGCGCTGTTTACACTGCCGCTTTACAGTGCTGTATCTTGCAGCGCTCAGGGGATGTTTTTTTTTTCACACCTCTGAGAGAGAATTGCAGCGCTGCAAAGTGCGTGTAGCCAAGGCCTATGGTACTTCTGGAAAAGCTCAGTAGGCCATGGCTACTTGTGTTGTGCCATAACTGGGTAGGTTTTGATCCTGTGCAGCCCACATCAATGTATCACCTGAGAGCTTACAGTTGTGTCAAGGGCTATCATCAAGATTAACACCTTTGGCCAAGGTTTTAAACTGTGTAGATTGTATATACGTTTTAATTGTCAGCATTGAGCAATGTTTTTATTATATGTTCAAAGCTCTGTTTTATCGCGGTTTATGGGAAGTATTTAGTCACTGTGAAAGTAATTTAAAACTGTTTTGCAGGAGTTTGGAAAGTGCTTCGTTACTTCTTAGCAATGTCTTCTGAAACCAATACAGACAGAACTTAACAGCTGCTATGCATCTATATTTCCATGATTGGTTATGGTGACTATTTATTGGGGGTAGGGGAGCAAGGGTCATTGAAGCACCACTCAATATTATCTTCCTTCATTCTTGATGTGGTTTGCGTTTCCTTTGTATTATTCATTAAATTAGATGTGATCTACACTACAGATTTACCTTGGTATAACTACATCACTCAAGGGCGTGAAAAATCCCCTGAGCAACGTAGTTATGCTGAACTAACTCACAGTATAGCTAGCACTAGGTTGATAGGACAACATCTCACGTCAACAAAACTATTGTTTCTTGGGGAGGTGGATTAACTACGCCAACATGAGACCTCTCTCAGCTCGGTGTAAAGAGTCTTCAGTAAAGCGGTACAGCAGTGCAGTTGCGCTGATGCACCAATGCAACGTTTTGAGTGTAAACCTACCCTTATTTACAAAGCCAGATGTTTACCTAAAGGTGATTTTTCTGGAAGGGGAGGGATTCCATGGTGCTTCTGAAAAACAGACCTTAATTCATTGTTTTCAATCCTTTTTTTTCCCCCTCTTCCTAATTGTTTTGAAGAGATCGGTTGTGAGAATGAGACAAAACAAATGAGCCATTCATTCCTGATGGCTGCTCGTGATACATTTGTCATGGAAGTTTAGTTCGAAAGGCATTTGGTAGAAATGAGTTCATTAAAATATTAAAAGTGAGCAACAGAGCTAAATGTCTTTTGACATTATCCTCGAAATGGTTTTTGATTCCCTCCTATTGATTTGGTAGCTGTAAGTTGGTGAAAATGACTAAAAGTGAGAAATTCATTCCTGACCACTGTTAGTGTCAAATATCTGAAAGAATCTTTGTCAAAAAGCTATTAGGATACGCTCTTGATAGTCTGGAGGAGCTTGGTTAGTGACAAATACTACAAATGATCTGAGCAGTGCTACTGATGTTTGGTAGAGCTCAGTTCAGAGGAAATACTAGAAGGGAGAAAATCATTCCTGGCTAGTGCTAATAAAAGCAATTCAGTGACAAATTCCATCATCTTATTTCACGTGCCCGCTCTGCAGCGCGGCTTCCCCTTTTGACTTTGCTTCCGCCTCTCGCCGAGCTTGAGTTCAGCATTATATGATGGCGTGATCATGGCTCGATTTATTGTGTCTACACTGATCGATCACACAATGCTACCTCACTAAACCAGACACTGATCTCACTGACAATGACAGCTGCTCCGCTTCCAGCTGGGCAACATCACTATAGCCTGGTATCAACAAGATTCTCTGTCTGATGTCTCTTTCGCGCGTTCTCTCTCATAAGAAGGGTGGGCACTTATGCTTGACTTCTTTCCCCTTGGTACCAAGCACCAGACCAGAGGGAAAACCAAAAGTTATCATCGGCATCTGCAATGTTGTGTAGCTTCTTCTCTAGTCTCCCATTACATCTTTATAACTACAATTAAAAAACACACAGTGGCTAGTAAATCTGTGGAATTGCTGGCCAGACAACGTGAAACCCAAGGCTATAATAGGGTTAAAAAAGAACTAGGTACATTCATGGAGGAGAGGTCCATCAATGGCTATTAGTCAGGATAAGCAGGGATGGAGTCCTTATCCTTTGTTTGCCAGAAGCTGAGAATGGGCAAGCGAGGATAGATCTCTTCTCAGTTACCTGTTCTAGTCATTCCCCCTGAAGCATCTGGCATTAGCCACTGTTGGAGTATAGGATACTGGGGTAGGTGGATTTTCGTGTACATTCGTCTGTTAAGCAGCCCGTTGCACCTGCCCACACGAGAGTCACTATTGTCTCTTCCCCTGGTGGTACTCTGCTTCCAAAATAGGGAAATTCTCCCCCCCATCGAGACCATGGAGAAAAAATTTATGAGAAAGTATCAGAGGGGTAGCCGTGTTAGTCTGGATCTGTAAAAGCTGCAGAGACCTGTAGCACCTTATAAACTAACAGACATTTTGGAGCATGAGCTTTCATGGGTCAATTCCCACTTCGTGGAATAAAGTTCATGCTCTAAAACGTCTGTTAGTCTGTAAGGTTCCACAGGATTCTTTGCTGCTTTTATGAGAAACCTAGCTTCACCTAAAGGGAAGCAGCCATTTGTACGCAGCGTCTATCATGCCATGCCACTAAAAGTCATGAAGTGTAGCCGCTGTCAGTCGGCTCGCCTGCTGACAAAAAACTTCCACTCTCAACGAGCCGCATTTGCATTGTCAGCAGGAGAGCGCTCCTGCCAACAACACGCTGTTCACGCTTGCACATGTAGTGGCAAAACTTTTGTCGTTCGGAAGGCTAACAGCTCTGAAAGACAAAAGATTTGTTGTTCAGTGCCCGTAGAGACATACCCTTAGAGGCAACGGGTGCAGCTGCCCTACAGCAACAGTAACACCGGGTGAAAGAGTGGGATTATGCCCGGAGGATTTTCCCCATAGAGCAACAGTGACACTGAGTGGCCACCCAAGATAATCACAGAAGGTTTCCTTAAATAGGAACTCTGACTCTGGGCAGCTACTCGGGAACGTCCAAAGCATTTCCCTCATGGAGCAACAGTGAAGCTGGGTGGTCAATCAGGGGAATGCATACACCATTTCTCATGGAGCGTGAACTAGGCCACTCGGGGAATGCGCAAAGCATTTATTAGCAGCAACACTGACGCCGGGTGACTACCGGGGGAATACACAAAGCATTTCTCTCATGGAGCAACAGTGACACTAGGTGGCCACTTCAGCAATTGCACAAAGCATTTCCTTCATGGAGCAAGTGTGTATTACCCTGGGTGACCACCCAGTGTCACTGTTGCTCCATGAAGGAAAGGCTGTGTGCAGTACCCCAGTAGCCAACTGCTGTCTCTAAGCCCTTCCCTCATAGCGCAACAGTGAAACTGGGTGGCCGCTCCAGTAATCCACAAACCAGTTCCCTTAAGAAGGAGGACACAGCACTCCTGGCCAGCGAAATGAGCAGCTTTTGATAATAGGGACCTTGTCTCCCTCGTAGCCACAGATAGTCAGGAACCCTTTCTTACAAACACCAGACCTAGTTAACAGAGCGTCCCTGCCTGGAGCCAGGTGGGCCGTGACCAGGCTCCTCACTGTAGGGGATTTCTTTTATTCCAGATAATTTAGGTTTTGTTGTTCGACCGCAAAAAGACAGGTAATGACCAGCAAATATCCAACTATTAAGCTCTTTATTGTGGCATGCAATACAACAGAGAGCTGTCTGTCTTCATACAGAACCAGCCTCACCCCCCCCCGCAGACTCAGACTGCCTTTATTATGCACTTTATCATGTTATTACTGTACTTTTTTACCGATACTTTTTTATTGTACAAAAGAGGAACAAAGAACAACTGTTGTGTCTTGATAAGTTTCATGGTTGACACAATGAAATGAGGTGGCTTGCTGCATAATGACATGGATGTCAGTTTCCACTCCTCGATGTTCGTTTACAAACACACAGCAACAGGAGATAATTTAGGGCCAATTGATTTTGCATTGCTGTTTGCGATAACTGAGTAACCTCAGTTTTGGAGGGCCAACAGGATATCTGCAGTGGCATTAGCCAAAACTTCCAATGCTGCTGATATGTTTACTATACTTTTTTTTAAACCCCAAACCAAGGCAAAAATCAGCATAAAAAAGAACGCTCAGAAAGGGGATTAAAAGGAACACTTCGTTGGCTCCGGCATACAAGGTTGCGAATTTTTTTCTGGGTTAAGGTTTCATATACTGTGATAGCAGGGACAATAGCCCCTAAGGTACATGTGCCACACCAAGCTGCTGGAAGGACTTTATAAGCTGTATGATTACATACCAATACCAACCAGATCCTTTAGGGAAGTCCCAAGAGGAGCTGGAAGAAGTTTGACTGGTGACGTTACAGTTTGTAAAATTATCCACAAAACTGCTTTTGTCTGAGGAGTGCCAGGATATGCAGAAAGCATAGGAACCCTGGACTACCATATTAATGGACCAAATCTGGTTCCAGGAAACAGACAAGCTGGTTAAAGCACTGTCCTGAGATGTGACGTTTATTTATGAACTGAGGGAGCTAGGTACCCCCAACAAGGGGACACCTTGACCAAAGTGCGTGAGGGTATGAATACAAAGACAGCATTGTGTTTGATTTACACTTTGCACTATAACACGTGTTAAATCCAGGAAACTATTACCTGACCACCCTTGCATGGAAGTTATAACCACCACAAGAGAAAAACAACAAACAATATACAAATAAGTTTACCAACTCTCCAGGCGACCATTTGTGGTCATCCCTTGGGGAATGGGCACCAGTCTACTTTTTCTTGAGTTTGAGCTGTAGTTGCTCAAAGGGGTAGCAGTCCATTTGTCCTGGGCAAGGAGGTTGTTTGCTTCTGGCTCATCCAGTTTGCGGTGAGGTGAACGAGCGTGGCTCCCTTGAAGTCCCATGTGGTCTGCTTCTGGGCAACCTTTTACCAAGTAGGGCTCCCTAGCGAGCTCTATTTGACTCTGGTGTAATGAATTCAAGTGGGACATTCTTTGATCTGAAGAACAGTGGGGCTTACCAGGATAGTCTCGACCGGTCCTAGCTACTGGGGTTGAAGTGGAATTTTTCGATATGTTTTGAGTTACACCGGGTCACCTGGTGAAACAGAATGAAGAGCTTCCCACAATGGTAAAGATTGAAACTGGGCTGAGTACTGTTGTAAAGTTGTTAAATGCTGCTGCAATGCTTTTATATAAACTTTTGTGTCACAAGTCAGTTCGGTGTCACTAGGTAATGAGCCCAAAGAAGTAAAGAAAGAGGGCGGTACATGTTCAAAAAGTATTTCAAATGGCGCTAGCTTAGTCCTAGAATTCAGGGTAGTTTGGACAATATATAAAGCCAAAGGAAGAACTTTAATTTTTAAGTTCCTTACATAACTTAGTTAGGGTAGCTTTTAGAGTTCCATTTATATGCATTATCTGGCCTGAACTCATGCCAGGGGGCATGAAATACCCATTTTATCCCAACCGCTTCAGTGAATTCTTTGCAAATTTTTGCTGTAAAATTTGTTCCCTGGTCAGACTCAATTTTTCCAGGAGGGCCAAATTTTGGCATGATTTCATTAAGCAGTATTTTGCAAACTGCTTTGGCAGTGGGAAAGGCCTTTACTCATCCTGAAAGTTGATTTACGATTACTAACACTTACGAAAACTTGCCCTCATTCCTGCCTCCCTTTGCCATGCCATCTACATCAGCCCCACTGACAGTCACTGCTCGACTCTTGCACCCACTGCTCTGCATGATTTTTGTCCCCTTCCTAGACCTAGTCTGTGGGGATGCACACCTATCACGCCTGCACACATCATGTGAAGGGAGATGGCAGACTGAGAGACAATGATAGAAGAAAGAGAGAGAGAGAAACATGGGAGGAAGGCAAGCAACTCGCCACCCTGAGTCATCCTTCTGGACCCAACCTTCTGCTGCCAAGGACACACCACTCCTGGCCAGAGAAATGAGCAGCCCCTCAAAATGGGGACCTTGTCTCTCTCATTGCCCCAGGTAGTTGAAGGCTGCTATCAAATTCCCCCTTACTCTTCTCTTCTGCAGACTAAATAACCCCAGTTCCCTCAGCCTCTCCTTGTAAGTCATGTGCCCCAGCACCCTAATCATGTTTGTTGCCTTCCACTTGACTTCCTGAGGTCCCTTCCAACCCTGATATTCTGTGATTCTTATTTGTACTGTGATAGCACCTAGAGGCATTGCTCCATTGTGGTCAGCACTCTACAAAAGAGCCAGCCCCTACCCTGAAAAGCTTACAGTGTAAGTGTAAGATCCCATACCACAGGTGGCTATGCCAGCCAGATGGGAGCACACCAGGAAATGATACTGATCAGCCATGCTTACAGCACATTGGCTGGCTAACCTGTGTCACTTTTTGTATTTTAGGCAGCAGGCCGGGAAAAGTTTGGAGAAGGACAGTGAGGTAACTTTGCAGTTAGTTCCTCTTCTGAGTAAAGTTACAGACGTGCTTAAGATCTTTGGGTCTTTGGTCTTTTTCTTCTAGTCCCCTCCACTGTCATATTAAAGATTAAAAAGAGTAGGGCAGTTCATCTTAGAAATGAGATTATTAATATGATAGAGGTCTATAAAATAATATGATAGAGGTCTATAAAATAACAAATGGTGTATGCAGAAAGTGAACAAGGAAGAGTTATTTACCCCTTCACATAACAGCAGATCCAGGGGACACCCAATGAAATTAACACGCAGCAGGTTTAAAGCAAACAAAGGAAGTATTTCTTCAGACTCAACCTGTGGAACTCATTGCCAGCCAATATTGTGAAGGCCAAAAGTGTAACTGGGTTTAAAAAAGTAGGAGAGAAGTTCATGAAGAATAGGTCCATCAATGGCTATTAACTACCCCATGCTCTGCATGTCCCTAAACTGCTGACTGTCGAAAGCGGGGACTGGATGACTGATAAATTGCCCTCTTCTGGTCATTCCCTCCGGAGTTTCTGGCACCGGCCACTGTCAGAAGACAGGGTATTGGCCTAGATGGCCCATTGGTCTGACCCAGCATGGCCATTCTCCTTTTCTGCCCTGAGATTTTTTTTTTTAATGCACGTTCTATCCGTCTCCCCCATGCTGCGTCTATATCTCTTGGATGGTTGATTGCTATATGATAACTCTAAGTCTGATGGGACTGACTGGCTCCAGGAATGGGCTATGGAGGCTTTCCTGTCTAGGGGGCCCCAACTCAGGGGGCTCAGAGGGTCAGGAAATGAAATCCATGTCCTTTCCCCTCTAGAGGGTGCCAGCTCCCATCCAGCCCCGGGGCGGGGACTGGCTGGCTCAGGGGACTGGGGAATGGGACATGGGGCCTTTCCCCTTGTGACGTTATTTACATAAACTGTGACCGTATAGATCACTGTTGCAACCAAGGTCCTACAGCTGCATCAAATCTTGTACAAAGGAGGTCCAGTAAGATGCTTATGGAAAGGTTGTGATTTACTGGTTATGATTATGCAAACTTTATGCATATATCATTTTTGTAGTTGAAGTTATTAATATTGGTTATGTACTTGTATTTCAATGTGTTTTGATTCTAAGTATCCTCAGTGAAGCATTTGGTCAGCTTCTTGAGACAGTACTATTCTCAGTAAGTGCCCAATCAAGAAACACTTAGCTGACAATGAGATTTGGGAGATGCCAATCCACATCTGAGTTTCCTGGGAACATTCCAACTAACATGTAAACAATGGTGTCAGCCTGTAAAGAACTGAGTCATGCATGGTCTTGAGACTTGCCTATGTGACTCCAAGAAGGAGAACCAAGGGCTTTCCGCCCACAAGAGAGAGAATATAAAAGGCCCTGGAAAGCCCTTCATTTTTGTCTTCAATCCGGCTTCTAATCTCTGGAGAAACCTTGCTACAAACTGAAGGTCTGAACAAAGGACTGAATGACCAATCCCAGCTGTGGATATACTCCAGAGACTTGATTTAAACCTGCAGTTTAGTCCATCAGTGCTACAAGCCTGAACCAAGAACTTTGCCCTTACTTACAGTTAACCATTTTAGCTCTTATCTATAGTTACTTCTTTTTATGAATAAACTTTTAGATTCTAATGACTTGGCAACAGCGTGATTTGTGGGTAAGATGTCATTTGTATATTGACCTGGGTCTGGGGCTTGGTCCCTTGGGATTGGGAGAATCTTTTTTCTTTTACTGGGGCATTGGTTTTCATAACCATTCGTCCCTGTAGGGAGCCAGGGTGACTTCCCTTCGAACCTGAGGGTAAAGAGCCACTCTCTCAGCCTGAGGGGGTGGGGCCAGACCAAGCTTACTCCATCCTTCCCAGGAAGGGGAGGAGTGGAACAGGAAGTACAAAGGGCGGGGCCCTTAGCCCACTCAGGTCAGCACCAGGGAGGGAGGCAGATGCAGACTGCTCCCTTGAGACCCTGCTGCTGGTCCCGCAGAGCCCCTAGACCAGGAGAAACCTGACCAGGAGGAAGGACAGGGGCTACTAGGGCTGCCCACTGCCGAGGAGCTGGAGGAACATGAGGTGGAGGGGGAGCTGGAGCTGGAGCTGCCAGCAGCAGAATACTCAGATGAGCTGGAAGGACCGGAGGGACTCGCTCAAGGGACCAGGTAGGAAGGAGCCCAGGGACAGAACTGCACAGTGTGCTGAGTCTATTTGGTCAGCGTGTTGCAAAAGGACCCCTGCTGACCCAGTGGTGGGACCCTCGCCCTGCCACTGTCAAGGCCCTGGGTTGGAACGCAGTGTAGTTGAGTGGCTTTGCGTCCCCTAGCCTGGCCAACCTACCTCGGGTAGCAAAATCCCAATAGCATGCTACAGGCCATTGCCGGTGGTTCCCTGCCTAAGAAGTACGCTAGAGATTCTTGTCTGCACCCCTAACTCTGCTAATTCCCCAGTGACAAAGGCATGACCCTGGACAGCCAGTGGGGCAGTAGCTCCCCACTGCCTTCTAGCCACTCGGTGGGCCAACCGACATGGATCACAAGTGGTGGAGAATGTGGGCTGTGACCCTTATCCCGAGTCTTGGCTCTACATTCTGCTGGAAGTGACTTCTTCATCCTCCATTTGGAAACCTCTCAGCACTGGCGCTTGCCAACGATTTGCTCCTGATAGGAGATCTGTGGCATGAACAAGGCTATTGGGACCCCTTGGCCTCTGGAGCCAAGTCTGGAAATTCCATATCCCTCCTAACACCTGCCCAGCATCTGGGCAGAGGGAGCACTTGCAGACCAAGAAAGAAGATATTCTTTGGGTCATGGTGGACTCTGGCCTGACCTTCCCAGCCAGCCCTGGAAGGGATAGAGCAATATGAAAAGAGGCTCAAACACCAATTAGGCCAAAGCAGTGCAATTCCCAGTTTAAATTAGCTGGCAGGCCACCCAGACTGTGCCAGCATTGGGGCTCACATCTGCAAATAGGCTGAGCTTCAACAGAACAATTCAGGAATTGCTCTGCTTGCCTATAAGCCCTGACATTATGTGTTTTCCTCCAGGGAGGTGAATCAGGTGATGGTGATGAGGCTGACTTCATCCATCCCTGCTTGCTGCCTGCAATGACTTACCAGCTCCCCTGCCAGCCCCGGGAGACCCTACACAGAGCAGGGATGGGCAGTAGGGGGTCACTGCAGGAGGCCCCAGAAACAAAACCTCAAAGATTCTCAGTGATGATTGACATGAAAGAGACTGAGACCTGGTGATCCTGTCCCTAGGAATGGGATGTTTAGGCTGTGAGGTGAGTGGACAATCCCATCCCTGAGGAAGTGGGGGAGGGGTTGGGAGCCCATCTCCAGGAAGGAGGGTGGGGGATGCTGGGCCTGTCCCAAGAAAGTGAATGATAGATGGATTGTGGAGATGGAGAGGGTTGGGCTGAAAGGACAGCAATCCCATCCCCAGTATGGAGAAGGGGGATGGGCTGGTGGGAAATCCAATTCCATCCTGTCCCTGATATGTGGGAGGGATAGTGTGGCTGGGTGGATGGAATCCCATCCCTTGCAGGGCGTTCACTGGGGGCAGGTAGAGCTGGGCATGAGGATTGCAGGGGATGGGCTGAGGAGTGATCCCATTCTAGGGAAGAGAGAGGGCTGTGGGGGAGTTATCCTGCAGAAAGCCATTCACAAGGTCACTAAGATCAGTCACTGGGGCTCCCGTGTCCTCTTCTGTCACTCACTGCCCCTCCCAGCTCTGCCATGGGCCCTCTGGGCACCCCAGAACCTCATCAGTGCTGCAGAGGCACTGCAGCAGGTGCCAGTCTATTTCAGGGAGCTCCGGGATTGGCCCAATCCAGCTTATGGCTCCAGGCGGGTGTCTGAGGAGTTAAGCTTCGGATCCCAGGGGCTTACTGACAAAGGCAATTAGTCTCTGCTCTTCGTATGCACTAACACAACATGCTACCTCCAAGGCTATTAGCACCAGCAGAAGGCTGCAAAGTCGAGGGTAATTCCAACTGATACATCGAGGACAGTGGCCCCCAGCCTGGCACCTATGCTTGCCCCATCAGAGACACCCCCAATGACACCTCTGGGCCTGACACGGATGTGGCAGGGGAAACCCTGGCATTCCCCACATGGTGGATTGCAAAGCTGATGTGAGAGAGGCACTCTGCAGTTCAAGCAGTGGGGACTGGGAGCCAGGACTCCTGGGTTTATCCCCAGATCTGGGAGGAGAGTGGTGTCTAGTGGCTAGCATGGGGCTAAGAGTCATAGTGATAGGCCAGAAAGAACCAGGATGATCATCTAAGCTGACCTCTTGTATAACACAACCCTTAATTAATTTCCATTTAAACTATCAAATCTGAATTTTAAAAATTGCCAATGATGGAGAATCCTCCACGACTCTTGGTAAAATTTTCTAGCAGATCTGTTCTAGGAATTATTGTGGGGCAGTTCTCTGGTCTGTGTTATACAGGAGGTCAGACTAGATGATCACCATGGTCCCGTTTGGCCTCAGAATCTATGAACCTATACATTATGCTGTTAACAAATTTTGCCTTATTTTCACTCTCCATTTGTCTAGATTTAACTTCCAACCACTGGATCTTGTTATATCTCTGTCTGCTAAATTAAAGAGATCGCTGCCAATTTTTTTTTCCCTATATAGATAGTTATAGACCCTTAACCTTCTCTTTGTTAAACAATACTGATTTTGCTCCTTGAGACTATCACTATAAGGCATGTTTTCCAATCCTGTAGTCATTCTCATGCTCTTCTCTAATCTCTCTCCAATTTATCAATATCCTTCTTGAATCATGGACCCCAGAAATGAACACAGGATTCCAGCAGCAGTCATATGGCTCAGCCCAGCCAACAGCATCACCATTTTCTAGTGTAGGTGACTGCTGAGGCCATTTGCTCAGTTTGCTAATGTTGATCTGCTGAAATAGCATGTCATGTGCATCAATGGTAGGAAAAGCAGTGAGTACAGATCAGCATGAGGCAGCACATGGTGAATCTCAGGCTGAACTCCCAGTAACCAACCAACCAACAACCCCCTGTAATCAATCAACTCACCCTCACAGTAACCAACCAAACACCTCCAGTAATCAACCAACTCACCTGTGATGAACAAACAACCATCTGTCAGCCACTAATAACCAACCAATCTATCGTCCAGTAACCAACTGACTCACTCAAGGTCAATTAACAAATTAACCAACTCAATCCCGGTTAACCAATAAATCAATTCACCCTCCTGTGAACGAACAACCATCTCAAATGCTACTAATCAATCAACTAACCCACCCACTCACCAGTAACCAACCAACCAACTCAGCCCACTCCGAATTACCTGAAATGTGATTGAGTGTTTGAGCACTCAAGGCTAGCAACGCCATCAGCTGAATTTCTTCATTCTGAAGACACTTAACCCAAAGACTCCCACTCCTGTGAAATGACCAGAAGTAAATTAATAAAAAATAATATAAATTTCTGAAGTGGAATTCAGGGAGAGGGGGGCAAATGTCCTGACTCTTCCATCTGGATTCATTACCTGGTCTCAAGCCGCCCTCAATCCAATCTAAAGCTGCCAGTCCCCATCATCCCTCAAGATACACACACCACTTCCCCATGAGCAGCTAGAATCAGCTGGAGCCCAATTAGCTCAACTTGCTTTCCCAGTTCCCCAGGTGCTCACAGGAGAAAACCCCACAAAATTCATTTACTGCCAAACTCGTAAGACTTTTTAACACAAAAGACTCTCCTAAGATTCAGAGCAAGCACTAACTAGCCCAAAATTGCTTTACAAACCCCTATAGATTATTTCAAATGCCACAAAAATGCAATCGTCTCTGGGGTGGGTCACAGCAGCTGTTTAGTCAGGGATCCTTTGCCCCATGCTGAGATTCAGCTGTCTCTGGGAGGGGGGCATGAGGGCTCTTTATACAGGCTTCTCTCACCTGGCACTGAGATGCAGCCACCTTTGGGGTGGGATGCTAGGGCTACTTGTATGAACTCTTACTTAGTCCTGGTCAGCAGCACCCTCAGGCTATTCCCATACATGGGCCAAGTTCCTGACAAGGTCAGAGACCACTGTACACTCTCATCAGCGCCTTCAGGCAATCTCAGTGCTGACTGTGACACAGAAGTGCCTTGATGATTCAGTACTCTATGTTAGGAAGTCCTATCAGGCCTGGCATACTCACTACACCTAACACAGTGCTTTCATAGTATTTATTTGTAAAGAGCATCTTGTAAGGTATTGAATGAAAACCCATGACATACAGGTCATTCATGTCATGGTGAAATGTCTGAATTAATACTATATGACCAAACACAGGGAGAAACAGGTTTTGCCCCAGACAGGAGGGAAGGCAGTTATCAGGTTTGACAGGTTTGTCTCCAATGTAAATTAAGCATTGTGGAACCAATACAAGGAAGCCGTATTTGCATATTAAGCCAACAGGAAAACAGGTTGAATGGGGGCAAGGCCAGGATTTGAAGACACAGGAGACTAAAACTTGTCTCTGGGGTCAGAACAATGAATTGAAGGGAAATATAAGGGGAGGCACAAAGACATGTTGCTATCCATCGCTGAGGGAACAAAAAAGACAGCTCTTTTTGTGTCCATGAAAGTTATATCCTAGCCCTTGGGGCTGGTGATCCTATTGGGATCCTGGAAGTGGGTGGGCAGAAGCCCTCTCACTGCTAAACAACCGTCCCGCAGCCTATTAGAAGTGAGTTATACTCTTGTTTAATCTCTAACCATATGTGTTTCTAACAGCCTTACTCACTATGACTTGAATCTCTATCTTTATTAATAAACATCTTTGTTTTTTCATAAGTAGAGCTCACTGCTGTAATATTAAGCGAAGTGTGAATTCTTAGTTGAATCAAGCAAGCTGGTGTGTATGCTGTCTCTTTGGAGGCAGTGGACTTAGTATTTATTGAGTGCCCAGTGACAGAAGCTGGATACTACAGGGAAATGTTCTTCAAGGGGGCTCAGGAACTGGGATGCACCAAGTGTTACCTGCTCTGATAAATGTCCCTTTTATGGACAGCCAGCCAGCCAATTAGCTATAAATCCCTCTTGGTAGTTGTTCTCTGCTTGCTTTACCTGTAAAGGGTTAAAAAGTCTCCCTTCATAGGTAAAAGGAAGGCAGTGGGCACCTGACCAAAAGGGCCAATGGGAAGGCTAGAACTTTTTAAAATTTGGAAAAAAAAATTCCCCTTTGTCTATCTGTGTTGTTCTCCTGGAGAGTAGAGACAGGGTTGGAATTATGCTGTAAAAAGCTTTAGGCCAGGTATGTAAAATCACTACATCATATCTAGAAACTACTCATTTGAAACCCTAGATATGTAAGTAGATCAGGAAATGTCTAGGAAGATGCCATTAGGTTTATCTCTTTTGTTTCTTTAAAAGAACTGGGCCATGTCTGCTCCAAGAACACCACTTACACACAACAGGAAGGGTGGTGTTTCACCCTCATGTGGCACTATGTATTCACCTACATGGCATAGGGAAGCACAGAACCTGCCCTGGGGGCTGCAGATCTAAATATAGGAGGCCATGCCTGAGTCTTCAACTACCTGAAGCAACAACTGGGAGAAGTGCAAACTGGCTTGTTTCCTCAATGGAACATTAGTTCTTAACCCTAATGATAACACACTGCTTTGTCATGAGGGTGTAATATGCACTGATGCTAGAGCCCAGTCAATGCTGCAGGCTGGTGCCCAATTCAGCAGAGCCCCCATTTTTTCAAATTGATCTTACGGTCTGTGAACTCCCACTATTTGCTATGGGTCACAGGCCCACTCTGCAAATGGCTCACCCCATAGCTCCCACCATGACCTTTCAGTCTCTGATGGTCCCATTTTCAATAAAGAACCCTGGCTGCACCTGGCTTTCCTAGAGTCACTCTGCTCTAAGAGCCAGTTCAGCTAAAGGGCACTAAAGGGGTAGCTGGAACATCTCATTCCTCAGACCACAAGCACATACTTCTGGTTACCGCAGGTTACTAGAAACCCAGCAACTGTAGACCAGGCCTCTTGGCCTAACATGAGAAGTTGTGCTAATGCTATATAACGGGTCGGCAACCTTTCAGAAGTGGTGTGCCGAGTCTTCATTTATTCACTCTAATTTAAGGTTTTGCATGCCAGTAATACATTTTAATGTTTTTAGAAGGTCTTTTTCTATAAGTCTATAATATATCACTAAACTATTGTTGTATGTAAAGTAAATAAGGTTTTTAAAATGTTTAAGAAGCTTCATTTAAAATTAAATTAAAATGCAGAGCCCCCTGGAGCAGTGGCCAGGACCCGGGCAGTGTGAGTGCCACTGAAAATCAGCTTGCGTGCCGCCTTCGGCACATGTGCCATAGGTTGCCTACCCCGGCATATAACATAGACTGTTTTGTTAGAACAGAAGTCTGGAAATCAGAACTCTGGGGTGCTATCCCCAGCATTGAGAGGGGAGTGGGTTCTATGAGTTAAACAGGGTGTGGAGCTGGCAGCCAGGGCTGGTGAATTCCTTTTCTGTTTGAGGGAGAGGTGGGCTGGGGCTGCTCTCAGCCAGGCCTGGCAGCTCAGCTGGGTGAACAGGTGTTACTTATTTAACACAGTGCAGGAATGCTAAGTGGTTGATCAGCAAGGCTGTTGTCACCCTAATCCCTTAAGGCTCATCAATTCCTGCTTGACTGCAAGCAGCTTGTGGCTCTGATCCTGAGAAAGGCTATTTAACACAGCTGCTGTTTTGGCTCTGACTCCTAACAGCACTGGCCAGCAAAGCCACACCACACACACACCTCTGCCACTCCCCTTATTGCCACAGCTGCCTCCATCCCCCAGCCATGGGGCAGCATAGTTAGGACCTGAAGTGTTTCTCACAACAAATCCCTCTGGAACTGAGAGAACAAAAAGGGGGGATGTAACCAGGACAGAGCGACATGCTTAAACTGCAGGGCACAGCCCTAGGGGCAGACTGTAAGGCCAGAGGGAGTACTGTGATCATCCAGTCTGATGGTCTGCATAGCACAGGCTATGAGACTTCCCTGAATTAATTCCTATTTGAACTACAGCAGATAACTTAAAAAACAGCCAATTTGGACTTAAAAATTGCCAGTGATGGAAATCCACCATGAGCCTAGTTAATTACCTTCACTTACAAATTTGTACCTTATTTCTAGTCTGAATTTATCTAGTTTCAGTTTCATCCGTTCATCTTTTTCTGCTAGACTGAAGAGACCTAGATAAATTTCTGTTCTCCGTGTAGGTACTGTGATCAAATCACCCCTAACCTTCTTTCTATTATGCTCCTTGAATCCATCACTGTAAGGCATGTTTTCTAATCATTCTCATGGCTCTTCTCTGAACCCTCTCCAGTTTACCAACATCCTTCTGGAATTGTGGGCACCAGAACTGGACACAAGATTCCAGCAATGGACATAAGGACAACCATGAGTCTGACCAATTGTTAATCCCACCCAGTAGTATCCTGCCTTCCAACAGTGGCTGGTGCCAGGTGCTTCAGAGAGTGAACAGTGCAGGGCAATTTATCGAGTGATCCATCCCTTATCATCCAGTCTCAGATCCCTGCAGTCAGTGGCTTAGGGATACCCAGAGCATAGGGTTGTGTCCCTGATTATCTTGGCTACTAGCCATTGATGGACCTAGCCTCCATGAACTTTCTAATTTGTTTAACCCAGTTATGCTTTTGGCTAGTGGTTGCATCAGTGCCAAATACAGAGCAAACGTAACATTCATTTTCTTGTTTTGGAATGGGGGTGCAGTGAAGGGAACGGGAGATGTGACTGATTTAGTTGGGGTTTGGTCCTGCTTTGAGCAGGGGGGGTTGGACTAGATACCTCCTGAGGTCTCTTCCAACCCTGATATTTTATGATTCTATGCATGGTGGGCTTGTGATTTGTGGTGCGGGCTGGTATTGCAAGGATGAAGGGGATCAGGGACAGGACTGTGGTGAGGGAGTTGTGCAGTGAGGGACAGAGTGTAGATGAGTGTAGCGGGGTTATGGGTGCAGGGGTAGATAAGTGTGGCAGAGTGGGGCTGTGGACAGGGGGTATATAAGTGCGGTGGGGTGGTGGATGGGGTAGATGAGCATAGTAGAGTGGTGGTAGCATGGAGTAGACAAGTGTGTCTGTGGAGTAGAGTGGGTGGCAGGGGTAGATAAACATAGTGTGTATGGGGAGGAGGTGGAGTTGGAGGCAGGGAATCCATAAGCAGCGAGGTGGAGGATGGGGGATAGATGATCATGGCAAGGGGGGTAGATGAGTGGGATAGATAAGTGTGGTGGGGGTCACGGTGGCTGGGGTAAATAAGCAGGGTGAGGGGCACGCCTGCGGGAGGTCCACCAGAGCTGCCTGCCGCCCTCTCGCTGACCAGCAGAGCGTCCCCCGGGCATGCTGCCCTGCCTGGGGCTGCAAAATGTCTAGAGCCACCCCTGGTGAGGGGAGGTAGTAGATGAGCATGATGGGGAAGGGATGGAAAGGGATGGGATGGGATGGGTGCAGAGGATAGATGAGCATGGTGGGGTGGAGGGCAGGGGGGAGCATTTAGGTCACACATACTAATTAGAGAGGAGCAAAAGAAGGTGGGGGCACTGCTCTTCGGATTATCCCTCCCTTTATCACAAGCCCCACATCCCACTGCCATGGGCTTCCACCCCCCACCAGCCTCACTCTGCACCCAATTGCCACCTGAAGTGCCTGAAATCTGGCCCTCCCCCCAGGCCAGTGGTGACTCTGGATTGACCCCGGAGAACTGATCTCCCGCCGTGTTCATTCAGCTGCCTCCCTCGCCAGACCCGCATTCGTACTCGCCTTCCCCTCCTCAGCCAGCCAACGAGACGCCAGGTCTGCGCGAAACTCCCGGGCAAAGCGATTAGCCGCCGCCGCAGGGCACAGAGCATAGAAACCTCCGGGCTTCCGCGCGTCGCGGAGCATCGCCGGGGGAGTGCAGGGTCCTCCAGCTTTCACCCCTGAGCTTCCACCTGGAGAAACTCGGCAGCTGCCGCAGGTAACTCCCGGATTTACCGACCCTCTCTTCGAGCTTTTAGTAGTGGGGGTGCTGAAAGCAGCCCCGAGCCCTGTCCGTGTCTTGCCCCCCTCAGCTAGCGTTGGGCGCACAGCCGTGTCTTCCGGAGTGGGGACCCGGACAGCGGTAAGGGCCGGGGGCCCAGGCGTGGGCCGCAGCCGGGACCCCGGGCGCGGAGCCCCTTGTGAAACCTGCGGGTGCTGCAGCACCCCCAGTTCTCGCGTGTATCCGTCCAGCGGAAGAGCCATCGAGCGTGTGCATCCAGGGGCGCAGATTCATCTCACCCCTTCACTGCTGCCGTCCCGGCCCCCCCACCCCCATGAGCTCCGCTCCCTGCCAGATTTTGACCTTCGCAACTCTGAGTTCAGTCTATTTCGGGACATTTTCCTTCATCCCCAATCACTTTTTCAGCTAAAAGATTCTTAAGGGGGAATTTTTGTTCTGAAAGAACCTGACAATTGAACAAATCAACAGCTAACGAATTTCCTTCATGCTGAGTTATTCGTAAATCTCTGCAGTGGAGCTCAGCCCACCTCTCCTGGTAGCATAACTCAAGTGTTCCATAATAATCATTAACTAATAACGTCGTCGTTATTGCAGCGCTTTGGGGATGGGAGGGATTTTGCCATTGTCATGGCTTTGTGATACATTGCTGGAAAGCTGACATGCATTTATTGTTTTATTAATTAAATACATCCATGCTGTTATTTGTTAAAGTAAAGGCATTTATTATGTTTTGATTTGGATGAAAGTTTGCAACATGGTTGAGGTTTACGATTCCTAGCGCACTTTGAATCCTCTGAGAAAGTTCAGCTCTCTTTACTAGCAACTGGTGAGCCAGATTTCTTAAATAAATTATTAGCAAAATGCAAATATTTTATCAGATAGGGGAGGGACAGGAACAATCTTAGACTGACAGGAGCCTAGAAAGACAAAGGAAATAGATAGGGGAAAAGACAGAAAGCAGGCAGAGACACAATTGGATAAACAAATAGCTTAGATTGTGGATATCCTTTTAAAGTTGCTAACTATTTTATCTTGTGTGAATTTTCCCAGCAAAGATCTTCCAACATCCTTCCTACAGCTGGTCTGAATGTAGAGAGGCTATTGGTTTGATAAAGGCTCCAGCTGATACCAGGGACCCAGAATGCTAGTCTATCTATCTATCAGTTGCCAAACACACCCATCTTTTGCTTTCTTGCTCTCTCTCACCATTCTTTTTTCTTATTTTTGGAAACAAGTTTGACAGCTGATAGGCCCCAGCATTATTATTAATAAATCCCATGTTTTTTCTGCAATATAATTAGAATTTTTTTGTTAAAGATTTGCCAGAGCAATCCATAACCTACTGGATCCACAATAAATTGCACAGATTGTTACTTTGTTCTGATCTAAAAGTGCCCCTGATAGACAGACAGATGCTCTCATGTTTACAGGTTAGCCACAGTCTGGTCACCCTGCTTGCATCCCATCATGTGTTTGGTCTCTTGACCTTACTTGTCTTGGGGTGGGAATTTCACAATTCTCCCACACTTAACCTGGGATCTGGGTACAACCCCTGTCTGTGTCAAACCCATCTTACTGAGCAGGTCCACCTGGCTGTCACCAGTGCATCCTCTTAAATTCAGCTACCATATTCAGCATCAGAAACAAAACTTTGGAGAAAATTTAGAAACACACATATCCAGTCTCTTCTAATCTCAACCAGTGTGCCAGGCTTCCCTTCCGAGCGACAGCTGTTGTTACCCAAGTTAGCTAGATTGAAGCTGGCATGCTATGCCTACCTGTGCCACAATCATACCTTTCTGGATATGTAGCCATAACCTCAGTGCGCCTTGCACATTGGTCTCCCATTTCTGAGGGAAGTTGCGTCTTTAGTCCCAATCATCACATTGTTCAGTGCAATAATTGTGCCAAGACTTGCTTTTTCTTTAGGTCTTGTCTGCATGGGGAAATAGGGAGCAGAGCAATGATTCTGGAATTCAGTGACATTTATTCTGGAACAGTATCCACTCAGAGAACTGGCTTGTTCTGCCCTGTCCCATTTCCCAGTGTAGACAATCAGATTGGCAGTGGATAAGCTGGATCATCTAGAACAGTAGTTCTCAACCAAGGGTACATGCAGTGATGAGCTCCCAAAATCGTAAGAACCGGTTACCTACCGGTAATTTCAGTGGCGGCAACAGGGTCTTCACTCACTCTGGGATTTTGGCAGCGGGTCCTTTGCCCGGAGTGAGTGAAGGACCCACTGCCAAAGTGCTGCCGAAGACCCAGTAGGGAACCATGCAGTGAGTACAAGCCCCACGTACCTGTCTCCCCCCAACCCACGTCCTGCCCCTGACTGCCCCCCCCAGAACCCACAACCCATCAACTCCCCCACTCCTTGTCCCCTGACCAGCCTTTAAGACCTCCCCACTCTAAGTGCCTCCCAGGACCCCACCCCCTACCCAACTCGCCCAACTCCCTGTCCCCTGACTGCCCCAACCCCATCTACCACCACCCTGACAGACCCCCGGAAATCCCATGCCTACCCAACCCCCCCCAATCCCCATCCCCTGACTACCCCCCAGAACCTCTGCCCCATCCAACCCCTCCCCTGCTCCCTATCCCCGGGACTCCCTGCCCCTTTGTCCAACCCCCTTCAGCCCCTTACCAGGCCACTTACCCTACCTTCCCCTCTCCCAGAGCCTCAGCACGCCAAATCCAGGCATGGCCCTGGACAGTGCTGCAGCAGCGTGGCTCCAGCGGGACCTGAGCTCCTCCCAGTCAGAGCCATGTGGTAAGGGGGTGGGGCTGTGAGCTTTGGACCAATTGGAGGGAGCTCAGGCCCCACTGGAACCATGCCGCTGCAGCGCTGTCTAGGGCCACTCCTTGACGGGAGCAGCACCAGAGTTTTTGGCGCCCTAGGCGCAGGGCCAGCTCTAGCCATTTCTCCGCCCCAAGCATGGCGGCACACCGCGGGGGGCACTCTGCTGCTCACCGGTCCCGCGTATCCGGTGGACCTCCCGCAGGCGTCCCTGCGGAGGGTCTGCTGGTCCCGAGGCTCCGGTGGACCTGCCGCAGGTGTGCCTGCGGATGCTCCACCGGAGCCGCAGGAGCAGCGGACCCTCTGCAAGCACGCCTGCGGCAGGTCCACTGGAGCAGCCTGCCACCCTCCTGGCAAAATGCTGCCCCCGCAAATCCTGGTGCCCTAGGTGACCGCCTAGGTCACCGAAATGGAAGCACTGGCCCTGCTCCTCGATGCAGCGCGCTGAGGCTCCAGGAGAGGGGGGAGGCAGGGGTAAGCAGGGGGACAGGGAGGGGGCAGAGGTTCCAGGCCATGGTGGTCAGGGGACAGGGAACAGGGGTTGGATTGTGGGCATTCCGGGGGTCTGTCAGGACTCAGCGGGGGGTGGATAGGGATCGGGGCAATCAGGGGACAGGGGGGGTGTCCCGGAGTGGTGGCTGGGGAGGTCTTGGGTGGGCAGTCAGGGGACAAGGAGCAGGGTGGGTTGAGGATTCTGAGGGGGATAGTCGGGGGGCAGGAAAGTGGGTGGAGGATCAGATAGGGGGCAGGGCCAGGCTGTTTGGGAAGGCACAGCCTTCCCTTCCCTAAAGCTCATTCAGAAGTTTGAGGCTTGCAGACAGCTATTTAACACAAAGAGCCAAGCTGTTATCTTTTCCCTTAGGGTTACCATCCCTTTCACTGCTCAAATGCCAAATAGTCTACATTTAATTTCAGTGCCATAGGGAGATTCATGTCAGGGGAGGGTAGCTTCATTAAAATTAGCACTTTAGATTAACAGTGACAGAGCCAAGAGAGCCATGGGGGAGGGATCACATGAGAAGAGCAATATCCTACACCACCTACTTCCTTCCCAACGCTACCAAGGGAAACCCCTCTCCCCTGCATTCCCTGAGGCTCCAGAGGGGTTAATTCAGTGGTTCTCAAACTTTTCTGTTGGTGACCCCTTTCACATAGCAAACCCTGCTTATAAATTAAAACCACTTTTTTATATATTTAACACTATTATAAATGCTGGAGGCAAATCAGGGTTTGAGGTGGAGGCTGATAGCTCGCAACCACCAATAATAACCTTGTGACCCCATGAGAGATCCCAACACCCAATTTGAGAACCCCTGGGTTAATTTAATTTTAGCACTGTGTCCATTCACATGCATGTGCTATTTTGAGCATTTCAGTTTTCACAACATAGGCTCATCCCAGATTCTGGAACAAGCTCAAAGGCTCAGTTCGTGGAGTATGTACATATGTTATACTAAAGACAAACCCACAGTAACCGTCTCCAGTTTGTGAGGGACCCCATGGAGCCAGTCTCTAGGAAAGAGATTAAATTCATGGAGGTTAAGTCCATTAATGGCTATTAGCCAGGATGGGTAAGGACTGGTGTCCCTAGCCTCTGTTTGTCAGAGAGTGGAGATGGATGGCAGGACTGAGGTCACTTGATCATTACCTGTTAGGTTCACTCCCTCTGGGGCACTTGGCATTGGCCACTATCGGTAGACAGATACTGGGCTGGATGGCCTTTGGTTTGACCCAGTATGGCTGTTCTTATGTTCTAACCTAAATGAACCCAAAGTTATGGAGACAGATATGAGTCAAGGAAGCCAGCAGAGTATCAGAAACCTGGAAAAATCTCTGACTGGATGGGCTCAGGCATTTGGTCACAAGCTGAGGTGGTTCAAAAGTTTTGGATTTTTTTTAAGCAGAAGCAAATTTTTTTTTATTGTTTCTTTAAACAAACACAGCAAGCAGCAAATATTTGGCTACACACTTCTGAAACCCCAAACCATGTTCAGGTTTTGGTAGACTAATTTCAGCTTTTCAATTAAAAAAAAACACAACAAATTTTGAAGGAAAGCAGACATTGTCCATGATTTTTTTCTGCTTTTTAAAAACCACTAGTTTTCAATTAAAAAAAAAAGTTTTGATGGAAAATATTTGTCCAACCCTTTTAATGAGCTTTAGTGCCTTTTAGCACTAGTTGATGCTGAGAACCAGTGATACCTTGTAAAGGTAACTTGAAAAGAAGTTTTCTCAAAACTGGGTTTCTGCCAAGATTTGGAAGGCTTGTAAATGTTTATTTTTCCCAGGGCTGCCAGGGGTGAGGGGAAAGTGGGGCAATTTGCCCTGGGTCCTGTCGGGGGCCCGACAAGAATATAGTATTCTATAGTGTTGCAACTTTTTTTTATGGAAGGAGCCCCCGAAATTGTTTTGCCCGAGGCCCCCTGAATCCTCTGGGCAGCCTTGGGCAGGGGTCTGGTTCCAGCCTCCTTGAGAAGTTAGGGTGGGCATCGATCACATCAACCACTTTCGGAGGGGGGGCAAGAGTTTGAGTCTCCAGCCTTAAGGAGAGGTGGGGGTCATGTCCCCAGCCATTGAGAGAGGTGGGGGTCATGTCCCCAGCCTTCTCTCCACAACCAGAAAGGCTAGAAAGTGCCTTTTCCCTCCATGAGGCTGTGATTCTCCCGCAGTCTGAGGAGCTGAGACTTTAAGGGGATCAGCAAAGCTGGTGAGTCTGGAGGTCAAACCCCAGAGCTGCCATCTCATCTGGCTGAGCCCAGGGCAGGGGGAGGCAGGGTGGGACTGATGCAAAACTCTGCCTGGTTATTGAGTAGTGGCACTAATGTCATTTTTATTATTTGTCTCCCCTCCTCAGTTTTTCCAGTTCCCTCTGGCTGCCTCCTATAGGCCTCTCCCAACCCCATGCCCTGTCCCACACTCTCCCCAATCCTCTGTCCTGTCCCTCTCTGTTCCTCACATCCCAATCCCAGACCCATAGCACTTTGTCCCATACTTGGATTGCCTGTCTCATTCCTTTCATTCCAGCCCTATTCAAACCTGCCTCATCCCCTCTCTATCCCATACTTCCATCCCGATCCCCTGCCGTGTTCCCCCATTCTTGCTCTGTACACCCCTGCCTCCTGCCCTTTACCTTCCCATCCCATATTCAACCCTACACTATTCTCCGCCCTGGTCCCATCCCCCCACTGGCCCGATGCCACTACCACCACCTGGTCTGTCATTCTTCCCCCCAGGGCAGGTGGCCCGAGTCTGTGAGGCCCTGCAGGAGAATGGGGAGTTCGAGCGTCTGGCACTGTTCCTTTGGGCTTTGCCACCTACCCTTGCCAACAGATGCCACCAGGCCCCTCCATGGGTGCCGACCTGCCCTGAGCTGGAGCTGCTGGGCCCCCATTCCTCAGCCCTGCTGACACCCTATTGCAGCCAGGCCTCACCTTGTGGGGCCCCAGGGACCTTAGGGGGCCTGGAACAGTACCCATCATGCAGGAGACTATCCTTCTCAGCCTTTCCCAACAGCAACATCCAGCACAGGGTCAGCAGCTTCAAGGTGAGCAGGGCATTGGGTGGTGGGTTAGGAGAGGAAGAGGGTCATGAGCAGCAGATTGACAGCCCCTTGGTGAGAGAATAGACTGTAGGGGACAATCCTCCACCCCCAGGGAATAGACTGTGGGCGATGATTAAATAGACTGTTGGGGGCAACTCTGCCCCCCTTCCTCCCAAGAGGAATGCTCTGTAGGGCAATCCCACCTCCTCCTCAGGTGGGACAGACAGGAGGAGATGATCCTGTCTCCCACAACCACCACCCAGTGAAAGATTGCAGTGGATGATGCTGTCCACCAGGATGGTGAATGTTTTATATGGGACTATGTATGGCTGGGAAGGCTTATCAGGGTGGGGTATAAAGGTGTCCCTGCTGACCCCATCCCCATGTTGATATCTGTCCCACTGCCTTTCTTTCTGTCCCCAGGAGAAGACACGGAACCTGCTGCGGGAATGGTACCTGCAGGACCCCTACCCCAACCCCTCCCGCAAGCGCTACCTGGCCCATGCCACTGGCCTTACCCCCACCCAGGTGGGGAACTGGTTCAAGAACCGCCGACAGCGGGACCGTGCTGCCTCAGCCAAGAACAGGTGAGGGGACTGAACCTCCACAGGATCCAAGATGGTGCCTGCCCCAGCCTGCAGCACACAGGCCAAGTGGGACTGTATGGGATAGGAGACATAAATGGAATATGCAAGGAGTGGGGTGGGGGCAGTAAGGGGTCCTGTGCTGAAGAGAGTGGGTTGGAGTGCTCAGTAGAAAGCACCATGCTGCTGGAAGCAAGTGGGCCAGTAAAGTGTGCTGTGCTGCAAGGATTATGGTGAGGCTCAGTATGGGTTGCTGTTCTTCAGAGATTGGGATGGGGTGTCAGTAGGGGGCACCATGGTTCAGGAAGAGGGGCAGGGGCTGACTAGGGGGCATTATGCCGCATGGAGTCAGGTGGCAGGGATGCAGTAGAACAGAGGTTATCAACCTTTTTCTTTCTGAGACCCCTCTCAACATGGTATAAAAACTGCAGGGCCCAGCGGAGGGGAGGGTGGAAACAGGGCTCTGGGCCAAGGGTGGGCCCTCAGGCATAGGAATAAGCATAGTTTAACTTCTGTTGTGGTGGGGGCAGGGGCTGGTGGGGCTTAAGGCACAGTGGGATCCAGGAAGGCAGCGCTACCTCCACCTTTTGACTCGCCACAGCAGGCCACCCAGCCTGTCTGGTTGTGGGTGATGTGAGTTCAGCTCAAAAAATTTGAAAATGCTCAGGGTACAGGGATGGGACAGCTCAGGGCTGTGTGTGTGGGTCGGCTCTTACCGGCTGTATGAGCTGAAGAGCCGCTGCAACCTCAGGCACTAGCAGCAGACAGGAGAATGCTGTGGCTGCTTGCTCCATGAAACCAGCCAGAGCAGCAGCTGCCCCTTGCGTATTGGAGAAAATATTTTCAACCCATTTCCCACGCCATGAGGGCTGGTCCAAGAGCACCTCATGTCTGGCATATGGGATCAGGACACTTGGGTTCTATTCCTTCCTCTGCCAGAGACCTTGTGCAACTCCCTACACCTCTCAGTGCCTGTTTGTTGTCTGTGCAGGGTCCGGAACAATGGGGGCCTGATCTCAGTCAGGGTGTACAATCTAGGTTGAGGGTCTGTGCAGCAGCCAGCACAATGGGTCCTTGATCTTGGATAGGGTCTCGACAATATCTGGCACAAAAAGAGGCCTTGATGTTGGACAGGGTCTCTTTGCATGGTACTAATAACTTGCAGGGAGGGTTTGTGCTGGGAGAGGGATTACTATAATTGAATGGGGCTTTTAATTCTCTAGTTGTATTATTAATTGCTCCCCAACCCAGGTTCCAGAAAGATTCATCATCCCAGCCTCTCAGGGCTGAGAGTCAAGACATCATAGGCCTGAGTGACACCCCATCTCTGCAGGAGCACAGCAGCGCCCTCAGCAGGCAGACGTATCCCACCTCAACCATCAGTGACAGCAAGAGAAGCCTATGAACAGCAGAGATCTGCACCTGGCCAGGGGTGGGCGGTAGTCATTGATTTCCCCACCCCTACCATCCCCCTTGAATGACATGAAATGATGTGACCTGCAAGGAGATTCAGCCAGAAGCCACAGGACAAGGATTACTAGTGTAAGCAGAGGCTGAATGAGCTCTCCTCTGACATCTAGCAATGAGCCAAGATGAAAAGATTTCAGGAACAGTCTGTATTTGCATAAACATCTTTCTACTCTTTCTGGGTGCACAGCACGATGAAGCTGCTTCACCAAAGCAATCAGTTTTTGCTGGTGTTGGATTACAAATCACTTTTTTGAATATGTTGTTATCCTTATTATATAAGTAAATGGCAGCAGAACTGTACTTAGCCTGCCCTGATTGAGGGGCTCACTCGTTATACAGGGATGCCAAAGCCTAGGGCAGAAAAGAGAGGGTAAGAGTGAGTGTTCACGTCTCGTGGTGTGGGTTCTCACTAGTGAGCCCTAAGCATTATTTGCTACTCTTCTTTGTAGTGTTTAAAAATTGAGCTGATTAGACTTTTTTGTGTGTGTTCAGTAATCACTAGAGCTGAAATCACTGATAACTAGGTGTTGAGCATTAGAGCTGGGGTATGGCAGTGAGGCAGTGAAAGAAACTGCAAAGCCTGCACTAGAAGCGAGGTTCCTCCCACCTCTTAAAATCACTGAGAGCTGTTTTAAGTGGTAGACCCTCAGAATGTGATATTACAGCAGAGAAATGGCAGTTGAAGTGGGTAGTCCTGGTGCAGTGAACACTAGCAACTATGAGCCACTTGCAATGATGCACACAAACAGAGGCAGTGCTCAACACTTTTGGGATGAACTCATGTGAACACACCTCTGAACTATGGGTCTTTGCTGATCAAGGACAGTAACTGTGAATAGGGTGCACTGGGGAAAGTGGTGTGTTTTTACACTACAAGATGAGAAACTGGAGCAAAGAGCACTACCCAGTGTACTCTGAGCTGGGTATTTGTTCATGGTCATATGCTTTTGAATTGTGGCATTTTCCCAAATTAATGCTGGGTTCCTTTTCCTGTTTTACTAAAAATTTTCTTTGTTGTACACAGACTCAATGCTTGCGAGTCTGCCTCTTAGAGATGCCTAGGGGTGATGTCTAATTTTCCCAGATTACTGGGTGGGAGTGTGACGGGTTGGATCACAGAAATCCTCTTGGGAGCTGCCACCCAATGTGCCAAGACTACTTTTACCCCTGCCTTCCCTGCCAGCTTGGGGCCCCAGCACCCTGTCTTGCTGAGCCAGACACTTCCATCTGCTTCAACACAGACCCAGGGTATGAATTAGTTGCCCCAAAGCTGCAGGTTTACCTGAAAGCAGCTAACAGAAGAGTTTCTGTTTTTAACACTCTGATGCCCAACTTCCAATGGGGTCTAAACCCAAATAAATCCGTTTTACCCTGTATAAAGCTTATACAGGGTAAACTCATAAATTGTTTTTCCTCTATAATACTGAGAGAGAGATATGCACAGTTGTTTGCTCCTCCAGGTATTAATACGTACTCTGAGTTAATTAATAAGTAGAAAGTGATTTTATTAAATACAGAAAGTAGGATTTAAGTGGTTCTAAGTAGTAACAGACAGAACAAAGTAAGTTACCAAGCAAAATAAAATAAAATGCGCAAATCTATGTCTAATCAAACTGAATACAGATAAGATCCTCACCAGTTCCAGAATGCTCCCTTTTACAGACTATTCTGCTTTTAGCCTGGGTCCAGCAATCACTCACACCCCTTGCAGTCACTGCCCTTTGTTCCAGTTTTTTTCAAGTATCCTGGGGGGTGGAGACGCTCTCGCTTTAGCCAGCTGAAGACAAAATGGAGGGGTCTCCCAGGGGTTTAAATAGACTTTCTCTTGTGGGTGGAGACCCCCTCCTCCTTCCTATGCAAAATCCAGCTCCAAGATGGAGTTAGGAGTCACCTGGGCAAGTCACATATCTATGCATGACGCTCAGTTTTACAGGTAGCATCCATTGTTTACATGCTACCTGGAACGTCCTCAAGTCGACTTTTTATGTGGATTGGAGCATTCCAAGATCCATTGTCCTTTAAGTGTTTCTCAACATTTCTCCAGCAACTGACCAAATGCTCTACTAAGGTTATTTAGAAATTAAGCCAGTACACAGCCAACATTCATAACATTCACAGCTTCAAATACAAAAATGATACATGCATACAAATAGGATTAATACATTCAGTAGATTAACCTTTGAGATATGTTACATGGCGTATGTAGCATAAAACACATTCTAAGCATATTTCCATAATGCCTTATGGAAGGTACTGTCATGGGGGGTTCAAGCTATTTCTGTTTTGTATTATTAAGAGGCACTCCTAGATATTGAACCTAGGCCTTGCTGCTGACTCCACCTGACAGAAGGATTAATCCTGAGTGGAAAGATATGATTTTTACCCTCATCTGAGGGGCAGGTGAGGGTAAGGCAGCAGTGCTGAGCTACTGAGCAGTCCTCTCTCCATTGCCCTCTCTCAACATGCACTGGGTTCCAGAGAAACCTACCCCACAGGGAGTCTGCACTGTTCTGTCCCAGCATGTGCAGGGGGTGCAGATGTAGAGGCGCTGGGGCTCACTAGGGCCGGATTCAGGAATCTAACCTGCTATCCCCACAATCTGAACAGTTGGTGCTACACGGAACTAAATTAATGGGGAAGGAAAATATTTGTTATGAGAGACCTGGACTTGACATGACCAGAGCCATCTTGTGTATGACTTTAGCATAACCTTGTATGCTCAGCCACCGTAAGTTGGAAACAAAAACCATAGAGTCAGGACACTTTGGCTTGTATTGCAGTGTATGTACACCCCGTCATGGGGTGTCAGCTCATGAACTGTTGAACAGAAGGGATATACTGCTGCCTGCTAGATTTTATAATGGTGACTCTGACAACCAAGTGAGTTAGTAGGGTCTAGTAGTTGGAATCCCTCTCACTCTCAGGGCAGCATGGCCTGATGGCCTAAGTCAATAGGCAGCCCTTCCTTACAGGGCGCTATAGGCCAGAGTCCATAAAGCTGCCCACCTCCATGGGGCTGTGTGGCTTATTGGCCCATCAGGGAAGTGGGACACCACCTAGGGGTGTGTGGCATCTGGGGTAGTGGTACTGGGATTCTCCCTGCTCCTCAGACTCCCAAACCAGGGCCCTGGCAGGTCTCAGACCTGGAACAAAAAGCAAGGCTACAAAAGTTGGTCCAAGACTTCCCCTCCATTTTATCTTCCCATCCAGTGCGGATGAACATTGCCAGTCACCATATATACATCATTCCCAGGCAGAAGGTCTGCAACTAACATCGCCCACTTCCCAGGAAAATGTGGGAAGTGGTCCAGAAAGAACTTGAGGCAATGCTGGCCTGGAGAATAATGGAAGAATCCCAGCGTGAATGATGAAGCCCAAAGTCTGATGGGACGGTGAGGTTCTGTATGGACGTTAGGGCACTGGCAGTGGCAAGGGTGTTTGCCACTGAGGCAGTGGGGATCGCCCCAAAACATGCTGACCGGTTCCCTGGTTCTACAACTGCAGCAATGTCTAAGTCCCCTGGCTGGCTTCCTACCCTGTCTTCTGCTGCAGTGGTTGACAATGCCCCTAGATCTCGGGGGTCCTCAGCCAGTGCAGCTCCTGATGGCTCATTCCCCTCTCTGGGTTCTGATGTCAGCCAGGGGTCTGTCTGGGGCTGAGTGTGTGACCCAGGCTGCTTACACCCAGTGCTGAGATGCAGCCTCCTCTGCAGTGGGGCACAGTGGCTGTTTATACAAGGACTGCTCACCTGAAGCAGAGATGGGGTAAGGCACTGGGGCTGTTTGCATGCAGATCCTCCACGTATAGCAGAGATAGACCTTTAGGCCCTGGCCCCCTGCTGTGTTTGGGGATTGACCTATTCCCACCCAGCTGAGGGGTGGAACCCTGATCCCCAGCGCTGCTGGCCCCATCACCACCAAGGCAACAGCACAGTGGGAACTGACGGGGCTTGCTTCAGCTGAGTGACAGAGAACAGCCAGGTTGGGTGAGCCAGCTGGAGGGCCACACCTGTGCACAGATACAAACACGTGTATGTACAGAAACACACACAGACGCAGCAGCCTTCTCTCCTGGAAATGTATGTGAATCATAGAAGATTAGGATTGGAAGAGACCTCAGGAGGTCATCTAGTCCAACCCCCTGTTCAAAGCAGGGCCAACCCCAACTAAATCATCCCAGCCAGGCCTTTATCAAGCTGGGCCTTAAAAACCTTTAAGGAAGGAGATTCCACCACCTCCTTAGGTAACCCATTCCAATGCTTCACCATCCTCTTAGTGAAATAGTTTTTCCCTAATATCCAATTTAGACCTCCCCCACTGCAACTTGAGACCATTACTCCTTGTTCTGTCACCTGCCACCACTGAGAACAGCGGAGTTCCATCCTCTTTCGCAGGGCCGACTTTAGGAAGTGTGGAGCCCAATTCAAATATTTTCAGCGGAGCCTCAGCAGGCATGTGTAAAAAAAAAAAAGTAAAAAAAAGCCTTTCATTTCTTAGCAACCGGTTCCCTGTAAAAAGTTCTGATTTAAGGGATGTGCCACAGTATGTATTTTTTGTACCAATAGGATTACCATACGTCCATATTTTCCTCCCAGATGATGATTTAAGAACCAAAAAGCCTGACGTGTCCTGGAAAATATGGATGTATGTTAACTCTTTTTTAAAATGATGGGCCTGAACTAGAAATGAGCTCTGTTTTACATGTGTGGGTCCCCGCCACTCCCTGGGGGTGTGCTAGGGTGACCAGACGTCCCGATTTAATAGGGATGGTCCTAATTTTTGGGTCTTTTTCTTATATAGGATCCTATTACCCTCCATCCTCTGTCCCAATTTTTCATACTTGCTGTCTGGTCACCCTAGGATGTGCACATGTGTGGGTCCCAGCTGCTCCCTGCAGAGTTACTGCCCTGGGAACTGCAAGGCACCAGTGGACTTTGGAACCCCCATTCCTGTAGTTGAAGGTTGCTATCAAATCTCCCCTCACTCTTGTCTTCTGCAGACTAAATAAGCCCAGTTCCCTCAGCCTCTCCTTGTAAGTCATGTGCCCCAGCCCACTAATAATTTTTATTGCCCTCCACTAGACTCCCTCCAATTTGTCCATATCCTTTCTGTGTGTGTGGGTGGGTGGGTGAAAACTGGATGCAATACTCCAGATGTGGCCTCACTAGTGCTAAATAGAGGGGAATCATCACTTCACTAGATCTGCTGGCAATGCTTCTACTAATGCAGTCCAATATGCTGTTAGCCTTCTTGGCAACAAGGGCAAACTGCTGACTCATATCCAGCTTCTCATCCACTGCATAGGGGTTTCCAGTAATCTCCTCCCTCCGCCCCTCCCCCCAGTGGTTTTAGTTCCTGGAGGACACTCCCATACAATCTCCATCCCACATGAACACATACAACTGTTATACAGTTGACACCATGGTCTTGTGAGCCCAAGAGCAGGACCAGCCCTACACCAAATTCCTCCCCTCCCCACAATTTGTTAAACTTCTGAATAACTTATTTATTGCCTTTGCACACATTTCATGACTTTGATGCACAATTTGCATGCATGATTTAGCCCTGTCATAAAAGATGATAAATTAGTATGCTAGGATCTGTAAATGTGTATTTATTCATGCTACATATTAGCAAATAAAAAAATTGTTTCAGCTAAGCTTATAGAAACTTTAATTTTAAGAATAACTGAAATTTACTAAAATCAAGAAATTGATTTGTGCACCAACATTGGGTGGACCAGTATTAGAATTTTAACACTTGTCCTTTAGTTCAAAAGGCCGCTTTTTTCATCTTTGACCGTACGAACTGAAGCACAGTATCAGAGAGAGCCAACACTTTCATATATATATATATATATATATATATATATATATATAAAAAGTTGCAGCTGGACTCTCCGTTCACTTCAATCTTATTTCTCACTGACTGGCTGGCAACACCCTACCCCTTATATACCTACAAGGGCGTGGCGACATTTTAGGAGGTTGGAGGAAAATGTAGTTCTCAGAAAATCTGGAAGATTCCATGAGATTCTACAAAGGTCCAGAACATTCTAGGAGATGATTCCACATATTTTCCTTTTTGTCGCTAACAAAAACAGTGCCCTGAGCCCAAGTACCCAAGAGTACAAAATCTCTGTCACAGCTCCCCTTTTGGAAGAGGGCCAGCAAGGGGACTGGCCCAGTAGACTGGGAAAGCCTGCAGGTTGTGCCATGGCTGCTATTATCTCTGATAATTTCAAATTTCATCTATTCATATAATAAATCAGCTCATAACAATCTGGCACATCATTCATAAAGCAACTGGTTGACAATCACCCCCATATACATGTGTTCCTTTTAGACCCTGCAGAGCACATTTGCAGCAGAGCTCTCCCATGCTCCCCTTACATCTGTCACTCCAAAACCTTTGGATGTGAACCTGAGACCTATTCCTCCCACCCAGTGCCTAGGGAGCAGGGATGGTGACTCTTTGTTCCTCAAGGCATCAGCAGCCCCAGTGTTCACTCTCTTGGGGCATTATGGGAACTAACCCTTTCGTTGCATGGGGGAGCAGGCTAGGCCTGGTTCTGAACCATGCACACTGCTTGTAACCACGGAGGAAGCTCAGCCTCTGGTAAGGGACCCTCCCCAACAGCCAAAGCCCCTATTCTCTCATGTCAGGGCCTGGGAATCCTGTGGCATCCTCCCAGGTTCTCTGGATACAGGGAGTAGTGGATTGACCTCCCCACCCACCCACTGGGTTAACCTTTGTTTCCCACATGCTGAAGTGAGATGAACATTTCTCCCTCCTCCATTCTGTTCAAGGTCATTCAGATTATCACATATCATCTCTGCATGGGATGGGGCAGGCTTCTTCCTTCCCAGAGGACTTTTGGGGTGTGTCTGTCTCAATTATCAGAGGGGTTCCCATGTAAGTCTATAGCCACAAAAACCACGAGGAGTCTGGTGGCAACTTAAAGAGTAACAGATTTATTTGGGCATAAGCTATCATGGGTTAAAAAAAACACTTCTTCAGATGCAACTGCCTCAACTGTTGCTTGTGAAGGGTTTTGTCTGGAAAGAATCCCTCAGGGGTTGTCACTGCCTCCCACTCTCAACATACATGCTGCTCTACTAAAATAAATTCCATCTCTAGCTGTGGTGGGGCAGCCAAGGCAGAGGGGACTGGCTCAATCTCTTCTGTCTGATAAAATGGTCCAATCTGAAAAGTCTGGGAACATAACAAAGGCAAGGCAAAGTTGGCTTCATAACAGAAAGAGTTTAGCAGACTTCGCTCTACTGGTTGTGGAACACACCTCCTTCCCAAAGGTGTCAGTGGGGAGTAAACACCATAATGGCACTGCTGACCATTGTCATTTAGGAGGTGTTATCTCCTGCCCAACAAAAGAAGGCCACCAGACAACCAGTACAGCACCTTGGGCTAGTGAGAGCTCTTTGTCTCCTATGCAAGTAGTCACAGGTTCAAATCCCAACCACATGCATAGATATCTACTCCTTGAGCTAGAGAAGCAGCACTTTTATCTGATAGTGGTGCATGGGTATTAAAGTGCTCAAACAGACCAGGCTTTCAGTGTTAGACTCCCATAGTAATATTTACTATGTAACAGAAAGTGCTCCGTGCCCTGCTGCAGCAAAAAATGGAAGCTGGGATCCAGACTTCCAAAAAAGATAGGAAACAAAGGGTAGGAATAAATGGTTAGTTTTCAGAACGGAGGGAGGTAAATAGCCAGGTTCCCCTATGGACCTGCAGTGCACCAATGTGGTTTGACATATTCAGAAATGCTCTAGAAAAGGGAATAAACAGTGAGGTAGTGAAATTTGCAGACAATACAACATTTACTCAAGATAGTTAAGTTCAAATCTGACTTCCAAAGGGATCTCACTAAACTCGGTAACAAAATGACAGCTGAAATGCAATGTAAACAAATGCAAAAATATACACATTAGTTGGGATTGTGTTTTCCATACATACAAATTGATGGGTCTAAATTAGCTGTTATCACTTGGGAATGACCTTGGAGTCATTGTGCATAGTTCTCTGAAAACATCCACTCAATGTGCTGCAGCAGTCAAACTAGCTAACAGAATGTTAGGAACCATTAGGAAAGAGATAGACAATAAGACAGAAAATATCATAATGCCACTATATAAATACATGTTACACCCACATCTTGAATCCTGAATGCAGATCTGGTCAACTGTAACAGATCGCTGACTCACCAGCACGGTGCTTCCTGCTGGTCATCTGGGAATTAGCTCAATTCCAGCACTCAGAGTTACCCCTACTGGCCAGCATCTCTCCTATCTCAGGCCCCATGTCCCTCCAGCCCTTACTTTGGGATTCTGCCTCACAGCAGTCCCCTGCTCTGGGTCTCCCCAGACAAAGGGGTTGGACCTGCTGCCTTTCTTGCCCCAGTACCTCCTTTGGCCTTCAGCAAGGCCTCAGCCTGACGACTCGCCAGGTCAGAGCTCCCCAGCTCTGCCTGCCCTTCTCCAGCACCGCCCTGCTCTGCTTCAGGTATCCTGTACTCCCAAGCCGCTAGGTCCTTCCCACTCCAAGGCTGGAGTGAGACTCCCTGTCTCCTGGCTCACAGCCTCTCTTATCTGGGCCACCTGTGGCCAGCTACTCAGCCAGCCTCCCTCAGCTGCTCTTAATCCCTTTTCTTGTTGGGTCCCAGTCACAGCCCTCTCTAAGGGCTGCTTTCAATCCCTGCTCTCCTGGAGTGGGGCAGCCGCCCCACTACATCAACCCACAGGAGGCGGATGCTGGATGAGGGAGGTGCTCTGTGACTGTGGGGCCTATTTCCGTTCCTCCCTAGTTTCATGTATCCGGGCAAAGGTTCACTGCGCACTGTCCGCTGGCTCCCTCGACACCTCTGAGAAGCAGCGGGCGCTGTCCAGGCTCAGTGTCCCCATCCGGTACCCTCGTTTTGAACCTATGACTTTCACCTCAGTCCCTGTTTTTCTCATTTGTTGTCCCCCATACTCATTTGGTCCCTGGGTCCAGTGGTCCCTCCCGCTAGGCTGGGGGAGGGGCCTTTAGAAGTGGGCAGGCTTGCACCCACCCACCTCCTGGGTTTCCAATAAGACTACATTAACCCATCACAAAAAAGATATTAGAATTGGAAAAAATGCAGAGAAGGGCAACAAATATAATTAGGGGTATGGAATAGCTTTCATATGAGGAGAGATTAAAAAGGATGGGACTGTTCATCTTAGAAAACCGATGACTAAGGGGTGGGGGAATGTGATCAAGGCTTTTAAAATCAGGAATGACACAGAGAAAGTGAATAGATAAGTGTTATTTACCTTTTCATATAACACAAGAACCAGTTTAGCATTAAGAAGTGTGAATGCTATTTTCTAACAGGAGGTGTTATCTCCTGCCCAACAAAAGAAGGCCAACAGACACCAGACAAACCATTGTGGCACATCAGAGGACTTTGTTGATTTCTTCCCCCTCCTTCCTCCCACAAAGCGAAGACATGCAACTGAATGCCTCCCAAAGCTGAATTTGTGACTTTGAAGTAGACTAGGGAAGTTAATAAAAAGTTTTAACAAGGAAGAACTGTATCTTCCTTGCCCCTCAGAGACCAAGCAGCATAGATTACTAAGCATAAGCAAAAGATCCCCAGTGCTCGACCTGGGTTAGCCCTAAAGGACATGTAGACTTTGCTTTTGAAATATGCCTGCAACTTGTGTGTGTGTGTCTGTATGTTTACCTGCTTTAATCTTGTCCGTTTTAACTTTTATTTCCTTTTCCTAGTTAATAGATCTTTAGTTTATTATAGGATTGGCTACAAGCATTGGCTTTGGTATGAGATCTAAGCTGCAATTGACCTGGGGAAAATGACTGGTCCTTTGGGACTGTGAGTAACCTGAATATTATTGTGATTTTTTGGTATAAGGGACCATCAAAGGCAAGTTTACCTGAGTGTTCAGATATATTGGAGTACCCAAGGGGACGGTCTCTGACACTACGGTTAGACTGCTATAGTGCTATAGTAATGAGTTCACTTGATACTTGGTTAATGAAATCTAAGTATAGAACTCACAACCAATTTAGGATTTGTGCCCTGCTGCTTAACAGTCTGTCCAGAGGTGGGTACTCTTAACCCACGTCAGGACAGCTTGACAGCCACCAATGCCTGAGGACCCTGCAATGGTAGAGAATTGATTAGGTGGGATATGCCCAGACAATGCCAGCAAGGGATCCGCACCATTGACCACAGAGAAAGGGGGAAATCATCACAATCCTGTCAATCTGAGTGGGCAGAAATTCCTTCCTAACCCCGAATCTGGCAAGCAATGTGACCCTAAGAATTGACCCTATGACCGCTAACAGGGATTTTTGAGAGGGAGTTCTCCAGGTGAATGAGAAGCAAATATGGGACCCTTGGGATAAGTGGCTGTCTGTAGTGTGTTTTTGTGTTTGGGGATTATTTGCTGTGTGCTGAGCTTGTGTTTGCCTGTCGGTCTGTTTGTTTGAAGGACTGTGTGCTGTGGCTGGCAGTTGGAAGCTGTGAGCTTCTAAACAAGGGAAAGCTAGAAGCCTCTTTTAACTGGCTGAGCCTTAGTCAGGTGGTGGGGCTATCAGGAAGGCCAGCGCTTTATAAAGCCGTGAGCAAGCGACTGGGGCTGCTAACTAGGAGTTTTGAGAAGGAGTTGGGAAGGCGGCGAGGTACACTTGCCATTCTTTAAAACCTTTAAACTACACTATAATCAAAACTTCTTGATTTAAAGACAAACCCTCTCATTAACCTAGGTAGCTGTAGGAGAGAATGCAGGCAGAAGCCCAGCAGCAAAGTGGGGGCTATCCTGTTTATTGCACTCAATGTAGCATGTATGATTACCTGCCCTGTGGGCGGGAGGCGTATGCGTGCATTGGTGCAAGTTGCTCCTGGCCCTCAGAGACTGCGTACGGGAGGAGCTAAGGGAGGCAGAGAGGTATGTTGATGAGGCTTTCCAGGACACTGTAGATTTTGTCCCACCTCATCAGACAGCCCCTGCACCATTGAGAAGGATGAAAGGCTCAGGGAAGGAGAGCAGTCAAGGGGAGCAGAGGAAAACCTTCCCATAGTTGGGATCCTTCTTCCAGATGATGTTGAGGTATCCTCTCACACTGAGGTACCTCTTGGGGGAGGGAACTCCAGTCATTAGGAAAAGGCAGGTGTTAGTAACTGGAGATTTGATCATTAGAAACATAGATAGCTGGGTTTGTGATGACCGAGAGAACTGTATGGTGACTTGCCTGCCTGGTGCGAAGGTTGTGGATCTCTTGAGGCATCTAGATAGACTTATATGTAGTGCTGGGGAGGAGCTGGTGGTCGTGGTACATGTAGGTATCAGTGACATAGGGAAGGGTAGGAGAGAGGTCCTCGGGGCCAAATTTAGGCTAGGAAAGAGACTAAAATCCAGGACCTCTATGGTAGCATTCTCAGAAATGCTTTCAGTTCCACTCACAAGGCCAGGTAGGCAGGCAGAGGTTCAGAATGTCAATGCATGGCTAGGACGATGATGTAGAAAGGAGGGGTTTAGATTTATTAGGACGTAGCAGGGCCCACTTGGTCCTGCCTCTGCTCTGCTCCAAAAAATCACTCAGAGACCTTCTGGCTCAGCAGTCACCAGTGCAGCTTATTTACACAGTGCAAACCCACCCCCTCTCATCACATATCACTGGTGGTTCCAGCCTCAGGGGCTTCTCTTTCTTGCAGCTAGGAGGGAAGTGCTCTCCCTCTCCTTCCACTCTCTGGTTTCTCTGCCCTTTCTTCTTTCATACAGCTCCAGGCGGGCAGCTGTTCTCCCTCTGCCAATCAGGCTCAGCTTCCTCTAGTCAGCTCCAATTTACCTCCCTTAATTGGAACTGGAGTGACATAGGGCTGGTGAAGGTGTTTTGCTGTGTGCAGATCACCACTCTTTTCATACTCTCTGAAGAGTGCTTCTGTCTATGGCTGCCAGCAAGGAGTATAGACTTTGCAATAGTCCTGAGGAATAGGTTTCATGGCAAATTTGATAAGAAAGTGAACAAAGTGGTCATAATTTTCTGGGATTAGGTTGATATGCTGTATCCCACCTTCAACTTCTGTGATATATGCAACCCAGTTTGCTTTGTGGAAATTCCCAAAATCAAAGCCATGTGCAGAATAGTAGGACACTGTTGGCTACAAGGCAAGGTTCCAAATGCTGTTTGTAAAGCTATGATGAAGTGGGAATGTTTAATAATATTGTTATGATGCCTGTGTGTGTCTCAATTTCCCCTGTGTGTGTGTCATTATTACTTAGGTCAGGAAAAAGTGATGTTTCCTCTCAGGCGTGGTGAAGAGACATAGATATGGGTGTCACCTAGCTGTCTGCACCTCAATCCCCATATCAATGGAGCATCTGAGAAGACAATGGCAAATTCAATTGCCTGGACACTGATAGCTAGCAATCAATGATCCAGAGACAGATAGATTTCCCTGCCTCTCAACAGCAGGGCTGAGCCGCATCTCCCCATCTTGGAAACAAAGAACTGGAGAGGTGTGAGGTAGGCGATAAGAGTTGGCTTCTGGAGGGATTCGGATCAAGGAGGTTGGATGGACAGAGAGACAGAGCTTGAACGAGGGGGTTCACTACAGCTTGGCTGGGCTTTGCACTAATCAGAGTAGACTATGCTTTAACCTGCATTCCTGTGTGCTAACCTAAGGATTGCCTGTGCTGTATTCCAGATGACTAATAAACCTGACTCTTTTGACAAGGCTGTGTGAGTGTCAATGCAAATGTTTGGCAAGGTGCCTTAGTCCTTGAAACGTGTAAGTCTTCATCAGGGGAGTCTGTCACAGATGGACTTGCTGAACAGGGCTCATGGAGTGAAGCACAAATGCTGCAGACCCAGAGGGCTGGTCTAAGGCGGTGGTGAAGCTGTGTGGTTTCCCCAGGGGGAAATGTGAGACCCTTTGGGGGTTTGGCACACTGAATGGGTTCCTCCTAGAGACTGTTCCAAAGTTGGGTCACAACACTGATTGTGTGGAGAAATGACAAAAGTTTTCAGAGGAACACCGCTATTGTAGTTCATCAGAAAGGTCTGGATTTGTTCAGTGTTTCTTCTGAGTGATGGAAGTTGGTTCGGGTTGAAAAGATGATGGACTTCTGCAAGCAAAGCTCAATCTATGAGTTGCTCACCAGCTGCATTATTTCTACTATAGCCCCATTGTCAGTGGTGGCTATTAAGATCACCAGGGTATGCAGCAGGGTGGGAAAAAGACAAAAGTGAGAGCTTTGGTCATTCATTATTTGGAGGTTTGTTATGGTCAGTTGTCCAACTCTTATTGCAGCAATAGAGACACAATGGTTTTGGATTACTCCAGAACTGAAATATCTTTATAATCATGACTGATGTACAAGGTGAAGCCAGTGAACCATTTTAGAACATTGCATGGCAGATGCTGTCATCTCAGGCACCTTTGGCAGATGAGCATCAACACACAATGTGACTGTGGACACCAATCAGAAAATTAGTGTACCAGTGGGTAGCTTCGGAAGTGGCTTGATGCAAATCTGATATGCCAGTAGCAAACAATCAAAGTCACAATCACTGTCAGTGCTCACTTTGATTGTTTGCTACTGGCATATCAGATTTGCATCTTCACTTCTGAAGCTGATCACTGGCTCACTAATCTGGGGCAGGTTATTTGAACATCACTAATCACCTTTCTTGCCATACAAAAGAAGACTACGTTCTTAGAGAAGGGTATATGCTTGCTGTGTGAACCACAGAGTTGAGTATTTCAAGTTTTTCCTAATATCCAACCTAGACCTCCCCGACTTCAACTTGAGACTATTACTCCTTGTTCTGTCATCTGCCACCTTTGAGACAGCCAAGCTCCATCCTCTATGTAACCACCCCCTTCTGGTAACTGAAGGCTGCTATCAAATCCCCCCTCACTCTTCTTTTCTGCAAGCTAAATAAGCCCAGTTTCTGCAAGCTAAATAAGCTCATAAGTCATGTGCTCCAGCCTCCTAATCATTTCCATTGCCCTCTGCTGGACTCTCTCCAATTTGTCCACATCTCTTCTGTAGTGAGGGGACCAAAACTGGACACAATACTCCAGATGTGACCAAGACCATCCCTAGCTTTTCACGGGGGAGGGAGGAGGGCTCAGGCCTCCAAGGGGAGGGGGGAACTGGCTTGGGTGTTGGGGGGAACTGTCCCCCAGCACTCACCGGTGGCATGGCTGGGACTGAGTCGCTGCACTTCCTGCTGCTGGTGAGTACAGGCCTGGCCCTGCTGCAGTCCTCTGGGGAGTAGGGGCGAGGTTGGGGTGGAGCAAGGGCGGGAGAAGAGCAGGACTGGAGCTTTGGGGAAGTGGTGGAGTGTGGGTGAGGCTGGGCCAGAGCAGGGGTGGAAAGAGGCGGGGTTGGGGTGGAACAGGGGCAGGGACCATAGGGAAGAGGCAGGGCTGGGGCTGAAGCAGCATGCAGCTGCGCAGAGTACCCTACTTAGCTGCATACTTTGTATGGATGTGGCCTCATCAGTGCCGAATAGAGGAGAATAATCACTTCCCTCAATCTGCTAGTAACGCTCCTACTAATGCAGCCCAATATGCCTTCTTGGCAACAAGGGCCCAGTGTTGACTCATATCCAGGTTCTCATCCACTGTAATTCCCAGGACGTTTTCTTTTGTTTTTATTTCTGTTTTTTGCACCCTAGATGTGATATGAATTGTCTGTCACCACAAGGAGAAAGCTAGACTGTAACCTAGAAATTCTGATGTATCTATACTTGATTGGCTTTAACACAGTAGACCAACACTCCCCCGCTTCACCCCAAAGCTGGGGCTGGACCAGGGGTCTGCAACCTTTCAGAAGTGGTGTGCCAAGTCTTCGTTTATTCACTCTAATTTAAGGTTCTGCATGCCAGTAATACATTTTAACGTTTCTAGAAGGTCTTTTTCTATAAGTCTATAATATATCACTAAACTATTGTTGCATGTAAAGTAAATAAGGTTTTTAAAATGTTTAAAAAGCTTCATTTAAAATTAAATTAAAACGCAGAGCCCCTTGGACCAGTGGCCAGGACCTGGGCAGTGTGAGTGCCACTGAAAATCAGCTTGCATTCCGCCTTCGGCACACGTGCCATAGGTTGCCTACCCCTGGGCTAGACCATATTTTTATCTTGGAGTTCACAGTAAGGGTGATAACAGACCCATGCCTCAAACAGGGAAGGTTCTAGAAGCAGTGAAGCCATGACATCACAAGCTCCCATGGGGTTCTGGAACACCAGCCCTGACTTTGGCAATCAGGGACTTTTTGGTACTCTCCACTCCACTCCGGTTAGCAGCTATCTGGATCGGGATCCAAGAATCCAGGAAGGGGCCAAATCCCACAGTTCCTATTCCAACTAGGCCCACAAAGGGGGCAAGACAGCTATCAGCACCCCTGCAGCCCTGACAATACTCCACGATCCCCGGGCCATCAGCTTCCGCACTGTGCCAGTCCCCTGAGCCCTCTTGGCTGGCCTCGCCATGGCCCCTAGTCTGAGGGCTGCCCAGCAGAGTAGGGAGACAGACTCCATGCTCTCATTACTGTGGTTGCCTTGTTAAGGATAAGGTCCCACAACAGACACTAACCCAACTGCTCGCCACTTCCTTCACAGTGCACCTGGTGTAAGCAGCTTGTGCTGGGCCTGGTTCAGACATCACCTAGAGTGCAGCCTCCAGTTCCAGCCACACTGCAGGAATGGCAACTCTCGTGCTACTGTCCATCTTGGCTTGTGTCCTTGTGGGGAACATGGGGAAGATATTCCGGCGCTGCGAGCTAGCCCAGGTGCTGCACCAGGCAGGGATGAATGGATTCCGAGGCTACAGCCTGGCTGATTGTGAGTGATCCCCTGGCCTCCTCATGGGTCCCTTCCGTTTTCCCTTGGGGCTTTGTGAGTAGCCTCCCAGCCCCACCCATGGGGCCCTGTGCATATCCTCACCCTACCTCCCCATGGGACTCTATGTGCATCCATTCCCCCAGCTACTCACCTGTGGGGCTCTGTGCATACCCCTCCCCATGGGGATCTGTGCATATCCCGCCCCCTAGGGTGACCAGACAGCAAGTGTGAAAAATTGGGAAGGGTGGGAGGTAATAGAAGCCTACATAAGACAAAGCCCCAAATATCAGGACTGTCCCTATAAAATCGGGATATTTGGTCACCTTACTCTCCCCTGCCCCATCTCCCGTAGGGCTCTGTGTGTATTCCTCCGCCCACCCTACCCATGGGGCTCTGTGCATATGCCTCTCCCAGCCCTCCCCATGGGGATCTGTGTGTATCCCTCCTCCCTGCCCTCCCCGTGGGGATCTGTGAGTATCCATAGCCCCACCCCTCCATGGGGCTCTGTGCAGATCCCTCCCCTACCCGCCCCCCCATGGAGCTGTGTGCATACCTTTCGCCATGGGGCTCTGAGCGTACCCCTCCCCCTGCCCCACCTCCCTGTGGGGCTCTGTGTGGATCCCTACCCCCACCCCACCTCCCTGTGGGGCTCTGTGCGGATCCCTACCCCCACCCTCCCTTCGGGGCTCTGTGCATTACTAAATCCTGCACCAGGGCTGTGCATGGCATTCCATGAAAGTCGGTTCAACACGGACACGGTGGACCATGAAGCTGATGGAAGCACTGACAACGGCATCTTCCAGATCAACAGCCGCCAGTGGTGCGATGACTACAGGAGCTCCACCCAGAACCTCTGTCACATGCACTGCAGTGGTGAGTAACCCTCTCCGACCCCAGTGCTGACCCCTGGGCCATGGCACAGTGCTAAAGACCTGTCTGGCAGGGAGCAGGGTGGGGACCTGTAGGGGGCGATCCTTCCTGGTAGTCAGGGAAACCAGCATCAGGCCCAAGACGTTTTGGAATGGAAGGCCACCCTTGCCTTCAGTGGACAGCAGAGGGCAGCACAATGGGGTCTGGGTTGGTTGGCTGAATGATGATATCGCCTGCTAGGAAGACCAGGGCTCCTAGGCTATGGTGTTGAGCTACCAAGGGATATGCCCTGGCCTCACTCTCTTCTCCTCCCCCATCCTAGATTTGCTGACCAGTGACATCAACGATGACATCGTGTGTGCCATGCAGATTGTGCAAAAGCCAAGGGGTATGGGGGCCTGGTAAGGGGGAGCTGGTGGAAGGGTGTGGGTGGCGTGCCAGTGTAGCAGTGCATGGCAAACTATGCAGCACAGTGTAACGTGACACTATACTGCCAACCCAGCTCTACAGCATGCAAGATGGAAGTGCACAACACAGAGCTGCACAGCACCACACAAATTGATATATGTACTGCTGCAACATGGAACTACATGTTGCAACATAATAAATGCAATGAAACACAATGGTATTACAGCAGTATTTAGTGCAACAAGGCACTACACAATGCAGGACCCCAGACAACCCCACAAAACAATGCAGTGTAAAGAAAACATACAATGTAGCTCAGTACTCTTTATACAACCCAACAAAAGACAAAACTCCACAGAGCAACAAGGCTGTTACCATGCTGCCCTGCCCACAGGCCGCGACATCTCAGCACTGGACAAGTAATTCTTGTGCAGTGCTGCTGTTACCCAAATGCTCCACACCAGAGGCAACTACTGCTCAGCACCATGTGAGCTATCCCCCCACATTTTCACTGTGTGGTGTAACCTTGCTGCCCCACCCGAAAGGCAGCTGCATCTCAGCACTTGGTGAGTGAGCCCTGCATAGAGTCTCTGTAGCTGTTACCCAGCTGCCCTGCTCAGAGGCAGCTACCTCTCAGCACTGGATGACCCATCCCCATGCTGCAGCACTGCTCTCAATGCCAGTTGATGTCGCTGACCTTGCTCTCTGTTTACCCTTCTCAGGCTGGCCTGGAGGAAACACTGTGAAGGCCATGACCTCTCACAATGGGTGGAAGGATGCAATGTGGGAAGTAGATGAAGGAGCACCTTGGGATGCCCTGGACCTGCTAGATGGGGTGTACTGCAGTCACATCAGTCTCCTGCAGATTTAGCACCTCATTGAAATCCTCTGTAAGCACCTACTTCTCCTTCTTAACTAGCTCTAAAGTGGGTCATTGACTGTGGGGGAGTGTTGTCCCCCTATTGGGATTGCACCTTAAGGCACTGGGAGCAGGTTTTCCTGAATAAAGCTGTCTGATGGTCTAATGACAAAAGGGTCACAAATTTTATTTAGAGAAGACAGTAGGATGGCGGGGGGGGGGCGCGGGGTAGGGGCGCTAGAGAGTCAGGACTCCTGGGTTCGTATCTCTCGCTCTGGGATGGAGTGTGGATTCTAATGACAAGGTGGGTGGGGGGGAGGTCTGAGTGTCAGGCTCCTGGATTCCATTCCCAACTCTGGAGGGCTGGGAGTCAGGACACCTGGGTTCTATTCCTGATGTGGGAAGGGCTGGAAGTCAGGATCCTGGATCTTGTTCCCATTTCTGTTCATCCATCTCCCTGAGCCTGTTTCTATCTATTATGCCCCTGTCACATTAACTCTGAGCAACTACTATCCACAATGAGACCCTGAGGAAGATGGAGTCATCCCGCCATCTCAGGAGGCAGGCTATCCCCACAGCACGGGGTGAAAGTGACCCTTTGCACACAAAGAACTGTAAATACAATACACTTCTTGGTTAGCATGGTGAAGGCCCCTTTGCCTTTCTGATCCTCAACTGCGTCATGTGACTGCTTCATTGTGTTTACATAAATCCCAGTTGCTTACTGGGAAATGTTTTCAATACCCAGCTAAGACCACACACATTCCAGTGCTGGTCACTAAACTGAGGTCAATTCATCTGTCGGCCCTATGAGAGAGGTGTGTACGGGATAGATAAATATATAACCAGGTGTTTATGGGATAGACAGATGCATATGGCAATAGAAGAACAGACAGAGATGAAGCTGGGTGTGGGAGAAGAAGCCGAGTGGTATTTGAGGTGATCAGAGGGCAGGCCAGAAGAGCTTAGGGTGACCAGATGTTCTGATTTTATAGAGACAGTCCAATTTTTGGGTCTTTTTCTTATATAGGCTCCTATTACCCCCCACCCCATCTCAATTTTTCACATTTACTGTCTGGTCACCCTGTGTGGGGCTGTGAGAACTGGCACAGCCTGGCAGCTCCCATATGCTGGTCAGATTTCCCTGTCCCCAGGATCCTAGCCACACTGCCTGTATGACCAGCATGGGAGCAGGGACCTATGTATTCCTCTGGCTCCAGATGGGAACAAGCTGAAGGGACAATCCTGAACATGTTCATTGCTCCCCATCTTCAGAGTGTGCCGCACAACCTGGATAAGTGGTTAAAACGTGAGAACAAACCACTCTTGGATACATTACTGCACACAGCCCTGTGGCTGGGATTTGATTAAATAAAAATAAGCAGCAAAGTTGCAGCAGTGCCAAATAGTGCAATCCCCTCCTGCTTTGGTATAAATAATTCAGTTAGCACAGAACCCAGCAGCCCTAATTCCGGCACTAAGCTCTGGTGAATGGGGAAACTCCACATCTCTTTGCTAGCAGGTTATTTTCCTGCATGTTACAAAGCAGGAACCAGGCAATATACTGGGCCTGAAGCCTTCAGCACTTAGGAAACTCCAGCTAGTACAAAATGCTTCAGTGTGTTGCCTCAGAAACAAGCTACCATGAACACATCAACCCTTGTCCTGCACGCCCTACACTAGCTCCCTATAGACCAACTATAGGTTCTCAAACTATAGTACTGGTGACCCCTTTCACATAGCAAGCCTCTGAGTGCAACCCCTCTTATAAATTAAAAACACCTGTTTATATATTTAACACCATTATAAATGCTGGAGGCAAAGTGGGGTTTGGGGTGAAGGCTGACAGCTCATGACCCCCTATGTAATAACCTCATGACCAACTGAGGGATCCCGATCCCAAGTTTGAGAACCCCTGCTATAGAATTTAAACAAGTTCAAGGTCTCAGTCCCTGTCTTCAGCGTGCCCCATGGCCTTGGCTGAGGGTATTGAAAAGACTGTCTAAAGAGATTTTAGGTGAAGAAACTGATTATTTGAGTCATAATTTCCTTGATGCAATCCCATTCATTTACAAAGAATGGCCACACAGGCCCTTCTCCATGAACACAGCAGAAACAAACAACAGCAAGCAGTTTCCTTATTCTGAAATCAAATGCATGTCTACACTAGCACTTTTGTCAGTATAACTTATGTAGCTCAGGGTTGTGAAAAAAGAAACACCCCTGAGCAACGTGTTACACCGACAGAAACACTGGTATGGAGAGTGCTGTGGTGGCGGGTGTGCTTCTTTCACCGCCCTAGTTACTGCCCTTTGTTGGAGGTGATTTAATTACGTTGACAGGACAGATCTCTCCTGGCACAGCTGTGCTGCTGTAAGGTCTTTAGTGTAGACATGGCCTATCTCTCCACCAAGAACTGCATCCAAAAGAAAGCCCTGCCTTTTGTTTCCTGCCAGGATCACGCTCACAACTAGAGCTGGCTGAAACTTTGAGGTTTCACAAGACAGTTAGGTATTTTTTATTTTGCTTTTGTTCCAATTCTGAATGAAAGCAAATTTTCCTGAAATTTCTCACAAACCGAAGATGGTGACAGCCCATGTAGCACCAGCAGTATTCTCAGCTCTGCCAAATGATCAACTTGGTGGAGTTTTAAATGGTGATACACTGAAAGATGACATCACACACATACAATTAAGAAATTACAACCTATACAATTGTAATTGTTTCAATATGTTGTGCTTCTGTCATGACTGGAGCTGGTGTGAAATTATCTGACTAAATAGTTTTGTCAGAAAATGCTGATTCAGTGGAATCAGAACATTCCACCAAATGTTTGCCTGTCTACTTGCCTGCTTTCCTGCCAGCTGAGTTTTCTCACTTTAAGTTTCTCCTGCAGCTTTTGTGCTAAATTCAGTTGAGATTTGGTTGTTAGGATCCAAGAAATATCTGTAGTGGCAAACGTGTTGGCAGTAGTTGGAGAAAACTCCAGTATTTTCAGTGTGTTACAGAGTGATTCTAAGTTTTCCATAATGAAATTACCTTAGTGAGCAGAATCTGGTGGTCATTTCAGTTATTTGCCAGTCTCTTCATAGATTCTTCTTTAGAACCAACTCAGCATGATCTAAGACAGTGGTTCTCAACCGGTGGTCTCGTGGTGCCCCGGGTGTCCCCTGAAGGACTGAAGCTGGAAGCTAAGGGACTGAAACTTGAGCCCATGACTGGAGTAGGGGAGGTGTTGAGCCTCCAAACTGCAGTGCCTTATCCAGAGCTGAGCAGTCCTGGGGTCAGCTCCACACCCTTCTACTTTCTTCTCTCCCCCAGCCCCTGACTAGGTCAGAGGCGGGCGGGGGGCTGGAACAATTTCTATAGTGGGGGTGCTGAGAGCCATTGAACCAAATTGTAAACCATGTATATAAAGGAATCCACTTCAACATCTAGTTCCAGCACCAGCGGAGGTGGGAAGTCAAAGCTGGCCACTGTGGGATAGCTGCTGCTCTGGCTGGTACCCTGAAGTAGGCAGTTGCCTGCTGCTGCCTGGGATTGCAGCTGGTCCTCACCTACCAGCGCCCTTTGACTGGTCATGCAGACAGTAAGAGGGGACCTGGCTCAGGGGCTGCAGAGCCTTGGGGAGCAGTGATCACAGGAAGGGTCTCTCCCAAGCTACCCCTCTCCCTGAGCTACTCCTCTGCCCACACACAGTCCGTAGCTATCCCCTGCCTGCACACAGCCCCTAACTATCACCACCCTGAGCTACCTCCTGCCCTCACACAGCCCCTAGCTTCTACTCCCTGCACCCTGAGCTACCCCCGCCTGCACACGGCCCCTAGCTACCCCCTCCCTGCACCCTGACCTCTCCCCTGCCTGCACACAGCCCCAAATACCCCCTCCCTGCACCCTGAGCTACCTCCTGCCTGCACACAGCCCTTAGCAACCCCCTCCCTGCACCCTGAGCTACCTCTGCCCGCACACAGCCCCTAGCTACCCCTCCCTGCACCCTGAGCTACCCCTCTGCCCACATACAGCCTGTAGCTACCCCTTCCCTGCACACAGCCCCTAGCTACCCCCTCCCTGCACCCTGAGCTACCCCCTACCTGCACACAGCCCCTAGCTACCCCTCCGTGCACCGAGACCCCTCTGCCCACACAGCCCGTAGCTACGCCCCCGGCACCCTGAGCTACCTCCTGCCTGCACACAGCCCCCAGCTACCTCCCTCCCTGGACCCTGAGCTACCCCCTGCCTGCACATAGCCCCTAGCTATCCCCTCTCTGCACCCTGAGCTACCCCCTGCCCACACACAGCTCCTCACTACCCCTCACTGCACCTGAGCTACCCCCTGCATGTACACAGCCCCTAGCTACCCCCTCCCTGCACCCTGAGATAATCCTCTGCCCACACACAGCCCGTAGCTACCCCCCCTGCAGCCTGAGCTACCCTCTGCCTGCTCCCAGCTACCCCCTTGCACCCTGAGGTATCCCCTGCCTGAACACAGCCCATAGCTATCCCCTCCCTGCACCCTGAGCTACCTCTTTGCCTACACACAGTCCCTAGCTACCTCTCCCTGCACCCTGAGCTACCCCTCTGCCCATACACAGCTCCTAGCTATCCCCTCCCTGGCTCCGGAGATACCCCACTGCCTGAACACAGCCCCTAGCTAATCCCTCCCTGCACCCTGAATTACCCCCTGCCTGCACTGAGCTACCCTCTGCCCACACACAGCCCCTAACTACTCCCTCCCTGCACTAAGCTACCCTTTGCCTGCACACAGCCCCTAGCTATCCCCTCCCTGCACCCTGAGCTACCCCTTTGCCTGCATATAGCCCCTATCTACCCCTTTCCCTTCATCCTGAGGTACACGTCTCAATGCACACAACCCCTAGCTCCTCCCGCATGCATCCTGAGCAATTTTCAAACTTTTTGAGCTGAGCCCTGCCCCTTGAGTTATAATTTTTCATTGCTCCACCATGACCCAGACAGGTGAGTTAGGGGATGGAGTTTGAGCTCCCTCCCCGGATCCTGCTATGCAGAGATGGCCTAAGCCCCACCAGCCTCTGCCCCCCAAATATAGAAGTTAAACTATGCCTGTGCCTGAGGCTCCCTCCTGGCCCAGAGCCCCTAATCGCCTCTCCCCCTAATTAGGGGCCCAGAGCCCCTAATCCCCTCTCCCCCTAATCCCCTCTCTCTGCAGTTTTTATAGCATGTTTAGGGGATCTTCAGAAAGAAAAAGGTGGAGAACCCCTGATGAAGGAGATGCATTAGCACAGGCTACACGTTATTTACATGACAGGCAGCAAAGTACAAGCTCATCCACCGATGTGGCATAATAGGGGTAGGTAAGCAGCAGTTGTCGCTGCACTCTTCTCGCACTGTGTAAAACAAAGCCTTCAGCTTGTTTGCATGCTCGAAAATGGCCCCAAATCCAGTGATGCAAGATTTCATGTCTTTCATTTCTTCCTAGTGGTGTTGGTCCTGCTTGGAGCAGGGGATTGGACTAGATGGCCTCCTGAGGTCTCTTCCAACGCTAATATTCTATGATTCTGTAGCAGTAGCTGCTGACAGCACAACATTAATCAGATAAGCAGGACAGGTATTACGTAGCAGCTGCGGTTTCTGATTGAGTTTAATCTCCATGCCCACTTACCTATGTAGGAAGCAGAATCTGTTAGTTGTGACCACATTTTCCCAAGTTTGTTGGTATATCTTGTGATCCAGTGTGCCCTCACTGGAAATGCCAAGGTCATGGCAACCTGCAAAAGGGAGTGGTTAAATGGTAAAGCAGTCGCATACATACAAAGACTTCAAGGTCCAAATGTCAGGTTCTTAGCAGTATTGGTGAATTTGCTGTCTTGAAAGTCCCTCTGGAATACATTCACAACTCGGATCAGTCATTCAGTCCTTCGTTCAGAGCTTCAGTTTGTAGAAAAGTTACTCCAGAGATAAGAAGCAGGACTGAATACAAAATGGATGTGATGCAGCTGCCTTTTATTCCAAACTTCCTTTGTTCCAAACACAAACTTCACAGCAATTGGAAAGGCCTTAGAGTTCTCAGTCCATCCTTGCTGAGCCATGTATCCCCTGGCTCCTCTCACAGAATCATACAAGATTAGGATTGGAAGAGACCTCAGGAGGTCATCTAGTCCAACCACCTGCTCAAATCAGGACCAACCTCAGCTAAATCATCTCAGCCAGAGCTTTGTCAAGCTGGGCCTTAAAAACCTCTACGGATGGAGAGTCCACCACCTCCATAGGTAACCCATTCCAGTGCTTCACCATCCTTCTAGTTAAATAGTTTTTCCTAATATCCAACCTACACCTTCCCCACTGTAACTTGAGACCATTGCTTCTTGTTCTGTCATCTGCAACCACTGAGAACAGCCGAGCTCCATCCTCTTTGGAACCCCACCTTAAGGTAGTTGAAGGTGGCTATCATATCCCCCCTCACTCTTCTCTTCTGCAGACTCAATAAGCCCAGTTCCCACAGCCTCTCCTCATAAGTCATGTACCCCAGCCCCCTAATCATTTTCGTTGTCCTCCACTGGACTCTCTCCAATTTGTCCACATCTTTTCTATAGTGGAGGGGCCTAAAACTGGATGCAATACTTCAGATGTGGCCTCACCAATGCCGAATAGAGGGGAATGATCATGTCCCTTGATCTGCTGGCAATGCTCCTACTTATACAGCCCAAAATGCCATTAGCTTTCTTGGCAACAAGGGCACACTGTTGGCTCATATAAAGCTTCTCGTTCACTGTAACCCTTAGGTTCTTTTCTGCAGAACTGCTGCCTAGCTACTCAGTCCCTAGTCTGTAGCAATGTATGAGATTCTTCCATTCTAACTGCAGGACTCTGCAAGTACAGTCTGCTCCGGAGGCCCTGTCCCTCAGTGCTTGTGTTCATGTTGATTTCCTTTAGTTTAAGTAACAAAATGAAGTAGTAAGACTAATGTTTGCAATCAAGCAGGCTTATGCTATCAACGCATCCGATGAAGTGGGTATTCACCCATGAAAGCTCATGCTCCAATACGTCTGTTAGTCTATAAGGTGCCACAGGATTCTCTGCTGCTTTTATGCTAACAAGTTAGTGACATACATCTGGACTGAAAGAGGCAATAAACACAACGAACCAAAGCCAGATAGTAAGTATAAGGACATGACCCCAGAATGGCACAATCAAATCTGTATCTGTTTGATCAATAATGTAGCGCCTCAGTTTACACATCACTTATCACATATACCAAGGTTCCATCATTGTTAAAACAAGGAGAACAGGAATGGAAGATTTACACAACTGTTCCAGCCTGCTGGCAAACAACAATTCTTGAAATGACTCCATTGTATAATCACTGTTAAAACAACTATAAAGATCATGGAGGGACTTTGTATAAATTATATGAACTTTAAACTGGACATTTCAGCAGCTAGAAAAGTGTTGATGGAAAAACTGCTACTTGAGAAGCATAACTACAAAGTTGGCCAAGGGATGCATTGTAAAAAAGCCCACGAAAAGCAGCTTCTGGAGGTAAGTTGCTGACTGGAGAAAAGCAGCTAGTCTTCGAGGTCTGCACCAATAGCTGTGGCCTAATCTTATACAAGCTGGTGTGATGGATGTGTTGCACAAAAGAACTGAAGAATTCCAGTACTGGTTGCAAGAACTCAAAAGTCTCACTCTCTGATTGGATGGGTGGAAAGGACACAGTAGAGCAGTGACACTGCCTGTCCAACAGCCCCTGTGCTGTTAAGGAGGATGAGGGAAGCCTGAGGTAGGACAGGAAAGCATGAAGCTGGACAAGGGAGAAACAATCCCATAGTTGGGTCCCTCCTTCCAGATGATGTCATGATATCCTCTCCCACTGAGGATACCCACCTGGGAGAGGGGACCCCAATTATTAGGAAAAGCTGGGAAATAGTCCTGGGGGATTTGGTATTAGAACTATATATAGTTGGGTTTGTGATGACTTGGAGAATTGCATGATAAATTGCCTGCCAAGCACGAAGGTAGTGGATCTCAGGAGACATCTAGATAGCCTGGTAGGCAGTGCTGCGGAGGAGTCAGTGGTTGTGGTACATATAGGTACCAAAGATAGAGGGAAAGGTAGGAGCGTGTCTCAAGATGCCAAATTTAGGGTTTAAGAGATTAGGAATTGAAATGAAAAGGACCCTAAGAAAGGTGGCATGGGAAATCAGTTAAGCAGTTACTTAACTAAGGTTTGTTTTATACCCTCTTTTTCTTACACAGAAATCCAGAATGGGGACAAATGCATTGTGGGACAGTCCAGGGTACAGTAGGGGCACCAAGGATAGCACAGGCGACATCCAGGACATTGTTGGAAGCATTTCCTGTGGCACTTGGCATGGTGCCAGATGCAGCACAAGGAGTATCTGGAACAGCATCTAAGATGTCAGTGCGGGTGTCCAGAATGTCTCCAGGGGCACAGGCTGGGACAGTGCCAGTGCAGACAGGTGGGCACCCAGCATGTCTCCAGGGATGTCCCCTGGGAGAGGCAGTATTTTCGCAGGTCCAATGCCAGAGGTATCCATGATGCCACAGGCACCTAGAATGGCACTGAGGTGTCATTGGGGCATGGAGGATGGTGCTGTGTCATCAGTGTCACCTGTGAAGGTGCTGGAGTATCACCAGGGGCACTCAGAACAGCACTAGACCATCTTCATGAACATCTTGCAGCTCTGGGGTCATCACTGGAACAGTACTGGGGTGATGGTAAGGGTTCCCAGAACTGTGCACTTGGGGTACCTGGGAATGATGCTTGGTACATTGATATGAATAGCCAGGATGGGGTATGGCTGCTGTAATAAATGGTTCCATTAATTAGTGAGACATCAAGTAGTAAGTTTATTAAATCAGGTTGTCCTGATTAAAGAAATGACAGCGCATTACAGGAAAGGGGTAACTTACCACCAGTCTTGGGTCCAGTCCATAGCCCACCTGGTTCCAAAGCTCGGTACCAATTTATAGGTTTTTTTTTTTTATAACCCCTTGTTTATTTCATATTACAATTTGCAGCTAGTTATGCAGCTTAACATCAATCAAACATAATTAAATGTCATATTCTGTTATGTCTACCCTTCCATTGTAACAACTTTAGCTTACTTTAGCCTGAGTTGAAAATATGTTTTTAACAGATTATTTCATGTTGTCTTTTGCAGTTGGGTATAGTTTAAAACTTAACATTTTCCAAAGATTCCTGTACCCAATAATAAAATTAATTTGCTATTAACAATGTTCTTCTACTTCAGCCTTTTCTTGTGGTTTCCATTACTACATTATAATTTCTGTTGGTCAAATACAAGCTTTCAGGTTCTGTAAGGCTCAAAAGCTTGTCTCTCTCACCAACAGAAGTTGGTCCACTAAAAGATATCACCTCATCCACCTTGTCTTTCTACACTATAACTTGTCATTCAAGTAGTCAGAGCTTATTACAGGTACAAACCAATCTTAAACAACCTGCAAACAGGCCATAGAAAGTATTCAGGTTTGTCTTCACTACCGTGCTAAATCGGCTGCCGCTGCATCTGGTCAAGACGTGCTAAGTCGATAGGAGTGCACTCTCTCATTGATGTAATTACACCCATTGACATAGCACAGTGGTTTAAGACGATATAAGTTACATTGCTACATTTTTTCACACCCCTGAGTGACGTAACTTATGGTGACTTAAGCAGTAGTATAGACCAGCCCTCAGAGCTTTGTTCTGTTTTTAGTTCCTTGACATAATTGTGAGGAATGTTGGGAACTTTGGGCAACACTGGCAATGCTTGGGATGGTACAGACTTGTCACCCGGGGCAGCTGTGATTGAAGGACATAAATCCACACCATGTAGAGGTCAAGCATAGGAGTTTATTATACACAGCGCCGGCGGAGTGTCACCTGGCTTATTAGGCTCAGAGACACTGTCAATCAATTGATTACAACAGAATATATAGATTTTCCATGGACGGGGGAAAGTGACGGGGTAGGCAGTTCCACACCCTGGGATAGGTTTTGCAGCAAGACAAGATAGCACATTAGCCAATGGTTAAAAGGTTACATAATGTCTCCGCCCATGGTCTCAAGTTAGCAAGTTAACATTTAATTAATACTTTGATAAAATGTTATTAGTATAAAATATATATGTTGAATTCTGATTTGGGGTCCCTAGCAATGGAGCAACTCCTTTGATTGTCCAACAGGTATATTCCTAGGGGTTAAAGCAAAGAAACAGTGAAAGTATATGGCAATAAAGATTGTCCCCTTTATGTCTTAAGGCAGGCACTGGTCCCTGGGAAGGGAGGTGGAAGGCTGCCATATCTTACACTGACATGTGCCAACTTTTCATAAACTCAAGGTTGGATCTATGGGAAGAACGTTCCCTACAGAAGAGACTGGCACAATAGGAACACAGATCCTTTGTTCAATTTGCAACTCTGAATAAGACACAATTATTTAGTTCTTAGCTCCAACACCTGGCAATCTGCTGACCAGGCCTATCTTAGCAAGCAAGGCTTTCTGTTTACCCCAGCTTTCTCTTAGCTAATCACTATTTGCTAGGCCTCTGGTCTCTTGACCAAACTCTGGACTTTGGGTCTAAAAAAGAGCTGGCACAATCCATATACCAGGGTGTTATATAAAATGCACATGGATTTTAACCCTTCAGTGATGCTGTTAGGGCTCCATGGGTTGGCAGTGGGACATAAATCCACACCATGTAGAGGTCAAGCATAGGAGTTTATTACACACAGCACTGGGCGAGTGTCACCTGGCTTATTGGTGCCAGAAGCATTGCTGTGGTTGCTCAGTACATCATCTGCATTGTCTCTGGGGGATTCTGTCATGTTCTGAAGGCCTCACTTGGGGTGCCTGAACTAGCGCTGGGAGCACTCAGGATGGAACTTGGGGCATTTGGGGTGCTGCTGGGGGTATCTGGAATGTTGAAAGAACCATGGTAAAGGTCTTCAAGTATGCAAAAAGTTGTTATAAAGAGGAAAGTCATAAATTGTTGTTCTTATCCACTGAGGACAGGACAAGTAACAATTAGAGTAAATTGGTTTAGGTTAGACATTAAGAAAAACTTCCTGTCAGGGAACAAATTACCTAGCGAGGTTGTGGAATCTCTGTAATTGGAGATGTTTAAAACCAGGTTAGACGAACACTGGCAGGGATGGTCGATAATACTTAGCCCTGCTTCAGTGCAGGAGACAAACTGGATGATTTCATGAGGGCCCTTCCAGTCCTACATTATTATGATGAGGATTATGTAATCGGACTGTCATAGTACTGTTCCAGAATTTGTTTTGAATTGACTTTTTAACTTTCTCATGGTACACCAGTAAAACATTGAAAAGTTGATATCTTTCTCTTGTAAATGTGGGGATGGGATGGGTGCCATCTTTAAATGGCAGGAGGGGAGGGGCAGGGAGAGAGGAAGGAAAAGTAAATAAAACATTGTAAGCAAAAAATGAAGGCACACACTTACTCAAGCTCCCTTCCCCTTCATCAGCAGGCTCATCTGCACTCTCCTGATGGGACTAGCAATTCTCCTGCAGTTTCAAACAGGTCCTGTTTTATGGCACGGTTGGAGTCCTCTCCTATGTTTCCCCACTCCTCTTCCCCCTCACTATTCATGGCAGGGGTCTCCATTTCAGGCTTCTCTGATGCCTGCACAGTGGCCTCTGGGGTACTGGTGGGGTCATTGCAACTATGACATGCAGTTCATTGTAAAAGGTCTGCGGGGCAGCACCACATTTTCTGGTGTTCTCTCTCACTTGTGGTGTCCCTGGTGAAGTTCCTTCACTTTCATGTGGTGCTGCTGCTAATCCCTGTCCCAGTCCCTATGCCTGCAGCTCTTGTGCAAACTGCTCAAAAATGTCCACATTACTATGGCTGATCTGTAGCTGCACTTGCACAACCTCTTCTTCCCACAAGCCCAGGAGATCCAATACTTCTTGCCTGCTCCAGCCAGGAGTGCGTCTACTACCTCCCTGTGTGTGTGGAGCCAGTATGGTTGACTGGATGAAAAACAACAAAAATGAGCTGCTAGATGTGCTTGCCAAGGAGGACAATCAGGAAACAAAATTTAAAAAATGTGAGGTTTATAAAAGGTGTGTGTGTGTCTTCCAGTCTCTAGGCAGTGGAGTTTAGAATTGTAAGCAGAGTGATCCGTGCTGCGGACACTAGAGGATTGAGAGACAGTGGCTGGAAGACTGTTGCGGTCAACACAGGCCACACAATATCTACACTCTGTGTTGACCAAAGTAGGTAGAACATGGCTCTACACTGTTTGAGGAGGTGGTTTTACTGCATTACGAAAGCTGGAGACAAATTTGAGTATAGACACATGCACAAATAGGTTGACCTAATTCATAGTTGCAGAGCAGGCCTGTACTTCCTTGGGGCATAGTGGAGCTGACGAAGCAGTGTTATAAGAAAGCCCAAATTAGTACAGAGACCTGGAATCTCGACTTGGCCAGCTGTCACTTGCTCTTTACTAGCGAGAGTGCTTGACATGTGTGCTATCTCCCCTATACCACTGAGTCACAACCAACAGAATTGCTGCATGCAAATTAGCAGTAGAAGAAGGGTAGTGACAGGATGAGTGACCTCTGATGTCACAATGTCCCGAGTTGAGAGTTACCTGAACTGTTGACACGAGTCTGTCTGTAGTATATGGATACAATAATCATTAATAATGTAGCTTAACTACAATCTAATCTATGCACAAGATTTCAAATAACTTTAACTATATGCAAAGTGTGAAGGGTCTGTGCCATTTTATTGTTAAGATCATTTGTAAAAGTTCTGTTATTCAATTAATTATACCTTGTAAACTCATTAGGTGAGTTACCGGTAAATGCTCAGAAAAATTATCCTGTACTCCAAAAGCAAGTATTATAAGTTTGGGGGGGATACTCTGTATTTTTCATAGTAAACAAATATTAAATCCCTGCTTTAAGTGCAAAATGGAACTAACTCTGAACTATGGTACCTCCATAATAAAATAACAGACAAAATGAAAACAACTGAACTTCATGTTTATTAGGGTTGTCATTTCTATGAGGGAAAGATTTATACTTTAATCAGGACATACTGTAATGACTACATCTTGAAAGAAAAAGTATACAGTGATCATAAGAGGGAACACACAGCTATCACTGGAATGGCCTTCAGAGATCCACTGAATAGCACCATCTGATCAGTTTAACATTTCTAGATCGCACAAGAAGTGTGAATGATGCTGTAACAACAGAACACACACAAGGTCCCTGCCCTGAGAAACATACAGTTCAGGGTCCCAATCCTGCAGTGTTCAAGACGTGGGTACTTGCATGGACCCCAATGGCTTCCCCAAGACCTGGTGCAGGTGCCACAGTCCACTTGCACATCATGCATTGCAGGAGCAGAGCCTAGGTTCAATCCAACCTGACACAGTGACACTGAGAGGAGAGACTTAAGTAGTTGGCATGGGATTGTTGTTGGGGGACTGCAGACAGGAATGGCCTGTGAGGTAAGATCTGAAGGGTGATTATGCAGTGAGTGCAATGAGGGAGGACATTTTAGTCACAGGGGCAGAATGGGACACTGCACGGAGGTGGAGGAAGGATGCAAAGGGATGTGTGAATTGCAAAGCTGTGGGGAGTGCAGGAAACAAGAGACGGTTAGGGGCTTGAAGACAAGGACTGCGAGTCTAAGGGAGAAGAGAATGCAGAGGGGTTTGATGTGGGGTGAGCAGCAGCAGAGACAGATGTGTTGCACCTACACAGTGGACAGACTGGAGGGGAGTCAGAGTCATGTAGGTCACAGGAAGGAGGCGGCAATAGTCTCTGGTTGGAAGATCATCAAGGGAAGGTTTGGACTGGCAATCTGGAAAAGAAAGGATGGATTCTGGAGATACTATAAAGGAAGAAGTGCCAAGACTTAGCAAGAGCTTGAATGGGAATGGTAAAGGAGAGAGAGAGGAGAGATAACATTCAGGTGTCAGACCTGGAAGGGGAAAAGCAGATTCCTGACCCTCACTGCCACATTGACTCTGGCACATTCACTGGTCTCCTAATTTGATATATGCATGTGTTTTAAAACGTGTAAACTGCATCGATCTTTGGCTTTAGGCACCACCACAACCCACATATTATATATATTAGAGCACAACAAAATTAACAAAAAGTCAACAGAAATCATTCAAAGCCCTGCCGCATTTCTGAGCAAAACAAGAAACTTGCACACACATTATTCTCCTACTCCAGCCATGAGAACATTCTGCCCCCTTTACTAATGTTCAAATCTGGGGCTTGTTAGAGAGCCTCTCAGCTGATCTCAGACGTCAGGGTGGTGCATGAAGAAACAGTCGATGTATACAGGAGTTAGGACTAAAACATATAGACTTTATAGATCCAAATCAACATCTTCAATTGCATCTGGACCAAACTGGCAGCAGGTAGAATATGCTCCATGTGAGCAGCAGGCACCTTCTGCCTTAAATGAAGTGATCTTTGAGTGATCTTCGAGTGATCTTCAAGAGTAGACCAGGCCCTGCACATTGCAACATGACAAACCACCTCGGTGACTGCAGCAGGACCCTGACAGACAACCTGTGCAAAGCACCTACAGGCCCTGAAGAACCTGTACATAGCTGAGCCCAGAAAGGGGAACTGCTGGCTTCAGGGGGAAGGTTACAGCAGCTGGAGGAGAAGCAGCTCAGAGTTTCTCCCTGAAGAAGGAAGCACAATTGACAACTTTCACATGGTAAATAAGCACCCCGAATTTCACAAGAAGCCAAAAATCAAGCTAATCCCATTTCAAAACAAGGCCAAAACAAGCCAATCCCTAAGAACCCCAACACTCTATGCGACTAGAACCCCTGGTGTGCAGTCTGGGACTGTGGTGGGCCCTCTGTGCACTCCTGACTCTCTCACCCCTTGCCCCTATTTGCTGGGAGCCTATCAAAAAAAAGAAGAAACAAGCTACAAGCCAAACACGATACAAGCCAAAACTATCCAACAAACAACTCACAAGCCAATTAAACCAAAAACAAGACCAATTTCTTCATTTTTTCATGGCTTTGGCATTTTTGGAAGGAAAGTGCCATTTTTGTCTTTCTTAGAGGGCTTGATCTGCAGCCCTCAGCTTTATGAGAGAAAGACTGAGCCCCAACGGTGAGTCACTGAGCCCAACAGGGAGGAATAATGAGTTTTAGTACCACTGGGGCAGTATTAAGAGAGGGTTACATAGATCATCTTTGTCCATCCACCCATCAATAGCTCTGTCTTGTCCAGATTGAGACTCAGCCAGCTAGCTTTCATCTAAGCCCACTCTTGGCCAGACAATAGGAAAACAGAGACTACTGCTCCAGATCTGCTGTAAAGACACAGAGCTGAAAAAACTGGTATGTTGGCAGCATTGCAATCCAGACTGCTTTACCAACTCCCTCAAAACTGCACAAGATCCATCAGCACTGTGCAGTGCACAGCATAAAATGGCTTTTAAGGTTCCTCTGAGACCTTGGAGAGAGAACCAGTCACACCATCAGTTACCCAGAGGTCTGTATAGTCATCTTCAGTGCCTCATGCCAGTGATATCAAAGGAGCTTGTCCTAAAAGAATCAGCATCAACACCTGGCCTCTCCAATTTGTCTACATCCTTTCTGTAGTGGGGGCCCCAAACTGGACACAATACTCCAGATGTGACTTCATCAGTGCCAAATAGAGGGGCATAGTAAACTTCCCTCAATCTGCTGGCAATGCTCCTACTAATGCAGCCCAATATGCCATTAGTCTTCCTGGCAACATGGGCACACTGTTGACTCATACTGTGGCAGAGCTCCAACCTTGTCCGCATGGGTCCCATGCTTCCAGGCAGTTTATGCTAGCCTCAGAGGCTCACTGTGACCCTACACATAGCCTCTCTCTCTCCAGGGCCAGGGTACAGTCTACTGAGCCCTTTCCATCATAAGCCAGCAAGGAGATTGATGAGAGAACTCCCACAGTCTCTGTTATCCCTACAGGTTTATTCATGAACAGTTGAGCCTCCTGTCCTGACAGGGGCCTGTCTTCCCCTACCAGGAGGTGTTTCTGTAGTGGCGGGTTGGGGGGAACCCGGACCCTAATGGCAGCAGCTGTTGGCAGCCGACCTTTCACTGCCAGAGCTGCTACGTTTCCCTGGGCCACTTCCCCACAGCTCTCCGGCTTCTCTCAACACTTTCTTCACCCTTACCTTAGGGCTCCCTGTCCAGTGGTTTGAGGGTGTCTTTATTGCCCAGCCCTTCAACTGCACTTCCTCTCCTCTGGCTCCCCTCAGCCTGACTGGAGTGAGCCCTTACATAGTATCAGAGGAGCCTTAATTAGAGTCAGGAGTTCACATTAGCTTAACAGCCTCACTTGACTCTTTTCAGGCTAATTGGAGTCATGCGTCCACCCTAGCCTGGAGCAGCCCCTGCTCTAGTCAGTCAGGGAACAGAAAACTGCTTATCCAGTGGCCAGTATATTTGCCTTCTACTACTCTGCTGTACCCCACTGACTGGGTCTATCACAATATCCAGTTTCTCTGGATCCACTGTAATTCCCAGATACTTTTCTGCAGAACTGCCGCTTAACCAGTCGGTCCCCGGTCTGTAGCAGTGCATGGAATTCTTCTGTCCTTAACTGCAGGACTCTGCACTTTTCCTTGTTGAACCTCATTAGATTTCTTTTAGCAAAATCCTCCAATTTGTCTAAGTCACTCTGGACCTATCCCTAACCTCCAGTGTATCTACCTCTCTCCACAGCTTAATTTCATCCGCAAACTTACTGAGGGTGCAATCCATCCCATCATCCAGATCATTAATGAAGATATTGAACAAAACTGGCCCCAGAACCAACTCCTGGGGCACTCTGCTTGATATCGGCTGCCAACTAGGCAACTTCTTTAACTGGCTGGCAAGAATACTGTGGAAGACCGTATCAAAAGCTTTGCTAAAGTCCACCACTTTCCCCATATCCACAGAACCAGTTATCTCATCATAGAAAGCAGGCATGACTTGCCCTTGGTGAATCTATGTTGACTGTTCCTGATCACCTTCCTCTCCTCCAAGTACTTTAAAATGGATTCCATCATAATCGAGTATAGTTGATATTTTTTTGAAAAGATCTCTGGTTTTCAGATTAACTTCTATAAATCACAAGCAATGGATGTGTCCAAAAGACCACATCCTTCTTAGTTTCAGCACTTTCCTTTTCAAATATGCAATAAAATGACTTACTTAAATGGACTGTGCCCTCAGCAAGTTTGCAGATGACACTAAACTGGGAGTAGTGGTAGATACGTTGGAGGGTAGAGATAGGATACAGAGGGACCTAGACAAATTAGAGGATTGGGCCAAAAGAAATCTGATCAGGTTCAACAAGGACAAGGGCAGAGTTCTGCACTTAGGACGGAACACTTCCATGCACTGCTACAGACTAGGGACTGAGTGGCTAGGCAGCAGTTCTGCAGAAAAGGACCTAGGAGTTATGGTGGACAAGAAGCTGGATATGAGTCAACAGTGTGCCCTTGTTGCCAAGAAGGCTAACGCCATTTTGGGCTGTATAAATAGGAGCATTGCCAGTAGATCAAGGGATGTGATCATTTCCCTCTATTCGGAATTGGTGAGGCCTCATCTGGAGTACCATGTCCAGTTTTGGGCCTAACACTAGAAGAAGCATGTGGAAAAGTTGGAAAGTTTTGGAGGGCAACAAAAATGATTAGGGGACCGGAGCACATGATTTATGAGGAGAAGCTGAGGGAACTGGGATTATTTAGTCTGCAGAAGAGAAGAATGAGGGGGGATTTGATAGCTGTTCTCAACTACCTGAAAGGGTGTTCCTAAGAGAATGGATCTAGACTGTTCTCAGTGGCAGCAGATGACAGAACAAGTTGCAGTGGGGGACGTTTAGGTTGGATATTAGGAAAAACTTTTTCACTCGGAGGGAGGTGAAGCACTGGAATGGGTTACCTAGGGAGCTGGTGGAATCTCCTTCCTTAGGAGTTTTTAAGGCCCGGCTTGACAAAGCCCTGGCTGGGATGATTTAGTTGGGAATTGGTCCTGTTTTGAGCAGGGGGTTGGACCAGATGACCTCCCGAGGTCTCTTCCAACCCTGATATTCTATGATTCTAAGATTTTTCCTAAACATCCCAAAATTGTTTCTATAAAAATGGACAATTTATTTTAAAAAGTTTCTGAGCATGTAGAGATGGCATCTCCTTCCTCTGTTCTTACTTGGGAGAACGGAAGTAGCCAAAATGAATATCTGCCCAAGATTAATTTATATCATTAGCCTGTTGTCTTTCAAAGTCTCTCCCATGCTCCTTCCTTGAGTAAATAGGTGTATTGTGGAATTTATATGGAATAATAATAATAATAATAAAAAACCAGCCTCGTTTGTCATACATGACCCTTAAAAATCCTGGGCAACTGGAGGTATGGAATTGCCAGATCTGTATCTATATTACCTAGCATTTCAAATGCATCCTATTGTAAGTCGGTTCCCCTCCAGTGGCTTGGAATACATACTGGCTTGGTTTGAGACTGATAAAAGCTTAGCTATGCCATTTGATTCCCTCTCTTCTTTTTTATACCTCAAGAGGCTACCCATACTCTTAAAGAAAAATTCAATCTTGGCATTTATGTGGGGTATACTACAATGTGTTAAGATGATTATAGTATCTGATCTTACTAATTCTCCTCTCATACCACTATGGGGTAACCTATGCTTCAGGATCAAGGCCAGTTCCAGATTTAAGACAATTTGGATAGAAAAAGGGTTAACAAACATTAAAGATATAACACAAGCTGCTAGACTGGCCTCCTTCAATTAAATGTGTAACAAATACCAGCTACTGCTGTCTCACAGTTCCTTCTTTCAACGACTATGCTCAAGTATTCATGCACAGATAGGAGACAACTGGTCTGTTTAACTTTCTCTTCTCTAGCAGAACATGTTGAGAAATATGGAAACAACAGTCATTTTGTAGGAATTACTTATAGATGGCTTAATGCTTTTCAGCACCCTCTCAATTTCAGTTTAAAAGAAAATGGAAAAAAGAACTTAGCCTTACTGTCTCAACAGAAACCTGGGAGGATGTCTGGCTTAATGTGGAAGACACTTCTAGTTCTTTATCCTTGTGATTCTTCCAGAACAAGATATTAAACAGATACTACTGGACTCCAGAGCGTATGTTTAAGACTAGATTGGCAATGGACAATGAGTGTTGGATATGCAAACAGCCACATGCCAGCCTTTTTCACATCCTTTGTATCTGTCAAAAATTCCAGATGTGCTCTGGAATACTATATCCAGTGCCTCTCAAAATCTGTGTGTCACTATTTTCTCTTCTCCAAGCATGTGTATTTTAGGGGTCTGGATGAGTTGGAATTACATTTACAATTAAGAAATGGACTGCAAACTATTTCTAGTGACCAAAAGAGTATTTTGAGAAAATGGAGCTCTGCAATTCCTATCTCATACACAGACTGACTGACTGAGCTCTCCACTACTGCATTAATGGAAAAAATGACTCTGGCTAACAGAAACACATGGAAAAAATACAAGGAGGCCTGGTCACACATGAAACTCTTTAATACAATCACAATTTAGTTTGTATTAATCCCTGATACTTGTAAACTATGTTCTCACTTATTTATCTATTGAGTCACTTTTAATGCCCTGCATGACCTTGATGGGTTCTGTTTTTTGCGTGTTTTTTCAGGTTTTGCAAATAATGAACATTTTACTTTGTTATTTATATGCTATTTCTGCTCTGTGCATGTATTTATATATCTATTACATAAAAACAATAAAGTTAAAAAAAAAAAAGAAAGAGACAAAGGAAATCTGAGGACTTCCAGTAATACTAAGACAGCTACATCACAGTTTTCTCAATAACCCTTTCTTAAAAAGGCCAGGGCATTAAGTTGTTAGGGAAGATTATTTGGACATGGACTTAACCAGCACTAGACAAATGGGGAGCACAATGGTAATTCCATGCTCACAAATGCAAAATAATGCACATTGGAAAGAATTATTTAGACTATTCACATACTCACTACTCCTGGGATTTAAATTAATGTAACCAAAAATGTCCCAGGTATCGCCATAAACAACTCAATGGCAGTCATGGTTCAATGGCAACAGTGATCAAAAAAGCAAACAAGATGTTTGGATGGATCAGCAATGAGATAGAAAACAGTACTGAAAATATCATAATGCCATTCTATAGATCATTGGTACGCCTGCATCTGGAATGCTGCCTTCAGTACTGGCCATCTTATCTTAAAAAGGATACAACCTGCAGAAAACCCAGGGATTCTGTGACAGAAGATAAAAATTCTTAGAGAGATGGAAGGATCTTGAAAAGATCAGAACAAGTTACTTTAGAGAAGAGATGACTCAGAGGGTACATTACAAAGGTACACAGAATGATGAATATTATAGAGATTTATATTCCTATTTATCCTTTTTCAAATACAAGAACAGGAAGACATTTATCGAACTGAAAACTGATCAAACGAAATACCCCTGAAAACAACACATAATCAGTCTGTGGAAATCGCTGCCAAGATATCATTGAGACCTAGAGCTCAATGGGATTTTTAAGAGTTGAGAATTATATGGATAATTAGAATAACCACAGTGAGAGGAGAAAAAAAAGGAGGTAACCCTTCATCAATCTCTCATTGGTGGGAGTTAGGGAGAAACAACTCATAAGGGCTGCTTATCCCACAGCATCCACTATAGAATACTTGCATCTTCCTCTGAGGCAGAGACAACATACTACTAGATGAGATGCACAACTCGTCTGATCTGGTATGGCAATTCTTAAGTTCCTAGCACTCAAACAGGTACTGCTAATCTTTATTAATAATGGTGCTTCACTTTACCCGAGAGGAGGTTCAAATAAGAGCTCCCAGACCTAACTCATCTAGCAGGTCTAAAATCTCAGTGAGACCAGATTAAACCCAACCTGAAAATTTCACCTTTGTTGCTGTGCTTCCGGAATGTGGGCAGTCTTGTGTACACTGTAGATCAAAAGCTCCTCCATGTGAGACACATTTGACTGTTTCCATGTAAAGGCAGCTGTAGTCAGTGTGAGACTCCCATTCAGAACAGTTCTGCTGACTGATGCTCCAGACTATATGGTTCCATTTTGCTATAAAGTAAGTTTTACTTTGCAATTGAGATAACTAGGTCATACGGTTCATTGTAAAAAAACAGGGTTTGTATGTGCCTCTGAGTTCTGAGAATATAGACTCTATGCAATGCTGACAGCCATGGGTGTGAACCACAGGTTCCAGCTTTAAACTGCCCTGAGATTCTTAGAAAGTGGAGTCAATAGGGTTAGTGGTGGTGGCACATAAGTGCTATTTACTGGTACACTGTTTACTGGTCAGTTTAATTTCCAAATGAAATACAGAGCATATACCAGAGGAATGGGTGTACATATTTGGAGAAGGGATGCATCTACTAGAATTCAGTTCGACGGGCCTGTCCTGCTGTCAGGTTTCACTCTGCCTTCTCCATTCAGATCCACCTGCACTGCAGCTAGCACAAATCCTTAACTGGGAGGACAATCTATCATTCCATAAAGCATATCCCTTGAATTAACTGAAGGGACAACAGCATCTAACATACTGCTACTCAGCACCAAGGAGCTGGTGAATAGCAACTGGACATCACAAAAACAACCACCTTTTCAGACACACATATGAAATAGTGAAGCTAATAGTACAGCACAGGTGTGTGGCTCTGGTATCTGCTGGAAACAGACCTTTACTGTCGTTAAGTAGAAGAGATCCAAGAATCATAGAACTATGATTCATTCACTTTCCTGCAGTGACTACAGCTGATGAAAACACATCAGTTACGGGGGGGCAGGGCAGGAGGGGAAGGTCACAGGATGTGGCTGGAGCATATCTTCAATTCAGAATCAAATAGGGACTTTCCTAACATAGTCACCTTAAAAGGCCACAGGTTGGACACCCTTGTTCCAGTGCCTCCTTTTGCTTCATTTCCCCCAAGCTAAAACAAACTGATTCCTGCCATGCAGGCAGAAGAGCGTAGCTATTTACTAATACATTATTTCAGGAAGGCTTGACTGGATAGGGTTAATAGATTTTAAAAGTCAGAAGGGGCCATTATGATGATCTTAGTCTGGCCTCCTGCAAAACACTGGCCCGAGAATTTCACGCTTCCGGTGTCCAGCATAATAAGGTGGTTGAGTAAAAGCTTATCTTTTAGAAAGACACCCAATATAGATTTAAAGACTCCAAGTGATGGAGAATATAGAAAGCCTTTGTATTCTGGGCTGTTAAAATTGTGCATTTTAGTTCCAATTTAATTATTGCTGACTTCAACTTCCAGCCACTGGATATTTGTGTTTCATAATATTAATGATCCTTTTATCCATTACTGTTTATATTTTAGAAAATAAAAGCAATAGGCCAGATTCTGAACTCAGTTACACTAAGGTAAATCTGGAATAAACTCATTGCTCCCAGTTATTTCAATTTTACGGTGGTATGGCTGAGACCAGCTTCTGCCTCAAATACACAGATGTAAGCCATGCAGATCCACAAGAGAGCAATAGTTCAGATTTTCATGCTCTTCACAGGTCTTCTGCTTTATTGTGTTGACATTCTGAGCAGCTCAGTATAGAGGGATTCAGCTGTAAAGTGCAGCCCTTTGAGGAACAAATGAAAGAGGTCTGGAAGTGTTTTATATGTCTGAACCCAGCTCTGCACATTGCTTGTCTGATATGTGATTGGCTAATGATTCTATGATGTCAAGAAGGAGCGGCTGACTGAGGGACCGCAGATTTGGCAACTTGGAGACCTTCAGGGAAAACAAAAACAAACAGAAAAACACACAAAAAAGGAAAAAATTAAAACCATAGTTTAAATATCACTGTTTAATCCCAACCGACCCACACTAGACATATACAGGTTAGTGAAATCCAGTGATATTCCATTGTGTCTATATTGTCATGTTACTAGTAAAATGACAAGCACACAGAAACAGGCTGCAATGCTCCATGAAAATCACAACTGTGGTTTCTATGTAAAATAATAATTCTCCTTTCTTGTCTTCTGGTTTTAGACCACTTTTGCAATGGGATGGAGTTGAAGGTATGTCAGGAAATCTGACACAAGAATGACAATAATTATTCATAATAATGATTCCATAATTAATATACAGGATGCAAACTACTGCAGGCTAAAACATACCTTAGGCACCTAAACAGCTTTGAAATTCATGCCCTTTGTATTTCTGCTGACATTCAGATCCACTGGAACTGGCAGCTCAGGATTTGTGCAAATAATCTATCGACTCTGTTCTGCTGTGCTCTGAGAAGTAGCTCAAAGTACTGCTCTATTTAGTGCACATGATATTTTTGCCTGGATACTTCAAGCAGTTAAAGAATGCCATGAGAACCAATAATCAACATATGCATTGAAAGTCTTAGCTAACCAATTGCTCTATAACAATGTTTATTTTCTGACAGCATCAGACTGAATGGAAACGTCACACAAACCCACGTTTTTTCTGAAAAGCCATTTTCTGAGCTTGAGAAACATCCCTATTTTGCCTTACATTTTAGCCCAATTGTGATACAGCATGGCCAGAGGGCAGCAGGAGAGGGTTAGAAGGGAGCCTTATTCCCTGTAGGGGGAAGAAGTTTGCTATAGATTAACTAGAGCACCTGATGCCAATTAGAGCACCTGCAGTCAGTCACATGATAAAAACCCCTGCTTCAATCAGACAGTGTGGGAGTTGGAGCAGAAAGGATTGGTGTTGTAGCAGAGAACAGTTTGGAGGAGTTGGAGCAGAGAACAGTTTGGAGAAGTGCTGCAGTGGGCTTATAAGTCCTAGACCCTAGGTAAGGGGCATCTGGCTTGTGCAGAGGGAGGGCAGGAAGCCCCCCACAAGCTGAAGGGCAGGAGAAGTAGCCCAGGGGAAGGAACTGTCAGTTCAAGTGGTTCACCACTATCCTCAGGGCCCCTGGGCTGGGACTTGGAGTAGAGGGCAGGCCCATGTCCCTCCCTCTCCACTCCCCTCCTCTAGGACACTAGTGGGGCAATTAATATTCCAATTTAGGGGCAAGAAATGGCACCCTGAACCCCCCCCAAAGAAGAGGAAGCGCGAGACCCATCATAATAGTGCCGGCAATTTGCCACACTTGGTGTTAGCAGTGGGATTTGCGCGCTGGGGACTTAAACCAGGGTTAGCCAAAACCCTCCCATCCTTAAGATGGACGACATGGTCAAGGCCCTAATACATGCCACCGCGGCCCAGCAGGAGGCTACCCAGGTCCAAGCAACCGCCCAACAGGAGGCGACTCGGATGCAACAGGAGACTAATCATCTGTTGATGAGTCAGGCTGCCCAGGACCGGACCCTGCTGAAAGACCTGGTGAACCAGATGAAGGCCCTTATGGAACTGAACCGCAACTGTGAAGGGATCCGGACCATACGGGCTAGCCATTGCCTACAGAAAATGACACGGGAGGATGATGTGGAGGCATAACTCCTGGCTTTTGAAAGAGCAGCCCTGCGGGAGGCCTGGCTCAGAGATCAGTGGTCTGGTATCCTTGCCCCATTCCTGTGTGGGGAGGCCCAGAAGGTCTACTACGATATGGCCACAGAGACTGCAGCAGATTACCCCCAGCTGAAGGCAGAGATCCTGGCCAGATCCGGAGTAACGACGGCATTGCGAGCCCAGAGGTTCCATGAGTGGCAATATACAGAGGACAAGACACCCTGATCACAATTGTTTGACCTGATCCACCTGACCCAAAAATGGCTGCGCCCTGAGACCCTCAACTCTGAGAAGATGATGGAGGTCCTGGTACTGGACTGGTATATTAGAGGGCTACCATCAGGCCTCCAGGCTTGGGTTGGCCAGAATGACCCCTCCACCTATGATGAGTTGGTCTCCCTCGTGGAAAGACAGCTGGCAGCCCCTGAACTGTTCCAGACCCCAGGCGGGGAGACATGACAATCCAGGAAGCCAACCCCAAACCCAAGGACCCGGACTGTCGAGAACTACAGGAGAACTGTAACAGGGAGGAAAGACACCGAGGAATGGCCCGAGGCCAAGAAGGGACCTGGGGGTTTGGGAAGAGAGGTGGGGGGCCAGCCAAATAGCCCCAGGCAGAGGGTGACAACTGGAATAAGGGAGTGGTGTTATGAGTGTGGGGAATTGGGGCATATAGCAGCCCAATGCCCCAACAGGGAAGAACCTATGCAGTGTAATCTGGGGAATTACGGGGAGCAATGTGACCTAATCGGCCTGGCAGGGGTCACAATGACCTCACATGGGTATACAAGATCAGTAAAAATGAATGGTATTAAGACCATAACATTAATAGATTCTGGGAGTGCGGTCACGCTGGTCTCGGGGAAGTTGGTGGGGCGAGACCAATTAACCCAGGCCAAAAACACAGGGGTAACATGCGTTTATGGCACAGTGAATTTCTACCCCACAATCCTGGTACGGATTGAGATCCAGGGGAATACAACAGGGTGACTGCAGGGGTTGTCCCCAAGCTCTCCTACCTTGTCTTAATCGGTAAGGACTTCCCCGGGTTTGAGAGCTTACTTACCCCAATAGAGCCAGGGGAGGGTAGCAACCCCCAGGCTGAGATGGAGGCACCTACAAATAGCCTCCCCCCAACGTTTGCCGAATTTGCTCCAGAGTTATTCTCATCCCCTGGGAAACCTCGAAAGTCTAGGTGGAAAAGGAGGGCAGATAAAAGATTAGGGACCCGGATTCTAGCAGAGAATCAAAAAACTTCCCTTGTGGATAGGCGAACCCGTTCAGGAGGCCAGGAGATAATTCAGGACAGGGAGGACTTGGAGGCGGTTCCTAGCCCAAGTAGGAGCAACCCAGGGGGAAGAGTAGAAATAGGCCCCCTAGAATTAGGTCAGATCGGTACTGCACGTGAGAATTTCGGGCAGGACCAGGCCAATGATCCGCTATATGCGAATGTGAGGAAGGAGGTAGTGGAAGTAAATGGCGTACCCATGGAAGGAAAGATCAAAGGCCCAAGGCCATAGTATGTGCTCAATCTCGATCTCTTGCACAGGATAGAGCAAATATGAGGGGAAGAAGTAGAGCAACTCTTAGTCCCACGGAAACACACAAGGGCAGTATTGGAGTTAGCTCACACTCATCTATTTGGGAGACATCTAGGGGTAGACAAGACACTGGATAGAGTCCTAAGAAGGTTTTATTGACCAGGGATACGTGCAGAAGTCCAGCGATATTGTGCCTCCTGCCCTGAATGCCAGTTGCATAGCCCCTGACCTTACTTGCAGGCCCCATTAGTACCTTTGCCTATTATTGAAGTCCCTTTCGAGAGGATAGCCATGGACATAGTGGGCCCACTGGAAAGATCAGCACAGGGCCACCAAAATGTACTAGTCATCCTTGACTACGCCATGTGATATCCAGAAGCCATTCCTTTAAGAAACCCCACATCCAAGACAATAGCAAAAGAACTACTGCAGCTTTTTGCCAGAGTGGGCATCCCTAAGGAGATCCTGACAGATCAAGGAACCCCTTTCATGTCAAAATTAATGAAAGATTTATGTGCCCTCCTCCGCATCCAGGCCATACGGACCTCAGTCTACCATCCACAAATGATGGACTGGTCGAGCGGTTTAATCGTATCCTTAAAAATATGATCCGGAAGGTGGTAGCACAGGACAGAAAAGACTGGGATACCCTTCTACCGTATCTAATGTTTGCTATATGGGAAGTCCCCCAGGCGTCCACTGGTTTCTCTCCTTTTGAACTACATACGGACGCCACCCATGCGGGATATTAGATATCACCAAGGAAGACTGGGAAGAACAACGCAACCCAGGAAAGAATGTCATTGAGCACGTGACACAGATGAGAGAGCGAATAACTCGAGTAACCGCTATAGTATGAGAACATTTGGAAAAAGCACAAGAGGCCTAGTGGACATATTACAACAGTCGGGTGAAAGTAAGGTGATTTCAGCCAGGGGAACGGGTGATGGTGATAGTGCCAACAGCAGAAAGCAAACTCCTAGCCAGCTGGCATGTACCATATGAGATAGTGGAAGCCATTGGGGAGGTGGACTATAACGTCAGACAACCAGACCGCTGAAAGCCAGAGCAAATCTACCACGTTAACTTACTGAAGCCCTGGCATGACCGAGAGACGTGTCTGGTCATTTGAGGAGCTTCACCCCAGACAGACGACCCACAGGGGCAGGTAAAGATATCTCCTGACTTAACCCCAGAACAATGAACAGAGGTCATTGAGATGATCCACCGGAAGCAAGATGTGATCTGTACACAACCAGGCTGTACTACACTGTTCCAACATCATACTGTCACCAGCCCCGGAGTAAGGGTTATGATAAGACCGTACTGAATACCGGAAGCTAAAAGGGAAGAAATTAGGACGGAAGTGAAGAAGATGCTGGAACTCAGGGTTATTGAAGAATCCCACAGTCTGTGGTCCAGCCCTATCGTCCTAGTCCCCAAGCTTGATGGCACCTTGAGGTTTTGCAACGACTTCTGGAAATTGAATGAAGTATCCCAATTCGATGCCTATCTGATACCATGCACTGACGAGCTAGTTGATCAGTTAGGCAAGGCCAGATACCTAACCACTCTGGATCTGACCAAAGGATATTGGCAAATTCCCCTGGCCAAGAATGCCAAGGAAAAGACTGCTTTCTCTATACCCGATGGCCTGTTTCAATACACTGTCCTCCCTTTAGGACTCCATGGGTCCCCTGCAACATTCCAACGACTTATGGATAAGTTAATGTGACCCCATGCCAAGTACGCTGCCGCCTATCTAGACAACATAGTCATTCATAGCTCTGACTGGGAAACGCACCTAGGAAAAGTAGAAGCAGTGCTAGATGCCCTGCGGAAGGCCGGCCTCACTGCTAACCCTCTCAAGTACGTGATAGGACTAGCTGAGGCCAGATACCTTGGGTATCTAGTAGGGAGAGGTTTGGTGAAACCCCAATGGAACAAAGTGGAGGCAATACAAGGCTGGCCTTGACCAGTCCGCAAAAAGCAAGTCAGAACATTTCTAGGGATAGTAGGATACTATCGGAGCTTCATCCCTCATTTCGTCACAAGAGCAGGGCCATTGACGGATCTGACAAAAGCTTGGGGCCCTGAGATAGTAAAGTGGACTGATAAGACAGAAGAAGCATTTGCAGATTTAAGGACAGCCCTGTGCTGCCATCCAGTACTCATAGCCCCAGACTTTGAGAAGGAATTCATCCTACAAACAGATGCCTTGTAGGTAAAGGCTAGGAGCCGTCCTTTCACAGATGATAGGGGAGAAGGAACACCCAATCTTGTACCTCAGCTGGAAACTCCTCCCCAGGGAACAAAAGTATGCTGTCATTGAAAAGGAATATCTGGCAGTAAAATGGGCTATGGAGACTCTCCGCTACTATCTGCTGGGGCAGTGGTTTACCCTCGTGACAGACCATGCCCCACTCCAGTGGATGCACAGAAACAAAGACAAGAATGCAAGAGTGACTAGGCGGTTACTATCCCTGCAGCCCTTCCATTTCTGGGTACAGCATAGGGCTGGAAGCCAACATGGCAAGGCTGATGGCCTATCATGACAACACTGCCTCTCGTCCCAAGTAGCCCAACCCCATGGTGTTGAGCGGGGGGTGGGGGGAAGGGGGAATATGTGATACAGCATGGCCAGACAATAAATGGAGAATATTTGGATATCTTTTTTTAATTGCTTAATAATATTTCCTCCTATATTTGTAGGTCCAGTGTCTGTAATGAAGAAACAAAAATATTTTGTGCATCTAGTATAACAGTGAAATGAAGCAGATGAATCAGGCCACTTCAGGAAAGAAATCAGTACACAGCATTATATGTCCAAAATAAGGGGCATTAGACAACGTGCAGGGGATGGACGGATAGATCCCATTTAACATTAGTGGGAATTAGGCACCCGCACTGAGGAGCATATTGCATTGAGATAGGATTAAGACCAAGGGCAAAGACACAGAACTATGTCAGAGTATAAACAAAAGAGAGTTTTATTGGGCATTTGTATAAACCTGACATACACTGGGAGACTAATGTATAACCTTGCCCAAAGTATTACAACAATATAGACAGCTCTCCAGTTAATATTCTTTTTCCCTGATATTCTGAATAGAGAACAGCAATCCTTAACCTGTCAACAGAGCTGAACGAGACTGTAATGGCCATATGTTCATATCATGCTGGGCAAAAAGTTACAAACCAAAATCTCCGAAACACATCATAAACAACACAGCATTTGGACTTCTTGAAAGCTGCAGGTATTCTCCTTCCCTAGCACTCAGTCTTTCAATGATAATTTGATGAGCCCGTCCCTAGAATCAGGCAGTTTTTAATTTACAAAACTAGAATTAAAAGAAAAAAAATTAGCAAGAATGACAGAAATTTAACAAAATGTCAGAACTCAAACATTTTCTGAAATGATGCATTTTGTTCATTTTTCTGGCCACATTGCAACATTAGTTTCAAGTTACTTGATACTGATCAGGTCTACCACAAGGAAGTCAAGACAAGAGCCCTGCAAATCTGTGGATATCTGCTTTATATCCACTCAAGACCATGACACTGCAATAAAATAAGAAATTTTGCACAGCAGTAAACGCAACAAGACAAATACACTGTAACTGCCAGAACCTATCTGTATAATCTCATTTCCAGATGGAAATGCAGAACATGGAATGATGAATCCATTAGGTTAATTCTAGCATAGATTACTTCTTTCCAGATTCTTCAATATTTCTGTATTCTTTTCAGAGATCATACATTTTAAATATTACTTGTATGCAGTGGTCAATTGTGTCATTTTGGTCTTTTGTTTTTCTCTGATGCAGTTCAGTTTTTTGAATGGAAAGAATGCAAAGATGATAGAAACAAACTTTTTTTATTTTGGGTCTGACAGTACCTAGGTAGGTGTGCAAGTGAGGTGCACTTATTGGACAAAAGGGACAGCTCAAGTGTTAGGGTGCCAGACTCACGTTCAGCTCCGTTTGGTTACAAATCCATATGTGAGGGTAAGTCCCTCAGGTCCAGATTTCCAAAGACATTTACGTACCTAAAGATGCATGTGGGCATCTAAGGCTAGAGCTACAAAGGGACTTCAGTGCCTAACTGCCATTTTAGGGACTTAAATAAAAAATGAGAGTGCCCTTGAGATTCTTACCCTCTACTCAGCTGCTGCCCAAAGTCCATAGGTACCTACGTTTTTGCTAAGAAAATTTCCTATGTGCCTTAGTTTTTGCCAGTGGCATTTTCAAAAGCTCCTAAATAGATTTGGTGCCATTCACTTCAATGGGAGCGAGATGTCTAACATGCTCAGGCACATCTGAAAATTCCATTCTGTGTCTATCTGCACCTTAGGCACCTAAATACCTTTATATATCTGGTCTTTAGTCTCTCAGGGATAGATTGACAAAGGGACTTCTAGGCACACTGCCTCCCAGTAGAATCCTTAGTCTTGAGTCAGGTGCCCAGGCTCCCTAAACAATGCCTGGGGAGAGATACAGCTGAGTGAGGAGCTTTGCTAAGCCAGTAAGCAGAAAAAGCCAAGTGTCTAGCTCTGGGCCTGAGGGGGGCGCCTAGCTGCATTTGGGATTCTCAGCTGTGAACCCTCTCTTGCAGCTACGTGTCTTAGCTAGGCCAGCCCCTTCTCAGGAAAAAGGCACAAGAGAAACTAACCATAGCTGCCCACTGGCTGTAGCACTCAGCCCTGATGCAGGAGACCAGTTTTCAAACCGCCCTTATGCCTGATTCAGAGCAGGTTTGTGATCTTGATTTTCCCACATGCCAGGTGAGGTTATTCTGGAATGAGTGTGCTACAGCCTCTCCTGTTGGACATGTCCACTTCATATAAATAATGAAATATTCATTGGAACAGGGACTTGTCCTAGGTCAGTGCCTTAGTCACTGAGTTACTGTCAAGCTCTTCCCTGCTTTCTCTGCTCCAATGAATCATTAATTATTTAATACAAAGTAGAACAGCTTTAACAGGAGACACTAAGCAAGCCCCATCCAAGAGCAGGGAATAACTGAATGATTACGACATGCCCCTTGCATGTGTGGGGCCTGGGTACAAGTCCATGATCCAGATCAGGCAGTGCAAGGATTTGAAAACAAGTCTTCTCGATCCCAGCAGAGAGCTCCCAACTCTGGGCATTGGGTACATGCCCACAGAGTTACAAATGTCCTTTGTGCTGCTTAGACATGCTCAGAGTAGGCCTACCAGATTGGGGAACAACTCATTTGTGAATCCACCAGGGTTTAAGTGTGAGAGAGGGCTCTGAGCAGCTTGGTGATTTCAGTAGTTTTTGTGCATGCCTTCTGGCAGAAACTTAAGTGCCTGCAGTGTTAGGAAGTAGCTGAGTGAGGTTGATGATCTCACTAGTATCTAAAAGTTGGACATTGCCATCTGCAGTGGGAGTTACATACTTAATTCCCTTTGTGGATCTAGCTCTCTGTGCCCTTGTTTCCCATCTATGAACTGGAGTTTACAGTGCTTCCTTACCTCAGGAGAATGTTGGAAGGATAAATATAGTAAAGACTATAGGAGCTCAGATACTAACATGACAGGAGCCATATAAATGTACCAGATTAGACATGTTGGCAATTTTTTGTCTGTAAGAGATGGTGGGAATTACAGCCTATGACGTAGATGATTTGCAATGTCTCATGTGACTGAATAGTTCAATCTGAGATTTGCATAATATTTGGCAGTTATTGCAAATGTCTGTATCTTGGTTGGGATCTGCTTCCTTCCTAAAGGCTCTTTTCTCTTCAAGCTGTAGGAGCCAGGTTCTGTCATGGACTTTGACAGCCTGATGGAGACGATGGCGCCACTTGTTACCATCACTTGCCAAGACTTTCCGTTGGTCAGGATCAATTCCAAATTCCTTCATATCTTGCTTGCATGTGTCTTTATAGTGAAGCTTGGGGCGTCCTGTTGTTCTTGTTCCCTCCAACAGCTCCCTGTATAGCATGTCTTTGGGTATGCATCCGTTTTCCAACCTACTCAGATGGCCCAACCAGCGCAGTCGTCTTTGCTTGAGCAGGGCTGTTACATTTGGTAACTTTGCCCTTTGAAGAACCTCTGCATTGGAGACTTTATCTTGCCATTTGGTGCTGAGTATGCAACTTCTGATGAGCATAAGTTGTCCATGTTTCCCCACCATACGTGACAGTGCTGAGGATGCAGGCTTGGTACACTAGCATTTTGGTCTTAACAGTAAGCTTTGAGTTGTTTCAAGCTCTTTTAATTAGTCTGCTAAAGGTGGTGGCTGCCTTTCCAATGCGAACATTTCGTTCTTCATCCAGTGAGAGGTTGGTGGTCACTGAAGAAGCTAAATAGCTGAACTTTTGGACTACTTCTAGCTGATTTGCATTTAAGGTAACTGAAGGATCTTGTGGAACCCCCTGTCCTAATACAACCATTTTCTTGATGCTGATAGTGAGAGCAAATGCCTGACAGGCACTTGAATGGAAGTCCACGAGTTCTTGTAGTAGATCTTCATTGTGGGCTATGAGGGCATCATCATCAGTGAATAGAAGTTCTTTGATTAGCACCTTTTTGACTTTGGTCTTCGATTTAAGTTGGGATAGGTTGAAGAGTTTGCCATCTGATCTTGTGTGGAGATACACTCTGTCTTTCATGTCCTTAAACACACAGTTCAAGAGTACTGAGAAAAAGAGTCCAAAGAATGTAGGGGCAAGAACACATCCTTACTTCACTCCACTTTTCATCTCAAAACTGTCTGAAGTGGACCCATCAAACTGGACAGCTGCTCTCATTTTGTTGTGGAATCAACATATAAGACTTAACAGGGTTTTCTAGTATTGCAAATAGACCTATTCTGCTGATTGTGTCAAATGCTTTGGTTAGGTCCACAAAGGTTATGTACAATGCTAGGTTTTGCTCTCTGTACTTTTCTTGGAGTTATTGCAGAGAAAATATCTTGTCTATAGTTGATCTTCCAGCCCTGAATCCACACTGTGATTCAGGGTAGACACGATTTTCCAGCTGCTGTAGGCACAGTAAGATGACTTTTGTGAAGGCTTTTCCTGCTACACTTAGTAGCGAGATTCCTCTGTAGTTGTTGCATCACCCTTTTTGCCTTTATTTTTATACAAAGTGATGATGTTTCTGTCACACCTCTCTTGTGGTACCTCACCCTCTTTCCAGCATTTAAGTAGCAGCTGATGAAGATATGGTAATAGGCTGCCTTTCTCATACTTGAGGATTTCCACTGGGATGCCATCTTTTCCAGGAGCCTTGCCGCTTGACAGCAAATCAATGGCCCTGCTTAGTTCTTCTACAGTGGGCTCCACATCTAGCTCTGGCATGATCTGTATTTGGTACAGTGATCTGCTGGTGATGTTTCTTTCTTGTGCATATAGCTCTGAATAGTGTACAACCCAACAAGACAAGTGCTTGCTTTTATCTGTAATGATTTCACTGCTGTGCAATTTGAGAGGGGCAACCTTGTTGACAGTAGTACCTAGAACTTTCTTCACGCTTTCTTCATGCATACATGACTTTGAGGTTTCCTGTGTCTGAGGCTGCCTGTATTTCTTCACAGAGCTCAATCCACTAATGATCTGCACAGTGTCTTCTTGCTTGCTGCACCTCAGTTTTTGCATATTGAAGTCTCACTTTGGTGCTCTCTGTTGGCTTCCTGTTGTGTTCCAGATAGGTTGTGTTCTTAATGTTGATGAGAGGTAATAGTTCCACTTCATTTTCTTCAAACCAGTCCTTTTTTGATGGTCTCTTCCTCACAAATGTAGCTCAAGCTGTTTCATGGATTGTTGTTCTTAAATCTTCCCCAAATTCCTCTGCATTCTCTGGTAAAGACTTCCCATGCATGTTAAGTTCAAAAGCATTCACAAACTCCTAGCATTTCCTCTGTTTTTTGGTGTTAATAGCATTAACTCTGGGCTTGCTCTTAGGTTTTGCTCTATGTAGTTTCTTGGCTGTAATCTTCACTTTGCTAATAATCAAGGAGTGGTCAATGTCACAATCAGCGCTGTGGAACGTGTGAGTATTCTGCACTATGGGTAAATCTTTACTCCTGACGATAACAAGGTCTAATTGGTGCCAGTGGCCTGATTGCTGATGTAGCCATGATGCTTTGTGGCAATCTTTTTCTGTAAAATATGAATTGGAAATGCAGATTTGGTTTTGGGCGCAGAATTCAAGAAGTTGTTAGCCGTTCTCATTCATCTTGCCAATGCCAAAATGTCCTAGGCAATCTGGCCATGAGTTGTTGTCTGCATTAAAGTTACCAAGGAGGAAAAGTTGCTCAGTTGATGGTATTCTTTTTACGACTTCATCCAAAGAGTTGTAAAATGTACCCTTCTCCTCGGGGCTAGATTTGAGTGCTGGTGCATAGGCACTAACGATGTTCACAGAGCCAATCGTCTTCTGAAGTTTAAGTGAGATGATATGCTCTGACTTCCCGATTGGTGTCTCTAGGAGGTTTACCCGCTTGTTTTTCACAGCAAAACTGACACTGTGAAGACTATTTTCTTTGCTGCTTTTACCTTGCCAAAAGAAGGTGTAATTGGCCTGTTGGACAGAATCAGCATCGGCAAGTCTTGTTTCCTGAAATGCTGCAATGTCAACACTGAGTTTGTACAGTTCACGGTCTAGCAAAGCTGACTTCCGTATGCTGCTTGTGTATTGTAGGCTGTCATTGTCTGTCAATCCCAGACACACGGTCGTGACATTCCACCTTCCAAGCCAGAAAGTTCTTAGTTTCTTATTTTTGCCAGGTGCCAGATTTCTGTCTGCCTTTCAACTTTTGGTCTAGCCCCATTGATCGTGGCAGGTCAGCACCTAACTTTCTGCGGGCTGCCTGGGTTTGTGGTAGGTGGTGGCTGACCAAAGGAACCAATGTGATTCTTCCCACCGTCAAAGATGACCCATGGCGCCCTCCTCTATGAGAGCTTATAACCCGTAACTGCTACCTTCCATGTTGTGTCCATGTTGCCAGCAAGGATCGAGTGTCCTCTTCATGTGATGTGGCTACAATAGCCCAGGTAGTTGATATGGAGGCGCTGCTTTGCCCATGTGTCAGCATCCCCCTCTTGACTTCACTGGTTTGAACCAAAGGAAGGATGCGAGTTGATACATTTGGAATCAGCTATGCTCCAGGAGTTGCCAGTGCAGAAGAGATCATCCATCTGGCTGCCTTTCCGGGCTTCACTCCTAGATTGGTTATCAGCCACAGCTGAAGGGCCCAATCTGTCGTGGGTGGATATCATTGGCAAAAACACTGAGTGAATTTGCTCATCCGCCTTTTGATGGCATTTCCTCCATTAAGGGTTCCACTACTCTCCTCAGGAGCTCATCAGCCCAAAGTGGTTGGTGCTTCCTGAGGTTTCTTGGTTTATTAACCACCGCCCAGCACTTGGCAGTGACCAGTACAGGTTGTACTGCTTATGGTCATAGCGGTCAGGGCCGAATCCAAGCACTAGCGAAGCAAGCAGGTGCTTGGGGAGGCCAACGGAAAGCAGCAGCATATCTGGGTATTCGGCGGCAATTCAGTGGCGGGTCCTTTGGTCCCTCTTGGAGGGAAGGACCTGCCGCCAAATTGCCACCGAAGAATGAAGTGCCACCGATCGCGGCTTTTTTTTTTTTTCCCACCGCTTGGGGTGGCAAAAATGCTGGATAGCGGTAGCAGGTTTTCAATTCTGACCTGACCTCAGGTCATGAGCCCTGCATGAGACATGAGCCCTGCAATTTGCATGTGGTATGTAGCTAAAGTATGCTTACCTAGCCACACGCAAGTCAAACATGGAGGGAGGGTATGTAAGCTTATGCTTGTTTGTATATGGAAAAATACATATATGTTTAATGCTCATCTAGGTACTGAAAATCAAGCCTTTCTATCTAGTGTTATCAACCACAGCACCCATACTATCCTAGCTGAAAAACCTGCATTCCCAGAACTCTTCCCTCAGACAAAGTTTGGCTATGGCAATGGCAAGATGCAGTATCTGAGTGGAACTGGGAGTTAGGCATTGTGATGCGGAGCATTGCCATACCTAACTTTTGGGCACCTAGACAATCACAGGGATTCACAGTGCCTGAATCAGGTGTCAATATGAGACATGGGGAGAGCTAGGTGCCTAAGAGCAGGATCCAAAAGCCAGCATGGTGATCCAGAAGCTGCTTCATGGGAGATCATGAGGAGAAAGGTGTGTTTTACTCCCCGCCCCTCTTACAATGTTAGGCACTTAAGTCCATGCTGCAGGGAGGTGCCTATCTCTGCTAATGATTCACAGGCAGGAACCTTCTTCTGGACTCAGGAACCTAAGCTGTTTTTTTTGCAAGAAACACAGGAGGAGGGGCCCACCATGTAACTTTTAGCCCAGTGACTAGCATACTCACCTGGGATGTGGGAAACACAGGGTCAATTCCCCCTTCATGTAGAGGATGATCTCCCACCTCTCAGGTGCAGGCTCTAACTCAGGGGTCGGCAACCTTTTGGAAGTGATGCCGAGTCTTCATTTATCACTCTGATTTAAAATGTATTACGTGTGCCAGTAATACATTTGAATGTTTTTAGAAGGACTCTTTTTATAAGTCTATAACAGGGGTCGGCAAACTTTCAGGACTGGTGTGCTGAGTCTTCACTTATTCACTCTAATTTAAGGTTTCGCGTGCCGCTAATACATTTTCAGGTTTTTTAGAAGGTCTCTCTCTACAAGTCTATATATTATATAACTAAACTAGTGTTGTATTGTAAAATAAACAAGGTTTTCAAAATGTTTAAGAAGCTTCATTTAAAATTAAATTAAAATGTTGATCTTAAGCTGCCAGCCCGCTCAGCCCGCTGCTGGTCTGGGGTTCTGTTCATCTAGGCTGGCAGTGGGCTGAGTGGGGCCTGCGGCCGGGACCCCAGCTGGAAAGGATCTGGCAGCCAGAACCCCAGACTGGCAGCGGGCTGTGCGGCGCTAGCAGCCGGGACCCCAGACTGGCGTGCCATAGGTTGCCGATCCCTGGTCTATAATATATAACTAAACTATTGTTGTATGTAAAGTAAATAAGATTTTTAAAATATTTAATAATCTTCATTTAAAATTAAATTAAAATGCAGAGCCTCCCGGAAGGTGGCCAGGACCTGGGCAGTGTGAGTGCCACTGAAAATCAGCTCGCGTGCCGCCTTCAGCACACGTGCCATAGGTTGCCTACCCCTGCTCTAACTACTGGGCTATGGGACATTTTGATGTGGGCCTTCCTCAGTCTCTCCTGATAAAGCTATTTCACTCTGGATAAACAATTAAAGAATCACTAGAGCATGGGTCACCTCCCAGTGAGTGCCCTCCCACTAAGCTATACTCCCTGGCCAATAACTCTTACATCCAGGTAACTCACAATCCTTTCAGAACTCCTGTATTGCTACACACGCCCCTCCAGGCTGTGCATCACCCATTAGCAGATGCAGCATACTCCTCCCATTGTGTCCAGCCATCTCTGCTGCCCCTGCTCTTTCTCCTGTGCCCAGACTCAAGATCTAGGTAGGTACTGCATGACTGTGCATGGGCTGGGGCCTTATGCTCCCTTACTCCACCAGTAGTGCCAACTCTCAGGATGTTATTATAAAGTCTGTAAGGGGTGGAGAGGTGAGGTAACAAGCAGCAAGAATGTGCATTGAAGAATAGCATGCTTGTTAGCTCCATGAGTTCTTTACCCAGGAAATGTGACCACTCCTCTGTAGGGAGGACTAGGGTTTGCAGGCTTGTTGGAAATAGTCTGTTTTAACAGAGGGACTCGAAGGAGGAGAAGGTGGAGGTCCTGCACAGCAGGTCAGGGAGGGGCCTGTGTGTGTAGGGAGCCACCTGCAGAAAGCCAGGGAGGTGGGAGTGGGGAAAGGATGCCAAGGACTTAGTGAATCAGGCAGTTTGAGCACAGTAATGATGGGGAGCAGAAAGATCTGTGGGCATATGTGGGAATCAGGCCTTAACGAGAAGACAAGGAGCTTGGTTTTGCTGTAGAAATGGAGAGGAAAGCCAGCCAAAGGACGAGGAGGGGCTTGATGCAATCAGAATGGCAGGCAAGGCAGGCATTTTGGATGGACGTGGGCGTCAGGCAGGCCAGACAGGATGCTGTTGCAGAAGTTAAGGTGAGAGATGACAACAAGAAGAATGGAACCCTGTGGAATTCAAGGTGAGAATGGAGAGAAATGAGCAGGTTTTAGGCCTGTGCGGCAGTCAGAAGGATTTAGTGATAGCTTCAATTTGGGGTGGAGTGGAGGGATAGAGAAGAGGAATCCAAAGTAATATGAGGGATGAGATACTGCAATAGGAAGAGAAAAGAGAAAGCAACCTTGACAGCAAAGGGAGGAAGGTTTCAGGAGAAAGGGAAGGAGCACAGTTTTAGTCATGTTGATTTTGCTGACATCTGGAAATTCAGGAAGGCAATCAGAAATAATGGACTGGGCAGAGCTTGGGAGTGGAGAAATGAATTTGTGAATCTTCACCAGAGAGGCAACAGCTAAAGTTGTGTAACCAGATGAAGCTGTACAGAGACAGGGAGCAAGAAGAGAAGAGGAGGGGACCAAGAATGTAGCTCTGACAGACCCTGAAAGAGAGACAGAGTCCACAAAGTAGCCACTGAAAGAGTGGTTGGGGGTGTAAGATGAAAACCAGAAGAGCACCAAGTCCAAGGCATTGTCTACATGGGTAAATTGCATTGGTTTAAGTTAAATTAGTGTAACCTCCTATGTGGACACTCCTGTTCTAGTTTAATAGTGTCTCATTTTGGTTGAACTAAGGGCTTGGCTACACTTGCGAGTTACAGCACAATAAAGGAGGCCCGGGCGCACTAGCTCACTACCCGTTCACACTGGCAAGGCACGTAGAGTACTCTAACTCCACGGCTACAGCGCTGCTGGTACTCCACCTCGGCGAGTGGAATAACATTTGCTGCGCCCTCGCTGGAGGACCGCGGCACCAGTGTGAACGAGGTGTTGCTTTACTGTGCTCTGATTGACCTTCAGAAATGTCCCATAATTCCCTTAAGTCAAGTGGCCACTCTTGTCATTGTTTTGAACTCGCTGTAGGAATGTGGATATGCCCTTTCAAAGCTCCATTTCTGACAGCTGGCTGCTTATCTGCTCTAGAACAAAGGAACCATTACTGAGGAATGCTGCTTGCTTTGAGTGAGTAGAGGAGGGGGAGGGAGGTCTGCTGCTGTCTGAACTTACAAGACAGCATGCTGACATGCCCTCACCCTCCCCAAAACCCACTCGCTCTCCCTCCACATACACACAACACACTCCCTGTCACGCTCCACCCAACCTCACGCATTTGAAAAGCATGGTGCAGCCACTTGCATGCTGGGATAGCTATCACAATGCACTGCTCTTTGTGGCGCTGCAAGAACTACTAATGTGGCCATGCCAGTGCGCTTCCAGCTGAGACTGTAAACACTCAGCAGCATTTTCCCTGCTGCGGTCTCTGAAGGCTGGTTTAACTCCCAGCACTCTTCAATTGCAAGTGTAGCCATGCCCTAAGCCTGTTCCTCTTCAGTTTATTAGCATAAAAAGACACTCTTAAACTGAATAGTGTCCATATCAGGTTAATTGAATCTATTGAAATTCATACCATCAGTTAAACTGAGGAAACTTTATCATGTAAACAAGCCCTATAAAGCCAAGGAAGGAGAATCACTAGGAGGAGGAACTGGATCAACTGAGTTAATGGTGGTGTAAGACTAAGGAGGATGAGAGAGGCAGAATGGTCTTGGGATTTGGCCAGGAAGAGGTCATCAGTGACTTTGTTGAGGGCATCCAGTGGAGGTACAGATGCCAGACTGTAGGGGATTAAAAACGAAGCTGGAGATGATGAGACAAAAGAAGTAAACCACGTGCTTCAGCAGCAAAAGTAAGGAGTGAGATGGGACAGCAGTTGGAGAAGAAGTGCAGGAGGGAATCAAGGATGTTTTTTAACAATAAAGGAGATGGTATGTTGGAGACAAAGTGGTTGAGAGGGAGGTAGAAGGATGAGGTCAGTGAGGGAGATCTACTTTGAGAAAAAAGTAGGTCAAAGGTGCTGTGTGCGGGGTTAGAGAAAGAAAGCAGGAGACATATTGCTGAGTTGAAGACTGGGATGTAGGGAGAGATGGTACAGGATGGGAACAAATGAGGAGGAGCGGTAGAAGTGGAAACTTGTGCTGAATAGCATCTGGTCTCTCCTTTAAAAAAAAAAAAAAAAAAAGAGAGAGAGACAAGATCTTCAGTGGAGAAGGGAAGTCAGTGCAAGACTAGAATCAAAGGTAGAGAAGAATTAGTGTGGTTTTCCATTCTAACTCCTTTTTTCATTTGCTCATAACTTTCTAAACTGTTCACCTTTCAGGCCAAGGTCTGCTCTGCCTCTGGGTGGTTGGAGTTCTTTGTTTGGACGGACAATGTATTGGATAACAATGTTCCCATCAATAAGGGACCACATACCATATGACACAAACTAACGAGGTGATCTGAATTTCAGTCTTTTGACATTTTATCACTATTTTATACAATAATCCATATTTAAGTTTCACAAATATGGAGGCTGCAGAAGATCCAGCCCAGAACATAATTATATATTTTATGAAATCATGTAATATTACCATTGCCACTACCACATAGGCAGTACTTCCTTCACCAGAAAACTGAGCATCACATTTATGATTGCCAGAAAGAGAGAGAGAAGCTTGTACATTCAAACATATCTTTTCATACATATCTGAACCCAGCACTGGTGTGACACAGAATGGCTAATATCTCAGAAAGAAAAGGATAAGAAAATGGTGGGAGTTCTGAATTTCTGCTCTGTTTTGGTACATTTTCATGTTTCCAAAAAGCTGTTCTTTCAAATAAAAAAAAAGAAAAGCAGGTATTGTCCCCAGTATGCCTGTCAGTAACAATGTCCAGTTATAAGCATAGCAAGCTGTCCTGTGGAGCAAGAAGAATTAAATGAAGGACCAGATTAAGCTGTACTCAGCCATGGTAGTTACAGAGGACAGCAGATTCCCAGAAACCCAGAGAAGATCCAACCAACCTTGGTGAATTGGTGAACAATGATATGTAGGCAGTGCTTCTTCATGTCCAGAGCCTGTGTCTTGTCAGCTGCCTCTAAAATCTAGAGCAGAACAAAGTTAAAACTCTCTTCTCTTTCTTCTTCTGATAAAAGTATAACTCACAGACAGGTGCCGATTTTATGCAGAGAAGATCATTTCCCTATACTTGAGGTTGCCACCAGCTTTCCATTCTGAACTGGATTTTGGATATTGTGTGCGGTTCTTGTCAGAAGACAATTTTTATGGAAATCTGGAGATGATTCAGGCTATGCATGGAGCCAGATTGTCTCAGGTGCCAGAATGAGACTGGTGCAGGCAAAGGGAAAGCTATATCCTAGGCTGTGGGTTGGGAGCAATCAATGTAGGAGGAGGCACTGCTAACTTTATACCAACTGAGGATTCCTTCTACCAGGGAAATTCTTAGTTGGCTGGATTTTGGTTCTTTTGCACCACCTGGGCAGCAAAAAATGAGCAGGACCACAGCAGAGGATCTGGTCTATGATCTTCAGGGAAAAAAAGTTTATTTATGGTTGTCTCTGTGCATTCACATTTGTGGGTCTGACATCCTCAATGATCTGCTGATGGAACCTCTACCAAATTGGGTCTGATGAGCACCACCTACTGACACTGAAGTTCAATGTCTAAGCCTATACAAGGAAGTCCCGTACCCAATCACCTTGGCTTCTTCTCCTATACCAAAGTGCCAAAGTATGATGAGAACTCTGAATGGAATGGGGACAGGAAGTGTCTCAAAGAATAACTGTTGTCAGTGTATTCTTCCAGGTCCTCTGTGCATTCCCATTTGCAGGAGATTAGCGAGCAGAACCCCCCAACCGCACTAGACCCTTGCAGATGGAGTTGGCATACAGAATTTGCATTCTGATGGACTTTTGGGGATGCATTGAACAGACTGGTCTCCTTTTGGTAATGGTCTAGAATGAAGGGCAGCACTCTAGAACAATCCTTCAGCCATTGCCCAAGCGGAGCATATCTTCCACTTTGAACACAGCACGTGTGTCACACGTTTTCTAGACTGAAGAATCTTTCTCACACTTGCAGAACAAGATAGGTCAGAATTGGTTAAGAATCTGTCAACCTGGCAGTCAGATGCAGGGATACTAGATCTGGATGGAGAATCCTCTTCCAGTCTGAGATAGCAGGTCAGGAGATAGTGGAACGTGACATGGAAGCTCAAAGGAGGATGCAACAGCTTGGCATACCAGAGCTTTGAGACACTCTGGAGCAATGACAAGAGTTTTTACCTGCTTTCAGGGTACGAGGTACTGGCAGGAATGTATAAAGTTCTTGCTCTAATCCAGGAGGAATGTGACCCTGAGAGACTGCTTCTTCCTGATCATTGTTGAATAGAAAAGGTGACCCTTTCTGCCTTGATAGCAAAGTATTTTAGCACAGATGTTTACGTGCAGAAGAGATGGCAAGACAATGATGTTTCCAGAGACCACTCATGTTGGTCTAGTTGCCTTGGCCTGAATGCATGAAAGGAATTAGGTGCCCAAGTCCCTATTTTAGGCACCTAAGTCCCACTTTCAGCACCCCGGTTTGCCCAACCCCCTGCCAAACCTTGCAAGTGCCTGAACTCACTTGGAGCTCAGGAATTTGCAGTAAAAGTTCCCTAGATGCCTATCTTACTGCCTGTGGGCAGACACATTGCTGCGTAACCAGAGGTGTCCAGATGCCTAACTCCTGCCTACGTCCCATGAGACTCAGAAAGAACCAGATAATTTGGCAAAGGTGATATTGCAAGGTTTGCAGAGTTTGACTGGTACTGTAAAATCTGTCCTCTGGCAGCAACATATTGTCCACAGGTTAGTCTCAGACTATGCCAATAAAAGTGAGGCTCTTACAAGTGCACAATTCAACATGCACCACTTGATTTCGAGCCCAAAGACTTGCAGGTCAGGACCAAAGAGTAGAAGAGCTCCTGCCATGATCTAGTTTTGAGAGTTTAGTTGTATAGATATAGCAAAACATATATTCCTCTTTTCCTTGGGTGGGTTGCCACCACATCAGGTGGTCAGTAAACACTCTTAGTGCTGTATTGTAAAAACTTTTCTCCTATGCAAAACTTCATGCATTTCCTATGTGATTGTTTTATGTCTGTGAAAGTAGGTGTCCTTCAAATCAAGAATCATGTATTAAGACTTGTCTGAGCACTAATTTGCAGGAAGCTGGGGTGAAAACATAGTGTGCGGCATGCTAGTGTGCAGCAAGTATCTGTAGGGATCCTGCTGACACACACTAAAATTTCCCTAATGCACTTTAATCTACTCTTGTTTCGAAGTGGGGTAGATCAAAGTGTACCAGGGAACTTTCAGTGCACAGCAGCAGGGTCCACATGAATACTTAATGAGTGGCACACTAGTGCAGGGTAGATTTTCACTCCAGCTTGCTGAGAACTCAATGTTCATGTAGATATGCCTTCAGTCTCTTTGGAATAGGGAGGGGGATGACGAACCAGCAGGGGTTCTCAGCCTTCTTCTTTCTGAGGCCCCCCCAACATGCTAAAAAAACTCCAAGGTCCACCTGTGCCACAATTGTTTTTCTGCATATAAAAGCCAGGACCAGCATTAGGGGGTAGAAAGCAGGACAATTACCCAGGGTCTCCTACCATAAGGGGTCCCACAAAGCTTAGTTGCTCAGGCTTCGGCGTCAGCCCCAGGCAGTGGGGCTTGGGGCCCTGGACGGTAGAGCTTGGGGCCCCGGACTTCAGCCCCATACAGTGGGGCTTTGTCTTTCTGCCTAGGACCTCAGCAAGTCAAATGCTGGGCCTGCTTGACGGATCCCCTGAAACCAGCTCGTGGTCTTTGGTTAAGAACCACTGCCATAGCGATCATCCTCATTTTGAAGGTTCTGATCTATCTCTTCAGTCTTCCGAGGTCTTATATCAGGCAGAGGCCATCCATCTTCCTGGAGATCAAGGAATACCTCAAGTAGAAACCCAGAACTCCTGGGGGGCCTCTTCTGTGGCTCATTTGGTCAGCGTAGGTTGACTTCCTCCCAGAATGAACTCTTGTGAGAAGGATCCGTGAAGGAGGGCCCCGTGAAGAACTGTATGGAGTAACCTTGATGCGTAGTCTTCAGTACCCAGCAATTCGATGTGATTTCAGATTTGGCTTTGTAAAATCTCTAAAAGATGTGGAGGTGGTAGATGAAGAGAAGAGAGTGCAAGAAACTGGAATATGGCTTCCAACTGGGGTAGCAAACTTGAGGTCTGGAGACTAGTGATACAAGCACCACACCAATGTCATCAGATGTCACTGGTGTGGTGCTCTGCTCTGTTCAATGTTGGTAACAGTCGGATGCAAGAGTATGTTCCCTCTGAGTGCTGCCCTGGCTCTGCGCTGATAGCTGACACAGCAGACCCTGAGAGAACCTCCAAAGACCACAGACTTCAATAAAGTACAAAGGCACCCAGCTAGATTTATTGTCAAACAAAGCATAGTAATAGTTTCCCACAGACTCTACAGGACATACTACGAATATGTGCCCCCTGACAATGGACCAGCTCAGTCAGTGGTGGGACTTACCACAGACCCCTAGACCAGACAAGACAACCCTTCACTCCTGACATACAGAAGTGCAACCCCTCTATGTGTTAGGGTGCCACCTCTCACTTTGTACATGTTGGTTCAAACAAAACAACTCTATCCTTCATGTTACCCTCCTGCCCTGTCTTTAGGATGGGTCAGCATGTTCCCTGTTATCTATGTGGAATGCGCTAGTACCAGAATGTTCTAGTACTGTCCAGGCACATGTTTATATTACTAGTGCTTAGTACCTTTTAGGTATGCGTATATTTGCAACATCAGCCTTCTTCTTGCCAGCTCCTGTAAGGAGGGCCTGTCTCTGGCTCACAGCTTAGCTTTGGTTTATGTTAGCAAAGTCTTGACCATTACTTTAGTTCAAGCCTTAGGTCTCATACCGGCCCTCTGATACAAGGGTTTATGTTTCAGGGCCTCATCTTACCACAAAAGCCTCTAAGGTTTTGTTGATTTTTTTGGTAAAATGGCCTTAACTTTCAAATTCTGTATTCACACTTGTGATTCTGGGGTAAGGTCTGAGGACTTAATTCATGAATATCTCTGTGGCTGTGGCTCTGTTGCAAGGATCAGAGGTGTCACAGGCTGCATGAGGGAGAATGACAGGCCATACTTCTGCTTCAGTGGCAAGATCCTTTGCTGCCTTACTCTGATCTTTAGGAATCAAATCCAGAACAATAGCATCCCAGAAGGTATACTGTTAGTGTCTTGTCGCTGCCTGGTAACTGGCAATACACATGGATCCCAACAAATATGATTTCCTACTGGGTGAGGAAATTCTGTGTCCAGGGAGCAGATTTAGTACCCTTTATCTTTCCTAATGCAGCAGAGACCACACAGTTCAAGTACCACCAGGTAGTGCCCTTAAAGCTTTGTGAAGGGAAGGCCACAGCAACATCTGTGAACTCCTGATATCATAGAAGACAGAGTGCTCTGTGGAACTGAAGAGGTGCATGAAGGCTGATGGTGATGGTTCACTCACAGGGGGCCTGAGTGAAGCCAAAGGGAGATGCTGGGCATCACGGATCAGGAATTCCAGAGATGAATCAGGAGAAAGTTCCAAAGCCAAACTGTGCACCAGTGAAGCAAAAATCTTGTATGGGGATTAGTTGACTAGTCTTGGGAAAAGTTGACAGATAACCAGGAACATGAACTGGGGAAGTCTTCAGCTGTTGCAGGGCCAATGACAACTAAAGAGCTGAGACCTTCTTCAAAATCAGCCCTGGGGAATTTCCATGAGATTGGTTATGATGCTTTCTTCTTTCCTTCCTCACTTCCCCAGAACCAGACCTATGCTTTCCTTCCTTTGTTTCTTCTGTGCAAATGGTGTATATCCCCAGGATGGTGCAGCCGGTGCCACAGAAGGATGTTCAATAGCTGAGGATGTTCTCTCAATAAAAGCGTCCAGAAACTAATACCATTTGGGGAGTCAAACTTATCTGCATCATCAGTGTCAATGCAGATGAGAATGCCTGAGAATGCTTCACAGGAGAGGTCAGTGCTGCCTGAGGCACAAACCTGGCACTGGAACCCTTGTTAGAAGCTCAAGTTGAGGTGGGTGAAGAGGCTGGAGCCAGGTTCCAAGTCTTCACTCATTTAATAGTAGTGGGTTTTTGTGCCAAGGAGAGTCATTGTGGGCCCAGATTTTATTGCCTTGACAGCCTGATAGCTGGGCCTGTGCTGTCATTGGTTTGAAAGACAGATAGGCCTTTAGACTCAATTGCTGATCATGGCATACTCTGGGGATGAATGTGATGGAGTGTGAGCTTCATGAAACATACATGTCTGATTTCCGATAGACTGTCAGATAGACTTACAGCCTTTCTAGGGCTCTACTCCTGCCATCTTTGCATGTACCAACACCAGATCAGTCTCCTACACTACTCTCTCTTTCTTTTAATTAGAGTGAATAAAAGAAAATTCAGATGGTAAAGATGGTTTACTAAATAATTAGGCAGAAAGTCACAGACAGCGAGGATCCTAATGCTTTGCACAGCAGAGGAGAAGGAAATGAAGACACTGGGGTCTGCACTGCCTTATATAGATTCAGACATTGAGCACTGACATCACTATTAGGGCTTATGCAGCCCTACCCGATACAAATGTAGTAGAGGTTCCATGAACTTGAAGCCAGAGAATGTCAGACCTGCAAGTAGGGATGCACAGAAGCCTCTAAAGAACAACACAGGTAAAACTTTGTAAACATTTTAATACACTTTCCCCAGTCACATCTGTATAACAGCTTGGCCTAGAAACATCAAATGTTTTATCTCACAATTCATCCTCATACTTTCAAATTTTAAATATTCTTGGTTACAAATTCTGTGTCAATTCCAATGCATTCTAATGCTTTTCCACCCAAAAATTATAGTACCCTACAATCTTAACTGCAGTTTGGCCAATTATTTTTGTCTGAGAATGTGAGTAAATCACAGACCCTTCTGGCTGGTATTGCTGGATCCTTTGAATTTCTTGAATATTTACTGTATTTAAGATTACCGTTGACAAATTAAAATGAATCAATGATAATTACCTGGAGCACATTTTCCACTGTAACATTCATTTCCAGGTTCTGCTTGCAGTATGCTTGAAGTCTGTTGTTGTAGAAACCATAATAATAAGGGGCAGCGAAGAGGTAGCTATAAAGCTAGTCAAGGAGAACAAATTTGTGTTCCAAGTGGGTCATAATTAGGGCTCTGTGTCTGTCACGGGGGTTGCAGAAGTCATGGATTCCGTGACTTCTGCAGTGGCCAGCTTGGCTGACCTCAGGATCAGGGGCCAGCTGCTCAGATAGAACATGAAGTAATGGACTTAATCTGCAGCAAGGGAGATTTACATTAAATATTAGGAAACACTTTCTAACTACAAGGGTAGTTCACCCTCTGCAATAGGCTTCCAAGAGAGGTTGTAGAATTCCCATCATTGGTGGTTTTTAGGAACATGTTGGACAAATACCAATCAGTGATGGTCTAGGTTTCTTGGTCCTGCCTCAGAGCAGGGAACTGGACATGATGACTTCTCCAAGTCCCTTCCAGCCCTACATTTCTATGACTCTATAGTGGTCCGTGCAAGCTCCCTCCAAAAATGTGCATAAAGTATTTCCCCTAGAGTTGCACAGCAAGATGGTTAGTTAGTGGGCCAGTCCAACATACTGAGGCATGCATACTCTCTGTAAGATATTGTGAATGACAGCAATGGATCAAAAATATAGTGAGCAGGGAGTAAGTCCTGCATAGTTGTGCTCACAAAGAGGATCTTGGCATTGCAGTACTTAACTCCTAGGCACCTTGCCACAAAGTGGAATTCACAGCCCGAGTTAGGTGGTCAGGCTCCCCATGCATTGTACAGGGAGAGTTAAACACCTATGAACTGGATTCTCAGAAGCCAGCAACTGAGCAGGGAACTGCCTGAGCTGGCCAGGAGTGAAATGCAGAGGGCTTAGGGCCCAGATTCACAAAGGGATTTACATAACTAATTGACAGACTGGAAGGATATGCCTATCTCTGCTCAGGATTCTTAGCCTTGAACCCAAACCAAGTGAGCTTTTTCTCACAGAGAATTGAATCCTCTATCCTCTACCCCATTTTAAAATGATAGGAATGAAGGCCTCTCAAGAGGTCATCAAGTCCAGCCTCCATTAGCCCACTGCACACACCTGGGGGTGTGAGAGATCTGTTTTCATAACCCGGCTCTGTCTGATTTGGAGCAGAGACTCGAACACAGGTTTCCTACACTCCTGGTGCTTGCTGTAAACACCAGGCTACCAGGTGTTGACTTGCTTACCCTTTTGTGTGGGTTCAGCATGCTCTGAGTGCATCAACCAGATCAGGCCCTGCACAAGTGAGATGGCAGGGGAACGCCTACTTTGACAATTCCACTGTGGCTTGGGTGTAATAAAAGGTTACTTACTAACCTTCAAGATGTGATGCAGATGTGTGTATTCCACTTAGGTGTGTGTGTACCCAGTGCACCAGAGGAAGAGAATTTTCCCTAGCAGTACCTGCAGAGGGGCAGAGCTCACACCTCCTGGCCATAGCCCCATTCCAGGCTTTCGGAGGCAGTGATGCCCGAACCCCACTCCATTCCTTTGCAACGAACATCCCGAGACTAGACTCTGATGCAGAGGAGGTGGAGGGTGGGTCGTGGAATTCATGTCTGTATCACATCTAGAAGAACCAGTTACAATTGCACCCTCAGCAAGTTTGAGGATGACACTAAATCATAAAATCAAGGAATACCAGGGTTGGAAGGGACCTCAGGAGGTCATCTAATCCAACCCCTTGCTCAAAGGGGAACCAATCCCCAGACAGATTTTTACCCCAGTTTCCTAAGTGGCCCCCCCCAAGGATTGAACTCACAACTGTGGGTTTAGCAGGCCAATGCTCAAACCACTAAGCTATCCCTCCCTCCAGATCTCTAATCATTTTTGTTGCCCTCTGCTGGACTCTTTCCAATTTTTCCACATCCTTCTTGTAGTGTGGGGCCCAAAACTGGACACAGTACTCCAGATGAGGCCTCACCAATGTCAAATGGAGTGGAATGATCACATCCCTCGATCTGCTGGTAATGCCCCTACTTATATAGCCCAAAATGCCATTAGCCTTCTTGGCAACAAGGGCACTCTGTTGACTCATATCCAGCTTCTTGTCCACTGCAGCTTAGGAAAAAACATGGGTACTGTGACAAAGTTCCTCCTCTACTTTGATGGGTCCTGCGCTTATTGGTGAATTTGCTCACCTCAGTGATCTTCCTCTCTGGTGGAACCCACAGTCTGGGTCAACTCCTCCTGTGTCTGATCAGGAGTTGCAAGGTTTGGGGGGAACCTGGGCCCGCCCTCTATTCCGGGTTCCAGCCCAGGGGCCTGTGGATTGCAGCTATCTATAGTGCCTCCTGTAACAGCTGCATGACAGCCACAACTCCTTGGGCTACTTCCCCATGGCCTCCTCCAAACACCTTCTTTATCTTCACCACAGGACCTTCCTCCTGGTGTCTGATAATGCTTGATTGTCTGATAATTCCTCAATCCTCCAGTAGCACACCCTCCCAGTCTCAGCTCCTTTCGCCTCTTGCTCCCAGCTCCTCACCCACGCTTCCTCTCCTCTGGCTCCTCCTCGCCTGACTGGAGTGAGCTCCTTTTTAAACCCAGGTGCCCTGATTAGCCTGCCTTGATTGGCTGCAGGTGTTCCAATCAATGTAGCTATCTCCACTGCCTTCTAGAAAGATCTTAATTGGCCCCAGGTGCCCTGATTAACCTGGAGCAACTGCCATTTGGTTACCATGATACTACAGATTTGTTTAGCCTGGGGCTAACATACCTGTTCCTCAGTACTTTACTGTAGCCATCTGCCCTTGCCCCATCACATATCCCCCCCTCTGCTCAACACCATAGGGTTGGGCAACTTGGGATGCCAGTCAGTGTGCTCGTGAAAGACCATCAGCGTTGCCGTGGTGGCATCCAGCCCTGTGCCGTATGCAGAACTGGAATGGTTGGAGGGATAAGAACCACCTGGTGACTATTGCATTCTTTTCCTTATTTCACTGGATCCATTGGAGGGATGCATGGTCTGTCACAAGAGTAAATCGTCGGCCTAAGAGGTAATAACGCAGTGTCTCCATGGCCCATTTGACAGCAAGGCATTCTCTCTCGACTACTGAATACTTCTGTTCTCTTGGGAGCAACTTTCTGCTTAGGTAGAGGATCAGGTGTTCTTCTTCTCCAATCATTTGTGATAGAACCACCCCCAACCCCATCTTAGAAGCATCTGTCTGTAAAATAAATTCCTTGGTAAATTCTGGGGCTATGAGTATGAGGTCATTACAGAGAGCCGTCCGAAGGTCTAAAAATGCCCCCTCTGCTGCGTTGGTCCACTTCACCATGTCTGGACCTCGGGCCTTCACCAGGTCCATTAGAGGACTTGCCCTACTGGCGAAGTGGGGAATAAAACATTGGTAGTAGCCTACCACACCTAGGAACGCACGGACCTGCTTCTTTCGGGTCGGCTGGGGCCAGTTTTGAATCGCCTCTAGATTATTAGTTTGGGGCTTCACTATACTCCTTGCTACAATATATCCCAGGTACCTAGCCTCTGCTAGTCCTGTGGCACATTTAGCGGGATTAGCGGTGAGGCCAGCTTGCCTTAAGGTGCATAGTACTGCCTCAACTTTCTCCAAGTGGGTTCCCCAGTCTGGCATATGGATGATGACATCATCTAGGTATGCAGCTGCATAACTAGTATGAGGGTGCAGCAGCTTATCCAGGAGGCGCTGGAATGTGGCTGGGGCCCCATGTAACCCAAAAGGGAGGACAGTGTACTGGAATAGTCCATCTGGGGTGGAGAAAGCTGTCTTTTCTTTAGCTTCTTTGGTCAGGGGAATCTGCCAATACCCTTTTGTCAGATCCAGTGTAGTCAAGAATTGGGCACTACTCAGTCGGTCAACCAGTTCGTCGATGCGTGGTATGGGGTATGCATCAAATTGGGATACTTCATTCAGTCAGCAAAAGTCATTACAGAATCTCGTGGTACCATCAGGTTTGGGCACTAGAATAACTGGACTGCACCACTGACTGTAGGATTCTTCAATAACGCCAATTCTAACATTTTCTTTACTTTGGCCTTGATTTCTTCTCTTTTGGCTGCTGGGATTCAGTAGGGTCTCAGTGTAACCTTGGCTCCGGGGATCGTGCAGATAAGGTGATAGGTCTCAGTTTTCCGCCCCGGTTTTGTAGAGAACACATCTCGGTTGTGATTAATCATTTCGGCTGCCTTGATCTTTTGGATTGGCGTCAAGTCGGGTGATATCTTCACTTGCTCATGTAAGTTATCCTCCTGAGGAAGGGTCTCCTGGGTGACTAAGCATGCCTCTCGATCATGCCAAGGTTTTAGAAGATTGATGTGCTAAATTTGCTCCGGTTTCCTGCGGCCTGGCTGCCGCACCTTATAGTTTACCTCTCCCACGGCTTCAATCACTTCATAGGGCCAGATTTGGAAAGCTTATGATATGGTGGCAGCGGTGGATATAAGAATCCAGAAGCCAGTAGGATATTATATTTTTCTTTTCTCTGCTAGGGGCTTTTAGCAGAGAGAAAGGGTTTGGTTTTAAAAGGAGCCAGAGAGAATTTTTTTTTTTTTCTTTTTCTGCTGCTTTGGTGGCTTGCATTTTAAGCAAGGAGCCATTAAGGTGACAAAGGGTCTTTTGTTAAACAATAGAATTCCGATTGGGAATCAAGTACCCAGCAAACACACACAGGTAAATAAAGTGGCTTTTGTTTACTAGTTAATTTGCATGTCAAAAGGTTAGCTAGAAGAGAACTTAAAAAAGGCACTGTTGCTAGGCAGACCCAGGAGACAACAGAGAGCCAGCAGTTCAGACAATAAACACCAGAGGGCACCCCAACACAAGAAACAGGAACCATGATGATGTTCAACAAAATGCCCTGAAAACAGGAACGAGCACTGCAACCAGAGACACAAATCAAAAGAAAGACATAGGAGACGGAAGAACTAATTAAGGGCAGAACACAAAGAAGAGAAGCCCATAAAAGAAACAAGAACAAAATCAAAATGGCAGGCTAAAAGAAAAAACAGCAAAAGAGCAGCCACAAAAAACAACAAAGAAGAAGAGCCCACAGAAGAAAACAAGAAGATGCAGCCCACAGAAGACAGAAAGAACTCCAGAGGAAAAACCCACCAAGACAGTGAAAAATCAGAGGGACAGTCCCATTAGAACAGAACTGGAAATTAGAACAGGCTAAGCAACAGAACCCACAATCCTAACAACCCTTCGCCAAGTTGTTGTTCACCAGCACAAGAAATTTCCCAACTACAAGGCAGGTGATGACACTGAGGCCTTCTTAGAAAATTTTGAAAGAGCCTGCATTGGGTACAGCATCCCTGAAGACCAGTACATGGTAGAGCTGAGGTCACACCTCAGTGGACCCTTAGCAGAGGTGGCGGCTGAAATGCCAAAGGACAAAATGAACGATTATAAACTGTTTCAAACCAAGGCCAGATACAGAATGGGGATAACCCCGGATCATGCCCGTCGGCGTTTCAGAACCCAAAAGTGGAAACCAGATGGGTCATTTCCCAAACACGCCTACTACGTTGGAAAGAATTATGAGGCCTGGATATCAGGAACCAATGTTCAATCCATTGACGAACTGCACCTCCTCATACAAATGGAGCAGTTCTTGGATGGTGTTCCTGAGGACATAACACGGTACATACAAGATGGAAAACCCAAAAATCTCACCGAGGCGGGGGAGATTGGAGCCAAATGGATGGAAGTGGCAGAAAGCAAGAAAGCTACTGTAAAGGGGAATGAAACCCCAGGGGCACACCGACAATAAACCCTACAACGAGGGCAACCCAAAAACCCCACCTACAACCCAAGGAAGCCACAGACACCCTATCTTCCACCTCACCAGTCTCCAGTAACTCACCTCGACCAGTGACCCGTTCAGCTGGAAGATGCTATAAGTGTAATGAACTGGGACATATAAAAGGCCAACTGCCCAAAGAACCCCACCGGGGCAAGTCATTACACCACCATCACACACAAAGATCCCCAGGCCCAGATACCTCTCAAATCCCCTTGGAGCGAAGGGAAAATTTGAGAGTGGGCGGAAAGAAGGTTACCGCGTGGAGAGACACGGGGCACAAGTGTCAGCTATCCACCAATCCTTCGTGGATCCCAAACTCATCAACCCAAAGGCCAAAGTGACCATTTACCCCTTCATGTCACAAGCTGTAGACTTGCCTACAGCTGAACTGCCTGTCCAGTACAAAGGCTGGTCAGGAATGTGGACTTTTGCAGTCTATGACAATTATTCCATCCCCATGCTACTGGGGAAGACTTGGCCAACCAGGTGAAGCGGGCCAAGAGAGTGGGAATGGTTACACGCAGCCAAACCAGGCAAGCTTCCAGACCCATTCCTGTTCCTGAGCCGTCCACAGGGAACCCGTCTGTGTTACCAGAGACCAGACAGAGGTAGTGGACCCGGATCCCATGCCAACGGCTGAACCAGCCACAGCACCTCCAGTCCCAGGCCCGGAACTGGAACAGCAACCAGCACCAGCACCAGCAGTTGCACACCACATCTTCAACCTCAACGCCAGAGGGGGCCAGCGAGCCTGAACTGGCAGAAGCAACAGACAACCATACCGAAGAGGCTCAGCCAGAGCCTGAAATACCCCAGGTGCACCAGCGGAGAGCGGTTCACCAGCAACGGAAACAACCCCATCACCTACATCGCTTCCAGAGGGACCAAGCCCAAGTCCACAGTCTGAGGAAGAACTGGTGTCCCCAGCCTCAAGGGAACAGGTTCCAGACTGAGCAGGAAGCAGATGACAGCCTTCAGAAAGCTTGGGTGGCGGGCACGGAGCACCCCACCCGCCTCTCAGCTCTTCCTAACCGATCCCAGTTTGTTATAGACCAAGGACTTTTATACAAGGAAATTCTTTCTGGTGGACACCCCATGATCATCCAGTGGCCATGCTGGGGTGAACAGAACCAAAGACAGTTGGGGAAGTCCTTCCACTTGGGAGGGGATGGGCTGTAGGACGTTGCCAAGTATGTCCGTTCGGTTGTGTCGGTGTTTTGCCTAAAGAGTGGTGAAAGTCCCCAAGATCTGGTTCAAGTGCCTCCTCTCCAGCCCACTCCCCATTAATTGAGGTCCATGCATTCTCAGCGAGTTAGCTGTTGGTTATTCTGGGTCCTTTCCCAAGAAAGGATGTGCTCAGGAGGAATACAGTCTCAGTTATGTACTGGACTTTCGTTGGACTTTGCTACCGTGATTGGCCGGCAGCTGTAGCTCTATGGCAACACCAGGTGCTAAATAGTTCGGGGTAAGGGTAGGGTCAGTGTACTGGATTAGGTCCGGGGTGTGGAGAACGCGCTGTTTCTTTAGCTTCTTTGGTCAGGGGAATCTGCCAATAATAACCCTTTTTGTCAGATTCCAGTGTAGTCAAGAATCGGGCACTACCCCAGTCGGTCATATAACCAGTGTTGGCATCGATGCGTGGTATGGGGTATACGCATCATAACTTGGAGATACCATGTCATCAGTCACGCGAGAAGTCATTACAGAGATTCTCATGGTGCCGGGATCACGGTTTGCAGGCTACTGAGACAATTTGGACTGCACCAGCTAGACTAGGATTCTTCAATACCGGCCTATAATTCTAAGGAGGAATTTTGCTTTACTTCGGCCTGGATTGGGTCTGGTCTCTTTGGCTGCTTGGGATTCGGTAGGGTCTCAGTGTTACCTTGGCTCCGGGGATCGTGTGGAGTTATGGTGATAGTCTCAGTTCGTCGGCGTCGTGATATCCTGGTTTTGTGAGAGAACACATCTCGGATTGCGATTTAATCTATGTCGGCTGCCTCGAACCTTTTGGATTTGGTATCTGTTATTGTTCGGTCGTCAAAGTCGAGTGATATCTTTCATTTGCTTTGTAAGGTTATCCTGTCTGGGGAAGGGTCTCCTGGGTGACTGAGCATGCTCTCAATCAAATGCCAAGGTTTTAGAAGATTGATTGTGGTAAATTTGCTCCGGTTGCTGCGGCTGGCTGCTGCATGCCTTTATAGTTACCTCTCCCACGGCTTTCAATCACTTCGAGGGTTCCTGCGAGCTGGGCCAACAGCTTGCTTTCTGCTGTGGGCACCAAGGACCATACTCGATCCCCTGGTTGGAACCGTCGAAGCTTTGCTTGGTGGTTTAATTGGTTCGTTGGGTCTCCTGTGCTTTCTCCAAGTTTCCCGTACAATGGGTGTAAACTCGAGACTATCGCGATCCCTCATCTGTAGTACATGCTCGACTATTTCCGGGGTTCCGGGATTTGGCTCCTCCTTCCAGGCTTCTCTGGCTATATCCAATATGCCTCGGGGACACGGGTGGCGCGCCCATATAGAGTAGCTCGGGAAATGGAGAGAAACCTGTGGAGGCTTGTGGCGACTTCCCTGGGATGGCAAACATGAGGTAGAGGCAATAGGGTATGCCCAGTATTCCCATCCCGGCTCACCACTTTCCTGATCATGGCCTTGAGGGTCCTACTAACCTTTCCACAAGACCGTCTGCTTTGTGGGTGGTATACAGAGGTCCGTAGGGCTTGTACATGGAGCAATGAACAGAGATCTTTCATCAACTTGGATACGAAGGTGTCCCTTGATCAGTCAGTAAAATACTCCTTGGGTAGCCCAACCCAGGAAAAGATCTGTACTAGCTCCTTAGCTATGTCTGGAAGCTGTGTTCGTAGGGGACGGCTTCGGGTTATCGGTTGCATAGTCTAGTACAACCAGCAACATGTTGAGGGTGGATGGGACCCCCGAGCTGTCTCTCTAGGGGCCCAATCAGATCCATGGCTATGCGTTCAAATGGTACCTCTATTATTGGAAGAGGTATCAAAGGGGCCCGCAAGTGTGGGCGAGGGCTATGTAGCTGACACTCTGGACAAGAGGTGCAGTATCGCCTGACATCTTCATGTACTCCTGGCCAGAAGAACCTCCGCAGGATCCTGGCCTGGGTTTTCTCTATCCCTAGTGTCCTCCAAACAGGTGACTGTGGGCGAGGCTCAATATGGCTTTTTGATGTTTTGTGGCACCAGAAGTTGATGTATCTCCTGCTCCTGCATTTGCACCACACGGTACAGGAGATCTTTCTTCACTATAAAGTAGGGTCCTGGACCCCGGACCTTCCCCTCCACTGGTGTCCCATCTATCTCAGCCACCTCTTTCCTGATGTTATCATATCTAGGGTCTTCTGCCTGGTCCCTCCCGAAAGTCTCTCTCCCAGGACTAACCTGCCTGAGCTCCCAGGGGCCAGCTTCTGTTTCTTCCAACAGCTCATCACCATCATGGCTGGGGCCAGCCTCCGGCTCACCTTCCGTGTTGGTAGTTTCTCTGATGGCTGCTCGTGTCCATCTGCCCTACTAGCGCGGTCTTCTGCCCTGGGTCAGGATCCGGGTTCCCAAGCCTTCGCGGCCTTCCTTTCTTTTTTTGTCTTCCGGGCCTTTTGGGGGCTGAGAATAGATCCTGAGAAAACTCAGAAAACATTGGGGGTTGACATTCCCCCAACGATGAGTCGCTGCCAACAGGGTCCCCATCTCCCTCCAGCCTCTCTGGGGGGAGTAACTTATCAAACCCTGGATAGTCCCTCCCAATGACTACAGGATATGGGAGTTTAGGAACTACGCCCACTGTCACCTCAATGGGGTTCCCTGAACCTCTGTCTCCACTGGGATGGTGGGGTAATGGCTCATGGCCCATGCACGCATGTCACTGCTACGCGTTTGGCTTGCAGCAGCTGGCTACTTTTTACCAGCTTACCCGATATAAGGGTGATAGCACTCCCCGAGTCCACAAGTGCTGTAGTCTCTGCTCCATTTATCTTCACCCGGCCTGGTGTAGTTATGCGGGGCTAATGCGATGCCCGCAAGGTGGATAAGGGCGCATGGGACCTCCCCAATCCCCCAAGTTGCATTGCATAGGCTCCTCGGTGCTGGGACACTGTGCTGCTATGTGTCCCCACTCCCACATGCATAACATCTATAATTGTTTCTAATTTTCCCTATCATGTGGGCTAGGGGTTTAGTCCCAGGGTTTCCCCCACTCAGGCCAATCCCTTCCTTCTGGAGTCTCTGCTGGTTTTCAGCCCCCTCTTCCTCCACCTAGGACTCCCCAGGGGTTTGGCTGTCCACCTTCCAGGGCTGGGGTTGGGTGTTTGCTACGAAAGGGGCTTTCCTTGGGTAGTTGGGTCAATTCCCTGGCTGTCATGCATCTTCTACCAGCGTGATCATCTCATCATAGGTGGACGGATCGTTCTGGCCTACCCATTTGCGGAGATCTGGTGGCAGTGCCCTCATGTACCGGTCGATGACCAGAACCTCTAGTATCTCTTCGGACTCCGGGACTCTGTTTGCAACCACTTTCGTGCGAGATGGATGAGGTCATACAATTGGGACCGCGGGGTTTTGTCTTCCTGGTACCTCCACTCGTGATACCGCTGGGCCCGCACTGCAGTCGTTACCCAGATCTGGCCAGGATCTCTGCTTTCAGCTGGGGGTAGTCTGCTGCAGCCTCTTCAGGCAGATCATGGTAGGCCTTCTGGGCCTCCCCACACAGGAATGGGGCAAGGATGCCAGACCACTGATCTCGAGGCCAGGCCTCCCGTAGGGCTGTCCTCTCAAAGGCCAGAAGGTACTCTACATCATCCTCCTTTGTGTCATTTTCTGCAGCCAATGGCTAGCCCGTATGAGCCGTGTCCCATCATGGCCACGGTTCAGCTCTGTAAGGGTCTTTACCTGGTTTACCAGTTCCCGCAACATAGCTCGGTCTTGAGCAGCTTGGTCCATCAGCAGGCGATTAGTCTCTTGCTGCAGCCGCACTGCTTCTTGCTGGGCGGCTGCCTGGACACGGGTAGCCTCCTGCTGGGCTGCCGTGGCTTGTATCAGTGCCTGCACTATGTCATCCATTGTGGTGAAAAAAAAAAATTAACCCTCTCTCTTTTTTTTTTTTTAAATCACCCTCCTTTCTTCCGCCCGCGCTGTGCACACCAAAAATCCCACTTCTGACACCAGTTGTGACAAAGTTCCTCCTTACCTTGGTGGGTCCTGCGCTTATTGGCAGATTTGCTCACCTCAGTGATCTTCCCCTCTGGTGGAACCCACAGTCTGGGTCAACTCCTCCTGTGTCTGATCAGGAGTTGCGAGGTTTGGGGGGAACCCGGGCCCGCCCTCTACTCCGGGTTCCAGCCCAGGGCCCTGTGGATTGCAGCTGTCTATAGTGCCTCCTGTAACAGCTGCATGACAGCTACAACTCCCTGGGCTACTTCCCCATGGCCTCCTCCAAACACCTTCTTTATCCTCACCACAGGACCTTCCTCCTGGTGTCTGATAATGCTTGATTGTCTGATAATTTCTCAATCCTCCAGTAGCACACCCTCTCAGTCTCAGCTCCTTTGCCTCTTGCTCCCAGCTCCTCACCGCGCTTCCTCTCCTCTGGCTCCTCCTCGCCTGACTGGAGTGAGCTCCTTTTTAAACCCAGGTGGCCTGATTAGCCTGCCTTGATTGGCTGCAGGTGTTCTAATCAATGTAGCTATCTCCACTGCCTTCTAGAAAGATCTTAATTGGCCCCAGGTGCCCTGATTAACCTGGAGCAACTGCCATTTGGTTACCAGGGTACTAGGGATTTGTTTAGCCTGGGGCTAACATACCTGTTCCTCAGTACTTACTGTAGCCATCTGCCCTTGCTCCATCACAGTACATATACCATCTGGTTCAAATAAAACTGGCAGACCACTTTAGACAAAAATATTGGGTGTGGCCATAAAGCACTTTGTCTTTGGAGAACCATGTATAAGGAGGCTCTGCCATCAGAGCCTGCAACTCAGAGAGTCCCCTTGCAGATGTTAGTGAAACCAGGAAAGCAGTTCTCTGATACAAAAGCAGAAAGGGTTAAGATGCCAGAGGCTCAAAAGGAGGCCCCATCAAGTCCACCAGGATAGTATTAGGTCCCACAGAGTAACTGGCTCCCAGACACTGGAGGATAGAGATGAAGAAGGCCTTTAAAGAAATCTTGCCGCCATGGCATTGGAAAAGACTGATCTTCCAAGAATGGGTGGATGAAACACTGAAATCACCACCAGGTGCAACCACAAGAGCTAAAGGCAAGGCCAGGCAGCTGAAGACACAGCACGTACTCTAAGATGTCCTGGACAGAGACCAGCATCAGTTGAACTCTGTGGGCTGACAACCACACCAAAAAAATGCTTCCATTTTGTCATACAGGCGATTCTGGTACAGAGCTTTCTATTGAATAGAACCTGTAGAATGGCTGCCAAACAACACTTCATTCTCATTTAACCACAAAACAGCCATATAGTGAGATGCAGGGAGCTGAGCATGAGATGCAAGGCATGACCATGATTCTGAGTGAGTAGGTCAGGATGAAGATGAAGGGATAAAGGAGGCTGAATTGACAGCGCAAGGTTGGAGAATCAACACTGCCTCAGCCATGTTGGGACAAGGAGGATGAGCTTGGCCTGATCCACTTTCAGTTCGAGGATGACCTGTGGTATGATCGGGATTGAGGAAACACATACAGAAGAGCTGATGCCAGCTGAGATGGAAGGTGTCAGTCAGGGAGCCCGGACAGAATTCTGCTCGAGAGCAGAACAGGTGGCATTTCCTGTTGTCCCTTGTAGCAAACAGGTCCGTCATTGGAATGCCCCAAGCTGCAAAGATTACCTGCAGGATGCTTGTCTTCAGGGACCACTCGTGACTCAGGGAAAAATTCATTCTGAGATGGTCTGCAAGATGACTCTGGGCCTCAGGTAAGCAATCGGCTATTAGAGTGATAATCTCCTCAATGCAGAACTGCCATAACCTGACCACCCTGGATTGTGCTCCCCTTGTCTGTTCACATAATGCATCACAACAATATCGTTGGTAAATATGTAAATGATGGCTCCCCTGATGTGGTTCAGAAAGGCGGGACAAGCATTATAGAAGGCCTGAAGCTCCAGCATGTTGATATGCAGTGACATCTCCTGCTCTGACCACAGACCCTGAATTTTCAGTGACCTCAGCTGTGCATCTCAGCCCACCAGGGAGATGTCAGTGACAATAGACTCGGTTGGCAGGGGCTGGACAAGGGAATGCCCTGACATATACTTTCTGGAAGCATCCACCACTGCAAGGAGTCCAGGACCAGTGGAGGGAGATGGACCAATCTGTCCAAGGAATGAAGAGTCAGATGGTAAACCATCCTGAGCCACATTTGAAGGTGTAAAGGCGCAATCTTGCTAACTGAACCATCTGCGTGCAAACAGATATGTGGCCCAAGAGCCTCAGGCACATCCAAACTGCCATGGAAAGCTGAGACTGCCCAAAACTGTGTTGTAGACAGTATTGCTGTGGTTGCTGCTGACCATAGTGGCACCTTTGCACTGCCAGTGCATACAAACCCAAGGAACATAGGGTGACCCTAGAATCCTTGAAGAAGTACTAAGTCTCATCCATCTTGTCTGAAAAAAGCACCCAACCATCGAAGGGCAGATCATCTATAGCCTGCTGCATGTCAGGAGCAATGCCCAAATTCTGCAGCCAAGATGCCCTTGTCATGGTCTTGTGGAGGCCACAACTCTGACTGAAGTGTCCGTGATGTTCAGCATGGACTGAAATGATGTCTTGGCCATCAAGCAGCCTTTGGTAATTAATGTCCAAAATTTCTCTCTGGAGGTTTCAGACAGCTGATCTGCAAACTTAGACATGGACATCCAATTTACAAATTCATATTTGGACAATGCCTGCTGGTTTACAATCCACATTTGCAGAGATGAAGAGATGTAAATCTTCCTAACCATAAAGTCCATCCTTTTAGAGTCCTCATTCTTAGCAGTGGACTTAAATCTGCCCTGCCAGCCTCTATCGTTCACCACAGTTACGACCAGGAATTTGGGTCCAGGTGGAAATAAAAGCCCTCAAATCCCTGCACCAGGACAAAACAGCATTTCTCTGGCCTGGTCTACACTATGAGTTTATATCAAATTTAGCAGTGTTAAACCGAATTAACTGAATTAACCACACAATGAAGCCCTGTATATCAATATAAAGGGCTGTTAATACCGATATCTGTACTCCTCCCTGACGAGGGGAGTAGCGCTGAAATCGGTATTGCCATTTCAGATTAGGGTTAGTGTGGCCGCAATTCGACGGTATTGGCCTCCGGG